>NC_086444.1:1019657284-1020001284 GCF_028390025.1 Pseudophryne corroboree
CGGGTGACGGGTGCGGAGGTTGGCCATTTCAGGGTGTTGGCAGCGATGCGAGGGGGTCTGTGGTTCCAGATAAAACACACGAGTGCTCGCTGGGTAGTACAAAGAAAGGAGGACTGCCACAGGGAGGGTCTGAAAAGGTAGAGCCATTTGGGGATTATGCTTATTTTAACCGCTATAATCCTGCCCAGCCACGAAATGAAGAGACTGTTCCAGGACGTCAGGTCAGCAAGTGTTTTGGTGAGGAGGGGTGGAAAGTTTTCACGGAAGAGAGAATCGTAGCGGGAGGTCAAGTAAATCCCCAAATATTTGATCTTTGTAGGCTGCCATTTAAAATTGAAGTTGGCGCGAAGGGATTTAGCTTCTCGGTGGGGGACATGGAGCAGCATAGCTTCGGACTTGGAATAATTGATCTTGTAGCCTGATACAAGGCTATAAGAATGGAGGACTGAAAATAGATTTGGGAGCGAGATAAGGGGCTGGGTCAAGGAAAGTAGAACGTCATCAGCGAAGAGGGAGATTTTAGGATCGGTACGGCCTACTTGTATACCAGGTATACCTTGATGAGCCCTAATTTGAGAGGCGAGCAGCTCAATATCAAGCGTGAATATCAACGGCGATAGAGAGCATCCCTGACGTGTACCATTCAATATGCGGACCGGGGGAAGATGGGACACCATTGATTAAGACTGTGGCGGAGGGGGTGGAGTATAATGCCAGAACACCAGTGAGAAAGACACCAGACAAGCCATAGGCCTCCAAGGCGGCTCTCCAAAAACTCCAGGAGATCCGGTCAAAAGCTTTTTCAGCATCCAAGGAAAGCATGATAGCGGGGGATCCCCTGGAGTTCGAGATGTGTATAAGATCGATAGCATGTCTGGTGTTATCCCTCGCCTGATGGCCCGGAATAAACCCCACTTGGTCGTAGTGGACAAGGGAAGGGAGATACGGGTTAAGGCGATTGGCTAGGATTTTAGCAAAAAATTTTGGGTCCAGGTTCAGGAGGGATATAGGTCGGTAGCTAGCGCAGTTAAGGGCGTCCTTGCCTTCCTTAGGGATCACCACAATTCTGGCCTCTAACATCTCAGGAGGAAAAGAGTCGCCATGAATAATCCTATTAAACAGGGATTGGAGGTGGGGGGAGAGAAAATCTGAATTTTTTTTGTAATAAAGAGCTGTGAACCCATCTGGGCCAGGGGTTTTACCGATCTTTTGCATGAGTATAGTCTGGGCTATTTCTTCCACGAGATCTCGCTGTTAAGATGGTCCATGGCGTCTTGAGGCAATCTAGGCAGGTTAGAGTCTGAGCGAAAGTGAGAGACCAGGTCAGAGTGGGACGGGGAGGAAGAACCAGACGGGGAGGGTGGCAGATTGTACAAGTCAGCGTAGTACGATTGGAAGGCAGCCCTAATGGCGGTAGGGTCATGAACTAACTGATTGAGAGGGTCTCTAATATAAATTATATTAGTTTTGGCTCTTGTGGAGCGGAGTCGTGCCGCCAGGATCTTGTCCGCCTTATCTCCCTTCTCATAAAAAGACTGGCGAAGCCATTTGAGACGTTTAGCCACCCGTCTGGAGAGAAGGAGATCAAGTTCCGCTTTAACAGTACGGAGTTTAGACAAGATAGCCTGGTCGGAGGAAACCTTGTGCTGGATCTCAAGGGTGTGGAGTTTAATAGAGAGTCTGTTAAACTGGGTGAGAGACTGTTTCTTGGCTTTCGAAGCTAGGCTGATGATGTGCCCACGAAGGACTGCCTTGTGTGCCAGCCAGAGAGTGTACCTGGAAATGTCAGGGGAGTCGTTCAGGGTAAAGTAGTCAGAAAGCTTATCCCGAAGATGGGAGCGTATCTCTGGATTGTGAAGGAGGGAGTCGTTAAGGCGCCAAGTCATGGGGCGGGGGTGAGACAGCAAGCCGAGAGGTCGCAAGAGATACAGGCGTGGTCAGACCAGATCAATGGGTGTATATGGGCAACGTGGAGATTTAGGGCAAGTTCATGGCTGGGCAGGACCATATCGATGCGGGAGTAAGAATTATGAGGAGCAGAATAGAAGGTATAGTCACGCGCAGAGGGATCTTTTATCCTTCAGGAGTCGTAGAGAAGCTGGGATCGCATGAGACGGAGGAGGGATCTAGAGCAGAGAGAGTCCGAAGGGGAAGCAGAGGGCAGAGAGGGAGAGCGGTCTATATTTGGATTTAAAACAGAGTTAAAATCCCCAGCCAGTATGAGGTCGCCTTGCCGGACTTGAGTAAGGAGAGTATCTAGTTTTGCAAAGAATAACTCTTGTCATTGGTTAGGGGCATAGATGTTAGCTAAAGTGCATAGTTTCCCCACCAACACAAGAAACCGGCCATCCTTATCAGCGTGGGAATCTAGAAGTTCAAAGGTGAGGTGACGGGCAAATAAGATCGCGACCCCCATTTTTTGGCCGGATGGTCACAGGCATGGAAAGAATCAGGGTACGGTTTACATTGTAGTGTAGGGTGGGAGTTATGTAGGAAATGAGTCTCCTGGAGAAAGACCAGGTCGCCCTTATGGAGTTTAAGGGAGGCAAAAAGCTTTCCTCTCTTTTGAGGGCTATTCAGGCCCTTCACATAAAAGAGAGTACCTGGAGATCCATGGGCAAGCAGCAAAGAGGTAGGCAGAATAGAAAGAGTGTAGAGTTCTGAAAGTAGGGTAAGGAGGAAGAGAAATAGATGAAAGGGATACAAAGCGTAAGATAGCGTGGTCAGAAAGGAGGGAGGAAGGAAAGGAAACCGGAAGGGAGGGGAGGGTAGTTGGTCATCCAGCGGTAGAGGCCAGGACCGGTGGTGCTGACAGGGGGAAGGGGTACTAGGTGTCGGGAGGGCACCTAGGTCAGCAAGAGGGATAGAAGCCCTAAGGAGGCGCAGCATGGCATCCAGACGATGCATCACAAACCACGTAGCAATGGCTAAGAAGTAGACCCCCCCTGGAGGGACCTGAAGGGAAAAGCTAGAGAGAAAACAGGAATGAGAAAAAGGTGAAGCGCCAGCTCCAGAGAGAAATCGAAGAAGAGAAAAAAAGAGAGCATGGAAAAAACTAATTATCACACTGTAACAAGGGGTAACATCATAAACCGAATAAGGGATCGGGAAGTCAGAACATGGAACATCTAAAGGTAAACAGCTCCCCGTCTAGGGAGTACGACCAGGAAAGGTCGACACAAATATAGGTATGGTACGTCAACTCAGAAAGCTTGAAGTCCATCAGGGAACTGGAGGTGGAGCCGGAGAGGCCGAAGAAGCTGGAACCGTGAACCAGTCCGAACGGGGGGGGGGGGGGGCGGAGGTCGGTTCCGCTGTGTCCGCGGAGGCAGACGTGGAGCAGAAAGGTCCTGTCATCGGTGTGGATACCCAGCTTGGAGAGCAGCGATTGAGCCTCGGGTGGGTCTCTGGCTGTAAGTAGCTTCCCTTGATGCCAAACCAGAATACGGAATGGGAAACCCCAGCGGTACTTAACATTGTACTGGGAAAGCAGGGAAGTGATGGGCTTAAAGTGCCTACGTTTGGCTAGAGTGAGCGGGGATAAGTCCTGGAAGATCTGCAGGGAGACATTCTGGAAGGTCACAGACCCCAGTCGCCGGGCTTCTCTCATAACGGACTCTTTCGCAGTGAAGTAGTGCATTCGGAGAATGACGTCCCTGGGCTGGGAAGAGTCTTGGGAGTGGGGTCGGAGGGCTCGGTGTGCTCGGTCCAGGAGGAGATGGTCTTCGGGGGTGTCAGGTGACAGGTGGGTAAAGAGGCGTTTAAGGTAAAGATCAAGATAGGCCGCTTCAACCTCTCCAGGAATACCCCAAATCCTGAGATTATTTTTTCTCACCCTATTGTCCTGGTCCTCATGCTCCTCCCGCAATTGGGCAATAACTTGGCGGAGTTGATGGAAGTCGGTCTCGACCGATTGTTGGAACGTCACCACCTCTTCTACTCGCCGTTCGAGTTGATCCGTTCTAGAGCCAATTTCGGCGATATCGGACTTCAGGGAGTGGAAAGCCTGGACAGAGGTCTTGACATCCCACACCTCCTTAAGGAGGGAGAGAAAGTCCCTGCGGGTAAGGGGTGTGAGATCGTCATCATCAGGTTCGGAGTCGGAGAGACCATGGAGGTGTTCAGGAGCATCGGACCTGTTCTTGGCTGTAGTGCTCTTTTTAGTAAGGAATGGTGTGAGGTCAGATCCGTGCGATTTTTTGCCACCTCTGGGCATCTTGAACAGATGAGAAGGGGGTAGATGGCAGAATGGGAGGTAGAGAAGGCGCTCCAGCAGTATTGCTCAGTACCAGGGGGGGTAAGGCGGGGGTACTAGAGAGATGTCATGATGCGGCCAGCAGGGCAGCATGAGTGGGACAGATCCGGAGAGCTTTGGCAGATAGAAAGGCCCACGTGGACCCGGAGGGGAGTCAGACAATCAGAGGTCGCAGGAGATGAGCTGGTGTATTCTGTATATCCGCCCCTATCCAGGATCTGCGGGGGTGAGGCCCGGACACGGACCAGCCAGTGACCGGGACAGTACCAAGCTCAGGGGGCAGGATAGGGGTGTCAGGCCCCAGCAGTAGTAAGGGCCGTCACAGGGGCTGGGAGAGGCAGGAGCCCGCAGGGGGGGCAGGAGTGTGCAGGGCCAGAGATAGTGCAGGGGCCTTGAGGCTGGTTGAAATACGGGCTCCGGAGGGCCACAGCAGGGGGGCCCCTAGCGCAGGGTCCCGGGCCGCAGGGGCGCTGAAGAGACACAGGCTGCCGGGGGGATGGGGATGGCAGCTCTGGGCTGAGGTAGCTGAGGACCCACGTGGAGAGGTTAGGGAAAGAGGGTAGAGGTGCGCAGGCTGCTAGCAAGCAGGAAGGAGAGGGCTGGTAATACCTGCACAAAGCCTCAGCAGTCCTCCGCGGCTATATATGCCGCCCATCTGTGTCCCCCGTCACAGCCGCACAGCGCCCCCGGATCTCACCTCAGAGCGTGCTGCGTCAGGCTCCGGTTTCCGGAAGCAGAGGAGGCCGGAGATCTGGAGTGCGGCGGACGTCTTTCTCTGAGTGGGTGAGGAGGCCAAGGAGGACCAGGGGAGCCCGGAGGACCCGGACGGCAGACAGGAATCCAGCGGCCGAGGTGAGCACCGCCGCGCCGGGACCAGAAGCAGCAGCCGCGTCCCGGTGCCCGCAAGCAGGAGAGGCCCCGGCTTCACCCCGACCCGCAGGCCGCAACCCTCACAGACACAGGAGGTGTCTGCTGGCTCCGTGGACCTCACAGGCCGGAGCAGGGGGACCCCAACAGAGAGGGTGGTGGGTCGTGGGACACCCTAGAGGCGCAGAAGGGGTAGATATATGAGGCCCGGGCAGGAGCTCCATCTCCACACGTCCTGTCACCTCAGCAGCCAGGCCATGCCCCCCTACTGTATATATTTTTAATTTGTATATTGTGTAGGGTTAATGTCTGTATAAGCAATCATTCTGTGTTTTGTGTTTCCGTTCCAAACTGTTTATTCTAGGTGTGTATATATTCTCCTATACAGAACCCACTCCTACGCTTATACTGTAGGAGTATTTTTATTTTGTTTTACGTAACCTTCACTAGCCATGCCTGAATTATTTTCTGATTATGTCATTGATAAAATAGAACATTTCAGTCAATACTATGTAACTGAAAATGTTTTAAACACTCCAAAAAACAATGTTCAATATTTATAGCGGTTTGTAAACCCATCTGAGTCCTTTCTGTAACAGTCATTTTATCTTTCAATCTATAAAATTGACCAATGAAAGATGATTTGTACCAGTAACAGCTTTAGCCTGCAGCCACACTTTGAGGATGATAACTGGAATCTGGTTACTGCAATGTTAAAGTGTGCTAGTACAGCAAAGAAAGAAATGTCTAAAGCCAAAGAAAATAATCTTTATATATGACATCTATGAGCCAATATTTCGAAAAAAGAGTGATTTTTATTTTTAAGTACAAACACAGCCAGATTTTTTTCGACCTATTAAATATGTATGTTGTTTATTTACAAGCTGCAAACACCATATTTCATACTAAAATAACTAGCTAATGTATACTGGAACTTTAATGGCTATTTAGTAAGCCTATGGAATCAGAATTGCTATGAAATACAGGTGTGGCCCTCCTACAGACCCTTTTGTGAACAATCATTTCATTGATTTTATTTTTTGTAAATGGAACTACCAAAAAGGGATTCATTCAGGATACCAATGTTTGGCATACAGATGTGCCCACATACAGCTTACTGAAAATGGTGCCATGGCACTTAATTTGGCCTGAAATAGTCTGACGTGATGTTGTTATGCCGTGCAGTCAGCCAAGCAGCAAAGCTGCAAAGTTGCAATTCTGATTTTTACCACTGGATGGCCAGTGTATCATGTAATATACAACAAAGAGCTTTGCAGACCATGGAGAGACTACTTCATATGAAAAAAATTGCTTGCTTCCATCAGCAGTCATTGGGGGGAATTCAAATGTTTGAAAAGTCGATTGGGTGTCTGTTTTTTCCTAATTATTAGATAGGAAAAAACAGACACCCAACTGACTTTTCAAACATTTGAATTCCCCCCATTGTAGTTTAGTGGTCAGGTCACTGCCCATCAGAGTTTTAGTCTTTCTTTTCTCTATAATTTTTTTTCTACTGATTGGTCCACTGACCCCTGAGAGAGTGTGTAGAAGGAGACAAGGTGTAAATGACATTGGGGGTAATTCAGACCTGAGCTCAGCAGCAAATTTGTTAGCTAATGGGCAAAACCATGTGCACTGCAGGTGGGGCAGATATATAATTTGCACAGAGTTAGATTGGGATGGGTTATATTGTTTCTGTGCAGGGTAAATACTAGCTACTTTATTTTTACACTGCAATTTAGATTTCAGTTTGAACCCACCCCACCCAAATCTAACTCTCTCTGCACATGTTATATCTGCCCCCCCTGCAGTGCACATGGGGGATCATTCCGACTTGGTCGTTCACTGCAGTTTATCGCAGTACAGCGATCGGGTCGGATCTGTGCATGCGCCGGTGCTGCAGTGCGCCGGCGCATGCTGGACGGCCGAATGCTGTTGTACCGTAGCGATCGCCTCTGCCTGATTGACAAGCAGAGGCAGTCGCTGGGGCGGGAGGGGGCTGGACGGCAGCGTTAAGCCGCCGTTTAGGGTGTGCGGTCCGGCCAACGCAGGCGTGGCCGGACCATTTTGGGGGGGCTGCCCGCGGCAGCTGCGTGACGTCACACGCAGCCGCTGCGACCCGGCAGCGAAGAGGTTCTCCTGGCCAGCCGCAGGAGCTGCGCTGGCCGGGAGTTACTCCTGAAATGCAAAAGGGGGGGTGGCACTGACATGTGGGGCAGACTAGCCCTGTGCTGGGCGTCCCCCCACATGTCTGAGTTCCTGATCGTAGCTGTGCTAAATTTAGCACAGCCACAATCAACTCGGAATGACCACCATGGTTTTGCCCATTAGCTAACAAAATTTCAGCTGCGCTCAGATCTGAATTATGCCCATTGTTGGGTGCAGCAGCACTTCCTACATATACTTTCATTATAGTGTATTTGTTGTTTAGCCGCTCTGTGATGGTGGCAGCATGGGCAGCCCTGTGCATTTGTGCAGTGCCAAATATAAACACTACTACCAATTAGTGATGTGCACCGGAAATTTTTCGGGTTTTGTGTTTTGGTTTTGGGTTCGGTTCCGCGGCCGTGTTTTGGGTTCGAACGCGTTTTGGCAAAACCTCACCGAAGCTTTTTTGTCGGATTCGGGTGTGTTTTTAAAAAAACCCTAACAAACAGCTTAAATCATTGAATTTGGGGGTCATTTTGATCCCATAGTATTATTAACCTCAATAACCATAATTTACACTCATTTCCAGTCTATTCTGAACACCTCACACCTGACAATATTATTTTTAGTCCTAAAATTTGCACCGAGGTCGCTGGATGGCTAAGCTAAGCGACACAAGTGGCCGACACAAACACCTGGCCCATCTAGGAGTGGCACTGCAGTGTCAGGCAGGATGGCCCTTCCAAAAAAGACTCCCCAAACAGCACATGACGCAAAGAAAAAAAGAGGCGCAATGAGGTAGCTGTGTGAGTAAGCTAAGCGACCCTAGTGGCCGACACAAACACCTGGCCCATCTAGGAGTGGCACTGCAGTGTCAGGCAGGATGGCCCTTCCAAAAAATACTCCCCAAACAGCACATGACGCAAAGAAAAAAAGAGGCACAATGAGGTAGCTGTGTGAGTAAGCTAAGCGACCCTAGTGGCCGACACAAACACCTGGCCCATCTAGGAGTGGCACTGCAGTGTCACGCAGGATGGCCCTTCCAAAAAATACTCCCCAAACAGCACATGACGCAAAGAAAAAAAGAGGCGCAATGAGGTAGCTGTGTGAGTAAGCTAAGCGACCCTAGTGGCCGACACAAACACCTAGCCCATCTAGGAGTGGCACTGCAGTGTCAGGCAGGATGGCCCTTCCAAAAAATACTCCCCAAACAGCACATGACGCAAAGAAAAAAAGAGGCGCAATGAGGTAGCTGTGTGAGTAA
Source organism: Pseudophryne corroboree (assembly GCF_028390025.1). Taxonomy (NCBI): domain Eukaryota; kingdom Metazoa; phylum Chordata; class Amphibia; order Anura; family Myobatrachidae; genus Pseudophryne; species Pseudophryne corroboree. Next base: position 1,019,665,819 of record NC_086444.1, read on the forward strand.
GCTAAGCGACCCTAGTGGCCGGCACAAACACCTGGCCCATCTCACGCAGGATGGCCCTTCCAAAAAATACTCCCCAAACAGCACATGACGCAAAGAAAAAAAGAGGCGCAAGCTCTTCCCGTCCAGTGTTGGGAAGGTCAGGCATCGCAACCGACACAATTGGACTCTCCTTTGGGATTTGTGATTTCGAAGAACGCACAGTTCTTTGCTGTGCTTTTGCCGCAAGTCTTTTCTTTTTTCTAGCGAGAGGATTAGTGCTTCCATCCTCATGTGAAGCTGAACCACTAGCCATGAACATAGGCCAGGGCCTCAGCCGTTCCTTGCCACTCCGTGTCGTAAATGGCATATTGGCAAGTTTACGCTTCTCCTCAGACGCTTTTAATTTTGATTTTTGGGTCATTTTTTTACTGATCTTTTGTGTTTTGGATTTTACATGCTCTGTACTATGACATTGGGCATCGGCCTTGGCAGACGACGTTGATGGCATTTCATCATCTCGGCCATGACTAGTGGCAGCAGCTTCAGCACGAGGTGGAAGTGGATCTTGATCTTTCCCTATTTTTTTAACCTCCACATTTTTGTTCTCCATATTTTGCGCACAACTAAAAGCCACCACAGGTATACAATGTAGATGGGTGGATAGTATAGTATTATATTACTTATGGATGATGAGTGATGACACAGAGGTAGGTAAAGCCGTGGCCTACCGTACTGCTGCTTATATATATAATATACTGCATAACGGACCTGGTGGACACTGTCAGCAGACTGCTAAACTAGTATGAAGAAAAAAACAACAACACAGGTATACAATGTAGATGGATGGATAGTATAGTATTATATTACTTATGGACGACGAGTGACGACACAGAGGTAGGTACAGCCATGGCCTACCGTACTGCTGCTTATATATATAATATACTGTATAACGGACCTGGTGGACACTGTCAGCAGACTGCTAAACTAGTATGAAGAAAAAAACAACAACACAGGTATACAATGTAGATGGATGGATAGTATAGTATTATATTACTTATGGACGACGAGTGCACTGACGACACAGAGGTAGGTACAGCCGTGGCCTACCGTACTGCTGCTTATATATATAATATACTGTATAACGGACCTGGTGGACACTGTCAGCAGACTGCTAAACTAGTATGAAGAAAAAAACAACAACACAGGTATACAATGTAGATGGATGGATAGTATAGTATTATATTACTTATGGACGACGAGTGCACTGACGACACAGAGGTAGGTACAGCCGTGGCCTACCGTACTGCTGCTTATATATATAATATACTGTATAACGGACCTGGTGGACACTGTCAGCAGACTGCTAAACTAGTATGAAGAAAAAAACAACAACACAGGTATACAATGTAGATGGATGGATAGTATAGTATTATATTACTTATGGACGACGAGTGCACTGACGACACAGAGGTAGGTACAGCCGTGGCCTACCGTACTGCTGCTTATATATATAATATACTGTATAACGGACCTGGTGGACACTGTCAGCAGACTGCTAAACTAGTATGAAAAAAGAAAAAAAAACACAGGAGTGTTTTTCAGGCAGACAAACGTATACTGGACTGGTGGTCACTGTCAGCAAAACTGTGCACTGTACTCCTGCTATAACTGCTCCCCAGTCCCCACAATTAGGCAGTGTGAGCAGAGCAGTGCACTCAGCACAGATATATCATGCAGCAGTGCAGCACACTGAGTGAGCACAGATATGGTGGTCGGAGCGTTTTTTTCAGGCAGAGAAACAAAGGGTTAAACTCACTGGTGGTATAATCTAAACCCTGCACTTTACTCCCTAACAGCTGCTCCCCGTCCCCTATCCTCCCCACAATTATAACTAACTAAGTCACTCTGTGTTCTACTATAACGGAGAGGACGCCAGCCACGTCCTCTCCCTATCAATCTCAATGCACGTGTGAAAATGGCGGCGACGCGCGGCTCCTTATATAGAATCCGAGTCTCGCGAGAATCCGACAGCGGGATGATGACGTTCGGGCGCGCTCGGGTTAACCGAGCAAGGCGGGAGGATCCGAGTCGCTCGGACCCGTGTAAAAAAAAAGGTGAAGTTCGGGCGGGTCGGATTCCGAGGATCCGAACCCGCTCATCACTACTTCCAGTCAGGGCCGGATTAAGGGCCACATGGGCCTGGAGCTGAAAGTTTCCAAGGGCCTATACCGAGAAGGAGCTGTGACTAGTGCTATATGGGTGTGTACACCCTATACACTATGAACCCTAATTACTTCCTAAATACATAAACATAAAAAATATGCATAATGTTGTGAGAAAACTAAAAAAATATTTTAATACTTATGATTTATGATTGTTTGGCCAGCTGTGTGCCTGGTCACCATCCTGCTGCTAGCATGATGGGCCTATTTTTATGTGGAGGCCTGGAGCTGTAGCTCCATCTGCCCCATTCTTAATCTTGCCCTGCGTCCAGTGTGTGTATCAGGACTGTGTGTGGTGCTTACACCATTTGCCCTGATGTGCCTTGTTACTTGCTACTGTATTGGCATCCTGCAGTCTACCCTACAGAACTGACCCTATAGAACTGAAGGTCAGAAAGATCCGTCTCCTGCATGGGGAGCCCTGTCCCACTGCTTCAAAAGGTCTACTAGTGAATAATGGCCCTCATTCCGAGTTGTTCGCTCGCTAGCTAATTTTAGCAGAAATGCAAATGCAAAGCCGCCGCCCTCTGGGAGTGTATTTTAGCTTAGCAGAATTGCTAACGAAAGATTAGCAATTCTGCTATTAAGTATTTCCTTGCAGTTTCTCAGTAGCTCCAGACCTACTCCTAGATTGCGATCACCTCAGTCCGTTTAGTTCCTGGTTTGACATCACAAACACGCCCAGCGTCCGGCCAGCCACTCCCCCGTTTCTCCAGCCACTCCTGCATTTTCACATGGCACGCCTGCGTTTTTTAGTGCACTCCCTGAAAATGGCCAGTTACTGCCCAGAAACACCCACTTCCTGTCAATCACACTACGATCAGCAGAGCGATTGAAAAGCTTTGTTCGCCCGTGAGTAAAATTGCATAGTTTTGTGTAAAAATACTTAGCGCGTGCGCCCTGCTGTGCATACGCATGCGAAGAACTGCCGGATTTTAGCCTATTAGCAATTCTGCTAAAAATTTCAGCGAGCGAACAACTCGGAATGAGGACCAATGTGTTGCAGTATTTAGTGTGGCGATCTCCCTACATCTCTAGTCACCCTGATCAGCTATTTCAGATCTGAAAGATTAGAGCTCACACTGGATCCATCCACCTGCAAGGCAAATGCTAATTACCCCTGATGTGTACTGTACCCTGTGAGCTAGGACTGTATTTGTGTATTGTTTACTGCACAGTGATAGAACAGGAAGTCCCATCTCAGTCTGTGTGGTTAACAACCACTGTATTTAGTTTAAAAAAAAAACAAACTACTTTGTATGTAGTTTGGCCTATTATCTGATCTCACTCTGAATAGAGCTGTGCATCATAGGTGAGGAATGACAAACAACCCCCACCCCACAAATAAATATATATTTAGATATAATCAAACAAATTAGCCGGCACTCCAACAACATTAATACAACATGCTCCGGTGCACATAAATCCCCCATCACATAGACTCCAATAATGTTTTTTTCCTTCTTCTTCAATATTGAAAATGGGAGGGGCATAGCAAAGTGGGAGGAGCTATGAGATGAGGGCCATGATTCCTACCCCCCCCCCCCCCCTAAAACTAAAGTCTACCACTGCTCTGGATGCTGCAAAAGTTCATATGTGCGTTGACTTTGATAACCTCTACATAGGTGGTGGTGTCCCGCTACCATTGGTGTGGACCTCATCCATGCATCTGAGTTGGAGGCATGCTTGTCCCTGGTCAGGCACAATTACCACTGGCTATCTGACATGACATGCTATCTGTATGTTTAAGATGTTTTGATGTCCATGAGCCTGTTGCGCATGCTGAATTATCACTGGTCCATGAGACATCTTCCCCAGAGTATTGCATAAGTACAGCAAGTTTACAGTCCTTTTTCTCAGTACCTCTCCGTGTGGTCATACAAAATGAAAGAAAATGTAAATAAATGAATAAATGGGTAGTGAGTATTAGAGATGAGCAGGTTTGGTTCTCTGAGAACCAAAACCACCTGAATTTGCCGATCCGAGCAGGGATCTGAGCCTGGCTTAGATTTTCCTGCCCGTCTCGACTATGTCATCGAGGCAAAACATCATCATCCTGCTGTCGGATTCTCACGGGTTTGGGATTCTATAAAAGCCCCGCGTCTCGACACCATCTTCACCGGCATTGGAGAGTGCACAGTGCAGACATGTCCATGCTGTGTGTTGTGAAAACAGTAGAAGCTAGAAGAACTTAGGTTAGGCAGGTAGGCTAGGGTTAGGGAAGGGGGTAGGATACTTGGAGCAGAGGGATTGTGTAATCTTTTTGGGCTGTGCTGTGTGACTGATTTCATATACATCAAGGGACTGCCACTTGGACTGTGTACTATATAGGGGCAGCGTACTATACAGGGGTGCTTATAAATAAACTGTGGGTGTGTGTAGGCGTGCTCTGTTAGGGGCTGTGTAATATAGGGGTGCTCTGCATACTGTGGCTGTGTATAGGTGTTCGCTGTCCATAAGAGGCTGTGTATAGGGTGCTTTACATAATACTGTGGCTATGTATAAGTGTGCTCTGTCTAGAAGGTGTATATGATGCTCTGTCCAACCTCAGTGTGTGACCGATTCTATCTTTTCTTGACAGAGATTTGTGCATCAATCACAAAGTGTGGGATAACAATAAATTAAAATAATGCTAAGTCGTGCATCACAACTATACTACCACTACTAAATCCTCAGTGTGTGACCGATTATATTTTTTGTTGACAGAGATTTGTGCGTCAGTAACAAAGTGTGGGATATGTGGCATTATTACCTTTTTGGAGCATTTTTTGGAAATAGTACATACAAATAAAACTGCCATCCTGTCTGCCACTGCAGTGCCACTCCTAGATGTGCCAGGTGTTTGTGTTTATTTTTTTAAATATCTTGTTCCATGTCTTCAATTTATGTCCTTGGTCCCTGCCGATGCATCCATCTAGGCCTAGGGGTATCCTTTTTTTGATCCAGGAGTGTTCTTATTTTGGTAAATCAAAATAATGCATTTTTGTTTTTAATAACTTGTTTCATGTGTTCAATTTATATACATGGTCCCTGCCGCTGCATCCATGTATGCCTAAGGGTGTTCTTTTTTTGGTCCAGAGGTGTTCTGTTTTTTTGGTCAATCAAAATAATTAGAGATGAGCGGGTTCGGTTCTCCGAGATCCAAACCCCCCCGAACTTCACCTATTTTACACGGTTCCGAGGCAACCTTGGATCTTCCTGCCTTGCTCGGTTAACCCAAACGCGCCTGAACTTCATCATCCCGCTGTCGGATTCTCGCGAGATTCGTATTCTATATAAGGAGCCGCGCATCACCGCCATTTTCACTCGTGCATTGGAGATTGAATGGAGAGGACGTGGCTGCGTTCTCTCCCTGAAAATCTCCGTAATCTGTGCTCAGTGTGCTGCAAATATCTGTGCTCAGTGTGCTGTAAATATCTGCTCAGTGTGCTGAAAATATCTACATTCTCTGCCTGAAAACGCTCCATATCTGTGCTCAGTGTGCTGCAAATTTCTGTGCTCAGTGTGCTTTATTGTGGGGACTGGGGACCACCAGTATAATAGTAGTACAGTACAGTAGGCCACTGCTGTATCTTGCAGCTCTGTGTCACTGCAAGTATCCATTCCATATCTGTGCTGCATTTTTGTGAGCAGTATATATAGTATTACAGTGCAGCATTTTGGTGACCAACAGTATATAGTTGTACAGTAGGCCATTGCTGTATCTCGCAGCTCTGTGTCACTGCAAGTATCCATTCCATATCTGTGCTGCATTTTTGTGAGCAGTATATATAGTATTACAGTGCAGCATTTTGGTGACCAACAGTATATAGTTGTACAGTAGGCCATTGCTGTATCTTCCAGCTCTGTGTCACTGCAAGTATCCATTCCATATCTGTGCTGCATTTCTGTGAGCAGTATATATAGTATTACAGTGCAGCATTTTGGTGACCAGCAGTATATAGTTGTACAGTAGGCCATTGCTGTAATTTGCAGCTCTGTGTCACTGCAAGTATCCATTCCATATCTGTGCTGCATTTTTGTGAGCAGTATATATAGTATTACAGTGCAGCATTTCGGTGACCAACAGTATACATATATAGTACAGTACAGTAGGCCATTGCTATTGATATATTACTGGCATAAACAGTAATTCCATACATTAAAAAATAGAGAACAAAAATGTGGGGGGTAAAATAGGGAAAGATCAAGATCCACTTCCACCTCGTGCTGAAGCTGCTGCCACAAGTCATGGCCGAGACAATGAAATGCCATCAACATCATCTGCCAAGGCCGATGCCCAATGTCATAGTAGAGAGCATGTAAAATCCAAAAAACTAAAGTTCAGTAAAATGACCCAAAAATCAAAATTAAAAGCGTCTGAGGAGAAGCGTAAACTTGCCAATATGCCATTTACGACACGGAGTGTCAAGGAACGGCTGAGGCCCTTGCCTATGTTCATGGCTAATGGTTCAGCTTCACATGAGGATGGAAACACTCATCCTCCCACTAGAAAAATGAAAAGACTTAAGCTGGCAAAAGCCCAGCAAAGAACTGTGCTTTCTTCTAAATCACAAATCCCCAAGGAGAGTCCAATTGTGTTGGTTGCGATGCCTGACCTTCCCAAGATTGGACGGGTAGAGGTGGCGCCTTCCACCATTTGCACACCCCCTGCAAGTGCTGGAAGGAGCACCCACAGTCCAGTTTCTGATAGTCAAATTGAAGATGTCACTGTTGAAGTACACCAGGATGAGGAAATGGGTGTTGCTGGTGCTGAGGAGGAAATTGACAAGGAGGATTCTGATGGTGAGGTGGTTTGTTTAAGTCAGGCACCCGGGGAGACACATGTTGTCTGTGGGATGAATATGGCCATTGACATGCCTGGTCAAATTACAAAAAAAATCACCTCTTCGGTGTGGAATTATTTTAACAGAATTGCAGACAACAGGTGTCAAGCCGTGTGTTGCCTTTGTCAAGCTGTAATAAGTAGTGGTAAGGACGTTAACCACCTAGGAACATCCTCCCTTATACGTCACCTGGAGTGCATTTATCAGAAGCCATTCACAAGTTTAAAAACATTGGGTGACAGTGGAAGAATTCCACTGACAACTAAATCCCTTCCTCTTGTACCCAAGCTCCTGCAAACCACACCACCAACTCCCTCAGTGTCAATTTCCTCCTTAGACAGGAACGCCAATAGTCCTGCAGGCCATGTCACTGGCAAGTCTGACGAGTCCTCTCCTAACTGGGATTCCTCCGATGGATCCTTGAGTATAACGCCTACTGCTGCTGGCGCTGCTGTTGTTGCTGCTGGGAGTCGATCGTCATCCCAGAGGGGTAGTCGGAAGACCACTTGTACTACTTTTAGTAAGCAATTGACTGTCCAACTGTCCTTTGCGATGAAGATGAAATATCACAGCAGTCATCCTGCTGCAAAGCGGATAACTCAGGTCTTGGCAGCTGTGTTGGTGTTAAACGTGTGTCCGGTATCCACCGTTAATTCACAGGGAATTAGCGAATTGCTTGAGGTACTGTGCTCCCTGTACCAAATACCATCGAGGTTCCATTTCTCTAGGCAGGCGATACCGAGAATGTACACATACGTCAGAAAAAGAGTCACCAGTGTCCTAAAAAATGCAGTTGTACCTAATGTCCACTTAACCACGGACATGTGGAAAAGTGGAGCAGGGCAGACTCAGGACTATATGACTGTGACAGCCCACTGGGTAGATGTATTGCCTCCCGCAGCAACAACAATGGCGGCACCAGTAGCAGCATCTCGCAAACGCCAACTTGTTCCTAGGCAGGCTACGCTTTGTATCACCACTTTCCGTAAGAGGCACACAGCTGACAACCTCTTACGGAAAATGAGGAACATCATCGCAGATTGGCTTACCCGAATTGGACTCTCCTGCGGATTTGTGACATCGGACAACGCCAGCAGTATTGTGCGTGCATTACATGTGGGCAAATTCCAGCACGTCCCATGTTTTGCACATACATTGAATTTGGTGGTGCAGAATTTTTTTTAAAAACGACAGGGGCGTGCAAGAGATGTTCTCGGTGGCCCGAAGAATTGCGGGCCACTTTCGGCATTCAGCCACCGCGTGCCGAAGACTGGAGCGCCAGCAAACACTCCTGAACCTGTGCCGCCATCATCTGAAGCAAGAGGTGGTAACGAGGTGGAATTCAACCCTCTTAATGCTTCAGGGGATGGAGGAGCAGCAAAAGGCCATCCAAGCCTATACATCTGCCTACGATATAGGCAAAGGAGGGGGAATGATTTCAACATTGTGCAAGGTTCTGCAACCCTTTGAACTTGCCACACGTGAAGTCAGTTCAGACACTGCCAGCCTGAGTCAGGTCATTCCCCTCATCAGGCTTTTGCAGAAGTAGCTGGAGAGATTGAAGGAGGAGCTAAAACAGAGCGATTCCGCTAGGCATGTGGGACTTGTGGATGGAGCCCTTAATTCGCTTAACCAGGATTCACGGGTGGTCAATCTGTTGAAATCAGAGCACTACATTTTGGCCACCGTGCTCGATCCTAAGTTTAAAGCCTACGTTGTATCTCTCTTTCCGGAAGACACAAGTCTGCACATATTCAAAAACCTGCTGGTGAGACACTTGTCAAGTCAAGCGGAACGTGACCCGTCAACAGCTCCTCCTTCACATTCTCCCGCAACTGCGGCTGCGAGTAAAAGGATAAGAATTCCAAGCCCACCCGCTGCCGGTGATGCAGGGCAGTCAGGAGCGAGTGCTGACATCTGGTCCGGACTGAAGGACCTGCCAACGATTACTGACATGTCGTCTCCTGTCACTGCATATGATTCTGTCACCATTGAAAGAATGGTGGAGGATTATATGAGTGACCGCATCCAAGTAGGCACGTCAGACAGTCCGTACGTATACTGGCAGGAAAAAGAGGCAATGTGGAGGCCCTTGCACAAACTGGCTTTATTTTACCTAAGTTGCCCCCCCTCCAGTGTGTACTCCGAAAGAGTGTTTAGTGCACCCGGTCATCTTGTCAGCAATCAGCATACGAGGTTACTTCCAGAAAATGTGGAGAAGATGATGTTCATAAAAATGAATTATAATCAATTCCTCCGTGGAGACATTCACCAGCAATTGCCTCCAGAAAGTACACAGGGATCTGAGATGGTGGATTCCAATGGGGACGAATTAATAATACTCTGTGAGGAGGGGGATGTACACAGTGAAAGGGGTGATGAATCGGACGATGAGGAGGAGGTGGACATCTTGCCTCTGTAGAGCCAGTTTGTGATAGGAGAGATTGATTGCTTCTCTTTTGGTGGGGGCCCAAACCAACCAGTCATTTCAGCCACAGTCGTGTGGCAGACCCTGTTGCTGAAATGATGGGTTTGTTAAAGTGTGCCTGTTTATACAACATAAGGGTGGGTGGGGTGGGTGGGAGAGCCCCAGGACAATTCCATCTTGCACTTTTTTTTTTTATTTATCTCTGCATCATGTGATGTTTGGAGCTAATTTTTTTAAGTGCCATCCTTTCTGACACTGCAGTGCCACTCCTAGATGGGCCAGGTGTTTGTGCCGCCCTCTTGGGTCGCTTAGCTTAGTCATCCAGCGACCTTGGTGCAAATTTTAGGACTAAAAATAATATTGTGAGGTGTGAGGTGCTCAGAATAGACTGAAAATTAGTGGAAATTAGGGTTATTGAGGTTAATAATACTATGGGATCAAAATGACCCCCACATTCTATGATTTAAGCTGTTTTTGAGGGGTTTTTGAAAAAAAACACCCGAATCCAAAACACACCCGAATCTGACAAAAATTCGAATGAGAGGTTTTGCCAAAATGCGTCTGAATCCAAAACACGGCCGTGGAACCGAATCCAAAACCAAAACACAAAACCCGAAAAATTTCCAGTGCACATCTCTAAAAATAATACATTCTTGTTTTTAATAACTTATTCCATGTCTCCAATTTATGTCCATGGTCTGTCCTCCCAAATCCTTCCCATTGCCAGCTTGTTTTGTGGGAGCCCACACAAACCAATAATTTTAGTCACAAGTGACAGTCCCTCTCGCTGAAAGGATACTATTAAATCTTGCCAACTCTGGACAGCCCCGTGGGTCTGAATGCCTTTCAAGCTTGACCTACCTATCTTTCCCTACCTGCTATAACATTGAGCTATAACCCGCACAGCCCTGTGTTTTTCGACAGCACTATGCAGCTCCTGCCTTACTTGACACTGCTACTAGTGTCCTTCGACATTGAGCCATAAGCAAGTCGCCATTAGCCATCTGAGTACACTCATCACCTGTGTGGATTACACATACTGCCTTTTTATGGCCAGCCCTGCTCCTAGGCAAACCTCCTAGACTGAATGTATTCTCCCCTATTGCACTACTGCAACAATGCAATGCCATGGAGTTTTTAGTTTCACGTCTGCCTATCCCCAAGCATGAGTGGCCGCTTCTCCCTATAGAGCCACTCCAAACCTGTCTCCCAGGCTACCTCAGGTAAAACCGCAATGCATGGTTTTGTCAACGGTGTGCTAGGCCGAATTCTCCCTCTGCTGACACTGTGTAAGAAGCTTTCCCACACCTGCAAATCCTCCCTAAACTCCTTCCTACCCATATAAAGAAATATTCGCTACTTCTACCCATTGATGTTTTGACTAGACCTTGTCACTTGAGCTTGGAAATTATTACCATATACAGCTTACTCTTGTATCAAATTCCCCTCCAGGTTGCATACAGCCTCACTCTGTTACTGCTCTGACCCGAAGGGAACCCACGCAAATTTGGGCTAATTTACAAACTACCCGAATTATTATCATGGTGGAACCTAATCCCGCAATCTCAAAGCTGTGAGACAGTAATAACAGCCATTATTACATCATCTGCTCTGATGCCCCCTTAAGTTCTCCTGATGATTCACAGTTGCTACCCAATTATTAGTATTCACACAGCAATTGGCCTGTGTTACAGGAAGCTGCTCCCTCCACACTGCCTATGACTATGCCACCCTGTGAACCTTAGGGGCTGCAAATATCTCCACTATTTATATGCATAGTCTGTGAGCTTATGTCTACTGACACTTAACTTGTGTGCTCCCAACATTAGTTAATTGAAAGTCTCCTTTATTAACGATATACTGTAGACATTATTTAAATCCTCACTCATGTGGGCCTCTGAGTTGTGCCCCATCATCCCCAATGGTGAAATTTGCCTTGCTACGCTTAATGTGGCGTCAGATGTAGGTATTATTGTCCTTGCTGTGCTGAATGTGCCACCCCCTTTATTGCTGTTGCTTCTGATGTACTGCACATTGCGCAAAGAAGGCAGAGTTCTGCTGATGTAGTCCCGCTGTGCATGGCATGGACCGTACCACTTTGCTCCTGTGCACATGAACCAATGTGGGCTACCCACTCAACCACATTTCTTCTGGAATGTTACTTGCTGCATGGAGCTCCCATTACACTTGCTTCGGAGACCCCCTAACAAGGGCCAGATTAACAATGGGGTGGATGGAGCTCCATCAAAATAGGCCCACAAGATTGGTGTGCTGTTGTATTTTCTGTCTCCAGTGGCTGCCAAGATGTTACAACAAGCACCGCCTGTCCGTCCGCCCAGTTGCTTGGTGTCAGATACACCTGGCGGTGCAGAGAAAGGCTTCACAAGCCTGTCCCCGTGCCACATAGTTTTTTAGCATTTCCCCTGCGCAGCACTGTGCGCCCCAGTGTTGGACGGAAGGAGGTCGCTGATTGCTGATTAGCTGCAGCCAGCTGAAAGCTAAGGGAGATGATGATCAAACTTCAACACCCTTCAACAGCACTGCGGGCTGCAAACCACAGCTGCGAACTGTGGCTGCGAACCACGGCTGCGAACTGCAGCTGCATCTGCCTGGGTCCTGACTTACAGCGCAGCTGCAGGCTATGCCAGTGTGTTCCATGCTGACCGCACAGAGACTGCAGCCTTCCTCCTGCTCTGTGCCGGGACCTCTGGTGCTCCCTGCCACCTGCTGACAATCCCTTCCCCAATAGCTCCATTGATTTATGCTGTGGCTGCCCCAGTGACTGATTGCACTGCCCCAGGTGCTGCTGAGGTGACTGCTGACCCTCTCACATCCTTCTGCCATTCCCGATCTCTGGGCAGTCCGTGATGTGTAGCATCTTCTTCTGCCAGTGAAGTCTCTGCATGGCCCTGACTGTGCTGCTAGACTAGGAGGCTCTCTCTGCAGTGCTCTCTGCAGTGCTATCTGCTGCCCTCCATTACTCATGAACTGCTCCGCACTTGAAGTACCTGCTGTGAGGTAAGAGGGACATCTTCTTTCAATGGACTCGATTAAATAGGATTCAGTAGGATGTTAATAGCGCTGGCAATGTGGTCCCACCACTATTCAATTGAGTGCGATGTTAAGTCAGAGAATGCCCATTCTCCCGGACTAAATAGGGTGTTTTGTTGGGAGAACCGATATTCTCCTACTTAAGTGCCTGGCACGATGCTGTTTCCACCATGCTAATGTCAGAAATCAGCATCATACTGGCACTTTTGTTGGATTTCTGCTTGCACACATGCGAGGATGTGAGATCAAACCCATCGTCGGGTGTCACAGTGCACTGTATTGAATAATGCTGGAACCTTCTTCCCGGCACTATTAACATTGCATCCTATTGAATCGAGCCATATAAAGGAGCCCGCTATACCTCCTGGGTTCCCACTGGACTGTGCCTCAGCCCTCTTTTACATCACATGGGGATATTTGTTTCTTATTGACTGCAGTCCAATTACATGGAATTTTTCTCTCCCCTATTGTTTACAACCTGGAGTTGCTCTCTAGCTGCTTTACTCTGACAGCACCCTCACCCACCTCTCTGGCAGTACCAGCCTCCTCCTCCGGAATCAGTTTGTAATACCAATGGGCAGTATACTGATAGCATCCCGGCCACCAGGATGCCAGCAGTGGGGTGAGCGCTAGTAAGCCCCTTGCGGTCCCGATGCACTCAACATGCTGCGGGCACGGTGGCTCGCTGTGCTCACCTGAGGTTATATTCTTGCTCTATGGGTGTCATGGGATCCCGGCATTGGCATTGTGATCTCCGGGATGCCATGATCGCCGGAATGCTGTCTTCACTGCCTCCCCCACTGTCACTTCCTGACAAGACCTTGACCCATCTTTCTAATACCCTGTTTAGTATACTCACCCATCCTCCTATAATCCTTGGCTCATGGCACACTGAACCATTCCTTAATAACACCACGTGGTGCTGACTCATCCCCTATAATCCCTATTCACATATACTCACTTCTCTGGCAAAGCACTGCGGTGTCCAGGGCTCCAGTGCTTTCTTCACTGGCAGTCCCCTCCTGCGATGTTCAGATGTACGGAGTCAGTAGGTGGGTCTCTCTGCGCATGCGCCGCCGGTTGATTTCACAACAGGCAACAGTGGCTGTTGGGAGATCAGGGTACGGAGCTAGCTGCGGGTTCGGACAGAGGTGGTCATTCCAAGTTGATCACTAGCTGCATTTGTTCGCAGCGCAGCGATCAGGTAAAAAATGGCAGTTCTGCGCATGTGTATGCAGCACAATGCGCACGCTCGACGTACGGGCACAACGAACTATGTAGTTTTGTACAGGGTTTAGCGATGCATTTCAGTCGCACTGGTTGCCTCAGAGTGATTGACATGAAGTGGGCGTTTCTTGGTGGCTACTGACCGTTTTCAGGGAGTGTTTGGAAAAAATGCAAGCGTGCCAGGGAAAACGCAGTCGTGGCTTAGCAAATGATGGGCGGGTGTGTGACGTCAAATCTGGAACTGAATAGTCTGAAGTGATCGCAAGCGCTGAGTAGGTTTTGAGCTACTCTGAAACTACACAAAAAATTTTTGCAGGCGCTCTGCGATAAAAATGTTCGCACTTCTGCTAAGCTAAAATACACTCCCAGTGGGCGGCGGCATAGCGTTTGCACGGTTGCTAAAAACTGCTAGCGAGCGATCAACTCGGAATGACCCCCAGAGAGCAGGGAAGCATTGAGCTTCCCTGCAATTACCACACTACAGTTTAGTTTATGCCATCCTGAGATTGCGAACCTGAACTCCATGGAGAAGCAGAAAGCTGGGCTCTTTCCTGCTGCTCCTTATCCCTGCATCTGGCCCCCTCCCCTACCAAGTGCCCTATTGGCCAGTAGGATGCCCTAGGTGTTAGCACAGAGCCAGGCTCACTCGCCCATCCCCCTCACTTTTGCGCAGCTGGCCCGCAGGCCACCTAGCACACCTCCCTCTTACCAGGCTCCGGCACCATTTGCCTCCAAAAGCATTCCCCATAGCAAAATGCCTTTGGAATATGAGCCATCCTTGTTTTCACTCTAACATGCACTCTGTTCTTAAGCGTACACATGAATGCTTCAATCAATACATCCCCGTGCCTGTGCAAATGCATATGGTTCAACTATGTACACTAGGGATGAGTGGGTTCGGTTCTCAGAGAACCGAACCCCTCCAAATCTAGGAGGTCCGTGGAAATCTTCCTGCCTGCCCCAGATCCCCAATCGAGACAAAACCTCAGGATCCGGCTGTCGAATACTGAGGTTTTGTCTTGAACGCTGGTCTCCATAGTAACCTATGGAAGACCATTGATTGGCTAAGAGAGCTGTCTGTCAAGGCTCTCAGCAAATCAGAGTGTCCCCATATATTACATAGATTAATGGCAAAGATGGATGCCTCCACAGTGCTAATAGAGCTGCCGCCCGCACTGCTGACATGCCCACACTACTGGCATCCCCACACTGCTGACACTGCCGGAACCCCTGCACTGGGGACAATGCCAGCACACCTGCACTGAGGACACCCCCCGCACTGCCAACACTGTCAGCACACTTGCCCTGAGGACACCTCCGGCAATCCTGCACTGCCAACACCCCTGCACTGAGGACACTGCCTTCACTCCTGCACTGAAGACACCTCCAGCACCCTGCACTGTCGACACCTCCAGCACCCTGCACTGTCGACACTGCTGGCACCACTACACTGAAGACACCACTGGCACCCCTGCACTGCTGACACTGCTGGCACCACTGCACTGAGGACACCTCACTCCAACACTACCGGCACCCCTGCACTGAGGACACTTCCAGCACTCCCGCATTGCCAAAACTGCCGGCACCCCTGCACTGAGGACACCTCTGGCAATCCCACACTGCCAGCACCCCTGCCCTGAGGAAACCTCTGGCAATCCTGCACTGCCGACATTGCCAGCACCCATGCAAAGAGGACACCTCCAGCACTCCCGCACTGCCAACACTGCCACAACTTAGGCTCTGAGGACACCTCCGGCACCCCGCGCTGTCAACTCTACTGGCATCACCACACTGGGGACACTGCTGGAACCCCTGCACTGCCATCACTGCTGGCACCACTGCACTGAGGACACCTGCTCACTCCCACACTGCTGACACTGCTGGCACCACTGCACTGAGGACACTGCCAGCACTCCTGCACTGAGGACACCTCCAGCACTCATGCACTGCTGACACTCCTGCACTGAGGACACCTCCTGCTCTTCCGACACTGCCGCCACCCCTGCACTGAGGAAACCTCCAGCAATCCCATACTGTCAGCACCCCTGCACTGAGGACACTGGCAGCATTCCTGTACTGAGGACACCTCCCGCACTGTTGACACTGCCGGCACCCCTGCACTGACAACACCTCCAGCACTGCTGACACTGCCGGCACCCCTGCACTGACGATACCTCCAGCACTCCAGCATTGCTGACACTGCCGGCACCCCTGCACTGAGGACACTGTCTGCATTCCTGCACTGAGGACACCACCGGCACTCCCGCACTGCAGACACTGCCGACACCCCTGCACTGAGGACACTGCCAGAACTCCAGCACTGAGGACACCTCAAGCGCTCCTGCATTACCAGCACTGTCGGCACCTCACACTGTCAACACTGCTGGTACCACCGCACTGAGGACACCGCTGGCAACCATGCATTGCCGACACTGCTGGCACCACAGCATTGAGATCACCGATGGCACCCATGCACTGTCCACACTACTGCACTAAGGCCACAGCTGGCACCTTTGCACTGTTGGCACTACCGCACTGAGGACATCGCTGGCACCCCTGCTCTACTGACAATACCAGCACCACAGCATTGGGGACACTGCTGGCACCCCTGCACTGGTGACACTGTTGGCACTACCACACTGAGGACACCGCTGGTACCCCTGCACTACTGACACTGCTGGCACCACCGCACTGAGGACACCACTGATACCCCTGCACTGCCGGCATTACTGCTCTAAGGACACCGCTTGCACCCCTGCACTGCTGACACTGCTGGCACCACTACACCGAAGGCACAACTGACAGCCCCGCACTGAGGACCCTCTGTCACAGTAAGTGCACTGTTGGTGTATCTAACCTGCACTGTATCTGACCAGCTCATTGTATTTGACCTGCACTGAAACCCGTGTTGTATCTGACCCACACTGTATCCGACCCAGATATCAGACTGGTCACTGAGAATAGGCATGTGCTGGGGACATGTGCACTTGTGAGGGGGGGCATCATGTCTGCTGTTGCTATTTTACACATGGTTTCAGGGTTTTTTCTTTGCTGTTTGGTAACAATTTTAGAGCAATGATATTGTACACATTATTCTCAGGAAATTTCTGTGTTGGATTGTTTTCTATTGATAGTACTTGTGAGTTGGTTTCATTGGTTATTGCTAATACATTACTAATTTGTAAAAACATTTTAAACAGAAATAACTGCCGTATGTTTGTACCGCTGCTCTGTTGCTTAGTTTAGCCTGGAAGGCTTTGGCCTATGTTGGTGAACAGTATAGGGGTAATTCAGAGTTGATCGTAGATGTGCTAAATTTAGCAAATCTACAATCAGTTACTCTGATATGTGGGGGGGGGGAGTGGGCAGCACAGGGCTAGCCACCCCACATGTCAGGCCATGCCACCCCCTGCACAGGTGCAAAAGCAATACATGGCGGCGTTACATTTGTAGCTGACAAGTAGTTTCCTGCCAGCGCAGCTCCTGCGTGCTGACAGGGAGCTACTGGCCGCAGTTGCATGTGACGTCATGCAGCCACCGCGGTCTGCCTGCCCAATGGTCCAGACATGCCTCCATTGTCAATCAGGCAGAGGCGATCACAGCCAGTAAGATGATGATAGCATCTCACTGGGCTCCTGGGGTGCGCACACACAGTGCGGCCGATGCACTTACGCCCTCCACACAGTAATTCAGACTGTGATCACTGCCACCGCAGTGATCCATTTTGAATCACCCCTATTGTGAGTAGAGAAGTGGTCAAAATTGACTGGAAATGAGTAGAAAAGAATGTTATTGAGGTTAATAGTACTGTAGGAACAAAAAAGACACCAAATTCTGTTATTATAGCTGTTTTTATGTTGTTGTTTTTTTAAATATCCAAAACCAAAACTCAAAAGTGTGGTTTTGACAAAACCAATCCAGATCCAAAACACGAAAGGAGATCCAGATCCAAAACCAAAACACAAAACCCGAAAAGTGTCCGGATCACATCTCTAATAATGTACACATATATCACCCCACTCGCCTGATATAAATATGCATGATGGGATGATTGATTAGGTAAATTCCTTAAGCTATTAAAACTTTTAGCCCTTATGGTGCTAACTCAAAATAAATAACCAGACTTTGGTGACAAGCTTTATATTCCTATGTTATTTATTAATTTTACAACATGCCCTGTCCTGCGCTTGTAACCCAGCAGACAGGCCATGGCTGCATCAGTGTAGAAAAGTCCTTTGTCTGAGCTGGCATGCTGGTGGTAAAAGAGGGGGGAGGATGAGGATGGTGGGTGATAAGAGATGCTGATGGGTATCCTGGGGTGGGGGCGTATACAGTCCTCATTGTATATGTCTACTCCACATCCTGGTAAAATGACATGCAATGTATTGAGATTTTATACTTTGTTACAGAAGTGTAGCCACTGTAGTATAAGACCTGCTGACACCTCTACAGCTTCCTAAAATAAATTTAAATAAGTGGAAAGCTGCCTGCATATGTTACTGGCCATTTTATTTGTGTATGTGTCCCAAATCTACTTATGGGTGCTCTGATAGAATCACTGAGCATTTTTTTGTTTTGCAGGAGAGGCAGATGACATAAAGCAGGGTGCATCCATATATTCAAGATGTTTCTGACCCTATCATCTGCATGTCACAGCAGGGATCACACCTATTGGTGCAGGCTTCTGCACAACACTCTGCTCACAGGGATGTCTATTTGATACTGTACCTTCTATTTTGAGCTGAGTTTCCTCTGGTTCAGAAACACAATTTTTAGTATATCCCATTTGTTGTAGTATTTTCTATGAAAAGTACTAGTGAGTTTGTTCAGTGGTGTATTGTTTACTATTTGCATGTCCAGCTGTGTTTTTCCAATAGAATCGTGTCTTTACACCCATTTTTGGCATTAGTAAATCTCTGAGTTTGAAAAATAGGCTAAACTCGCATAAGAAGGCTTCTCAGCAAAGCATGAGTCTTAGTAAATGTACCGTAAGACTCTAGGAATGGGAAGCTATTCCAAAACATGCACCAATTTACATATATTTATTCAATTTAGTAATTAGCAAATAAGTGCCTGTGCCATGTTAAAACAAGTGATGAGCGCCAAATTCCCCCCCCCCCCCCCCGTACTTCACAATCCAAGTCCGGCTTGGGTTTTCCCGCCAGACTCACGAGGTGTTGGATTCTTGCGAGATCCGGACTTTATATATTTTGCGCCTCCCGCCCCGCCATTTTCACTCCAGTCCTGGAGAGTGTAGAGAGAGGTCATGTCTCCTCAGTTTCTGTGCACGAAAGTGGCGTGGGGTGGTGACCTGCTCTTTTGTATCATTCCAGTGGTGCTGTCTTGTGCTGAAACAGTCCAGTGGTGGTGTCTTGTGCTGCATCAGTCCAGTCACAGTGGTGGTGTCCTGTGCTGCCATAAGTCCAGTGGTGGTGTCCTGTGCGGCCATAAGTCCAGTGGTGCTGCTGTATAAGTCCAGTGCAGTGGTGCTGTCTTGTGCTGCATCAGTCCAGTGGTGGTGTCTTGTGCTGCATCAGTGCATTCACAGTGGTGGTGTCCTGTGCTGCCATAAGTCCAGTGCTGCTGTATAAGTCCAGTCCAGTGGTGCTGTCTTGTGCTGCATCAGTCCAGTGGTTGTGTCTTGTCTTGTTCTGCATCAGTCCATTCACAGTGGTGGTGTCCTGTGCTGCCTTAAGTCCAGTGCTGCTGTATAAGTCCAGTGGTGCTGTCTTGTGCTGCATCAGTCCAGTGGTGGTGTCTTGTGCTGCATCAGTCCATTCACAGTGGTGGTGTCCTGTGCTGCCATAAGTCCAGTGCTGCTGTATAAGTCCAGTCCAGTGGTGCTGTCTTGTGCTGCATCAGTCCAGTGGTTGTGTCTTGTCTTGTTCTGCATCAGTCCATTCACAGTGGTGGTGTCCTGTGCTGCCTTAAGTCCAGTGCTGCTGTATAAGTCCAGTCCAGTGGTGCTGTCTTGTGCTGCATCAGTCCAGTGGTGGTGTCTTGTGCTGCATCAGTCCATTCACAGTGGTGGTGTCCTGTGCTGCCATAAGTCCAGTGCTGCTGTATAAGTCCAGTCCAGTGGTGCTGTCTTGTACTGCATCAGTCCAGTGGTGGTGTCCTGTGCTGCCATAAGTCCAGTGGTGGTGTTCTGTGCTGCCATAAGTCCAGTGGTGGTGTCCGGTGCTACCATAAGTCGAGTGGTGCTGCAGTATAAGTCCAGTCCAGTGGTGATGCAGTATAAGTCCAGTCCAGTAAAGCTGCTGTGTAAGTCCAGCGGGACTGCCGTTTAGGTCCAGCAGTACAGCCGTATAAGTACAGCGGTACTGCCGTATAATTCCAGCGGTACTGCTATGTAACTGAAGCCTTACTGCCGTATATGTCCAGGGGTGCTGTCCTGTGCTGTATATTATTTACTCCAAATAAAGGGGTTATTAATATTTAATCCAAATAATTTTTACAGGGTTTGTCCTGTGTGGTGTAGGGGTACGCTCTCCTGTGCTGCATATTATTATCATAACTCCAAATAAAAGGGTTATTATCCAAATATTTTTTACAGTGCTTGCCCTGTGTGGTGTAGGGGTACTCTCTCCTGTGCTGCATATTATTATAATAACTCCAAATAAATGGGTTATTATTATCCAAATAATTTTTACAGGGTTTGCCATCTTGGTTAGGGGTACGCTCTCCTGTGCCACATATTGTTATATACTCCAGAAAAATAATGGAGAACAAATATGTGGAGGATAAAATAGGGAAAGATCAAGAAACACTTCCTTCTAGTGCTGAAACTGCTACACTAGTCATGACATAGACAATGAAATGCCATCAACGTCGTCTATCAAGGCCGATGCTCAATGTCATAGTAGAGAGCATGTAAAATCCAAAAAGCCCAAGTTAAAATGACCTCCCAAAATTTTTTTTATTGTCTGAGGAGAAACGTAAACTTGCCAATATGCCCTTTACGACACGGAGTGGCAAGGAACGGTTAAGGCCCTGGCCCTGACTAGTGGTTCAGCTTCACATGACGATGGAAGCCCTCATCCTCCCGCTAGAAAAAAATTAAGAGTTAAGCTGGCAAAAGCACAGCAAAGAACGGTGCGTTCTAAGATGGTATCACAAATCCCCAAGGAGAGTCCAAGTGTTTCGGCGGTTGCGATAAATGACCTTCCCAACACTGGACGGGAAGAGGTGGCTCCTTCCACCATTTGCACACTCTCTGCAAGTGCTGGGAGGAGCAACCACATTCCAGTTTCTGATATTCAAATTGAAGATGTCACTGTTGAAGTACACCAGGATGAGGATATGGGTGTTGCTGGTGCTGAGGAAGAAGTTGATGAGGAGGATTCTGATGGTGATGCGTTTTGTTTAAATCAGGCACCTAGGGATACAGTTGTTGTCCGTGGGATGAATAATCAAATTGTCATGCCTGGGCAAAATACCAAAAAAGCCACCTTTTTGGGGTAGAATTATTTCTCTACAAATCCGGACAACATGTGTCAAGCCATGTGTTGCCTTTGTCAATCCGTAATAAGTAGGCGTAAGGATGTTAACTATCTAGGAACATCCTCCCTTATACGTCACCTGCAGAGGTCATTGTCAAGTTCAGAAACTTTGGGTAATAGCGTAAGCAGTCCACTGACACCTAAATCCCTTCTTCCTCTTGTACCCAAGCTCCTGCAAGCCACACCACCACCTCCCTCAATGTCAATTTCCTCCTCAGTCAGGAACGTCAGTAATCCTGCAGGCCATATCACTGGCATGACTGATGAGTCCTCTCCTAACCGGGATTCCTCCGAAGGATCCTTGAGTGGTACGCCTACTGCTGCTGCTGCCGCTGCTGTTGTTGCTGCTGGGAGTCAATCGTCATCCCAGAGGGGAAGTCGGAAGACCACTTGTACTACTTCAACTAAACAATTGTACAACAGTCCTTTGCGAGGAAGATGAAATATGACAGCAGTCATCCTGTTGCAAAGCGGATAACTGAGGCCTTGACAGCTATGTTGGTGTTAGACATATGTCCGGTATCCACCATTAGTGCAGTGAGATTTCGACCATTGATGGAGGTAGTGTGTCCCCGGTACCAAATCCCATCTATATTCCACTTTACTAGGCAGGCAATTCCGAGAATGTACAGAGACATCAGAAAAAGTGTCCTCAGTGTCCAAAAAAAAAAAAGTGGTTGTACCCACTGTCCACTTAACCATGGACACGTGGAGCAGGTCAAACTAAGGACTACATGACTGTGACAGCCCACTGGGTAGATGTATTTCCTCCCGCAGCAGCAGCACCAGTAGCAGCATTTCACAAATGCCAGCTCGTTCCTAGGCAGGCTACGCTATGGAAACTGTGGGACTGTGGGACTGATCATCGCACAATGGCTTACCCCACTTAGAAACTCCTGGGGATTTGTGATATTGGACAACATCACCAATATTGTGTGTGCATTACATCTGGGTAAATTCCAGCATGTCCCTTTTTTTGCACATTGAATTAATTTGGTGGTGCATCATTTTAAAAAAAATTATGGGCGTGCAGGAGATGTTGTCGGTGGCCCGAAAAATTGCAGGCCACTTTCAACATTCAGCCATTGCGTGCCGAAGACTGGTGCACCAGTAAAACACTCCTGAACCTGCCCTGCCATTACCTGAAGCAAGAGGTAGTAACGAGATGGAATTCAACACTCTATATGCTTCAGAGGATGGAGTAGCAGCAAAAGGGCATTCAAGACTATACATCCACCTATAATATAGGCAAAGGAGGGGGAATACACCTGACTCATGCACAGTGGAGAATGATTTCCGTGTTGTGCAAGTTTCTCCAACCCTTCGAACTTGCCACACGTGAAGTCAGTTCAGACACTGCCAGCTTGAGTCAGGTCATTCCCCTCATCAGGCTTTTGCAGAAGCAGCTGGAGAAGTTGAAGGAGGAGCTAAGACAGAGCGATTCAGTTAAGTATGTGGGACTTGCGGATAGAGCCCTTCATTCATTTTGCCAGGATTCAAGGGTGGTCAATCTGTTGAAATCAGAGCACTACATTTTGGACACTGTGCTCGATCCTAGGTTTAAAGCCTATGTTGTATTTCTCTTTCCGGCAGACATGAGTCTGCAGAGGTGCAAAGACCTGCTGGTGAGAAAATTGTCAACTCAAGCGGAATGTGACTCGTCAACAGCTCCTCCTTCATTTTATCCCCTAAATTGTGCTGCAAGGAAAAGTATAAAATTTCCCAACCCACCCGCTTGCAATGATGCAGGGCAATCAGGAGCAAGTGTTGCCATCTGGTCCAGACTGAAGGACCTGCCAACTATTACTGACATGTCTACTGTCACTTCATATGATGCTGTCACCATTGAAAGAATGGTGGAGGATTATATGAGTGACAGCATCCAAGTAGGCATGTCAGACAGTCCGTATGTATACTGGCAGGATAAAGGAGCAATTTGGAGGCCCTTGCACATACTGGCTTTATTTTACCTAAGTTGTACCCCCTCTAGTGTGTACTCCGAAAGAGTGTTTAGTGCAGCCGGTAACCTTGTCAGCGATCAGAGTAGGAGGTTACTTCCACAAAATGTGGAGAATATGATATTCCTCAAAATGAATTCTAAATTCCTCCAGGAAGACATTTACCAGCAATTGCCTACAGAAAGTACACAGGGATCTGTGATGGTTGACTTCAGTGGAGACAAATTAATACTCTGTGAGGAGGATGTACACACTGAAAGGGGTGAGGAATCGGAGGATGAGATGACATCTTACCTCTGTAGAGACAGTTTGTGCAAAGAGAGATTACTGCTTCTTTTTTTGGTGGGGGGATTAATTGCTTCTTTTTTTGTGGCGGACCAAACAAACCAATCATTTCAGCCACAGTTGTGCGGAAGACCCTGTCACTGAAATGATTGATTTGTTAAAATGTGCATGTCCTGTTCATACAACAAAATGGTGGGTGGGATGGCCGAATGACAATTACATCTTGCACCTCTTATTTTCTTCTTTGCATTATGTTCTCTTTGGGGCCTAGTTTTTTTAAGTGCCATCCTGTCTGCCACTGCAGTGCCACTCCTAGATGGGTTAGGTGTTTGTGCCGCCCACTTGTTTTGCTTGGCTTAGTCAACCAGCTATCTCTTTGCACCTCTTTTTCTTTTTTGCATTATGTGCTCTTTGGGGCCTAGTTTTTAAAAGTGCCATCCTGTCTGACACTGCAGTGCCACTCCTAGATGGGCCAGGTGTTTGTGCTGCCCACTTCGGTCACTTAGCTTAGTCATCCAGCTACCTCATTGCAACTATTTTTTTTCTTTCCATTATGTGCTCTTTGGGGCTTAGTTTATAAATTTGCCTTCCCATCTGACACTGCAGTGCCACTCCTAGATGGGCCAGGTGTTTGTGCCACCCACTTGTGTCGCTTAGCTTAGTCATCCAGCAAGCTTGGTGCAACCTTTTGGCCTAAAAACAATATTGTGAGGTGTTCGGAATAGACTGGAAATGAGTGATAATGAATATTATTGAGGTTAATAATACAGTAAGATCAAAATTACCACCAAATTCTGTGATTTTAGCTGTTTCTGTGTTTTTTTTCCTCCAAAAATCATCCAGATCCAAAACCAAAACCCGAAAGGGTGTTTTTGGCAAAACCAATCCAAATCTAAAACACAACTGGGGATCCAGATCCAAAACCAAAACACAAAACACAAAAAGTGCCCGCCGCACATCTCTAGTTAAAACAGGACAGTGATTTGATGATATAAAGTCAACATGAAAATATATGGTATCCTTTATTTATTAATTTAGGCCCTCATTCCGAGTTGATCGCTCGTTATTTTTCATCGCATCGCAGTGAAATTTCGCTTAGTGCGCATGCGCAATAGTCGCACTGCGACTGCGCCAAGTAACTTTGCTATGAAGATAGGATTTTTACTCACGGCTTTTTCTTCGCTCCGGCGATCGTAGTGTGATTGACAGGAAATGGGTGTTACTGGGCGGAAACACGGCGTTTTAGGGGCGTGTGGATGAAAACGCTACCGTTTCCGGAAAAAACGCAGGAGTGGCCGGAGAAACGGGGGAGTGTCTGAGCGAACGCTGGGTGTGTTTCTGACGTCAATCCAGGAACGACAAGTACTGAACTGATCGCACAGGCAGAGTAAGTGTGGAGCTACTCTAAAACTGCTAAGTAGTTTGTGATCGCAATAATGCGAATACATCGGTCGCAATTTTAGGATGCTAAGATACACTCCCAGTAGGCGTAGGCTTAGCGTGTGTAACTCTGCTAAATTCGCCTTGCGACCGATCAACTCGGAATGAGGGCCTTAATACGTATTGGATGGAACCCCTAGATGACATTTCAAAAACAAAACCCTTGTAAAAGTTATATGGAGTTATTTTTGTTGTTGGTCCAGGAACTACATTTTGTATTTTGCTAGAACTCTGTTCATACTGTAGAAGTGGTAGATTTACAGATAATGGATTTGTTTTGACCATAAAACATTGAACTGTAGGGATCCAGTCAAAATGGCAGCTGTCGGGATCCCGGCAGTCAGAATACTGACACTGGAATCCTGACACCCACCAGAATTACTGATGCCGAAATCCTGAAAAGGTCAGGACACTGATGCAGGAATCCTGACAGCCAGCATCCTAACCGTGAGTACAACAGGAGGGTTAGTTTTAGGGCTGGGGACCCCATGAAGTTAGGGTTAGGCAGCAGGAGGGAAGAGGTTCGGGTTAGACTGCAAGGAGGAAGGGTTGGGGTTAGGCACCACTGGGGGGAGGTTAGGTTTAGGCACCAAAGGGGGAGGTTAGAATTAGGCTGCGATAAGGAAGGATTTTTGTTATGGGGTAGAGGAGATGGGAGAATAGCCCTATCTCATCCCTTTCGGGATTTCAAATGCTGGGTTGCTGACATCTGTATAATGAATGCTGTTATCCTGACCACGGTTTATTCACACCCAACCCAAACTGTATTATTATTATTATTATTATTATTATTATTACTACTACTACTACTACTACTACTACTACTACTACTACTACTACTACTACTACTACTACTACTACTACTACTATCACTATTACTACTAAACCCAAACTGTATTATTTTTTATTAATTTTATCATTCTTCCTCCTCCTCCTCCTCCTCCTCATCCTCATCTTCTATGGACTTAAGAGACATTAAGGAAATGCTTGAGTAAACTGTTAAGCATTGAGGGCTAGATGCATCATCACTTGTAGAGTATTAAAATGGAGAGAGAAAAAGTACCAGCCAATCAGCTCCTAACTGTCATGTCACATGCTGTGTTTCAAAAATGACAGGAGCTGCTTGGCTAGTAGTTTTTGACTTTCCATTTTATCACTCTACAAGCGATGATGATGCATCCAGCCCTTTGAGTCTATTTCTTAAGGATACTAGAGTGGAGGTCTGTCAAACTGTAAGGAAGCAAGTTCCATAGAGTCTGATCTGCACAGCTAAAATCCCAACCCCCAAATAAATTAAGGGAGATTCTATGTTCTGCTAATGATCCTTATCTAGAGAACACACTAGGCTAGTGTGGCAGTAAGGAATCAGAAGCTGCTTCAGGTATCTTGGTTCCTGATTATATTGTAGCTTGACAGTCAGTAAGGTCATACTGAAATAGATTCATCATCTTACAGGCGGCCTGTGTAGGGAGTAGAGAATGGTTGTTATGTGGCTGGAATGGGGTTAACAGCCTGGTATCTGCATTTTGTACCAGTTGTTAGCAGTGAAGTTCTTTTGCTGGGAGACCAAGGTAGAGGGCATTGCAGTAGTCTAAGCAGGAGGCTACACACAGTACCGGCCCTAACCAATATGATGCCCTAGGCAAGATTTTGGCTGGTGCCCCATAGCACCACCACTAGTTTTACCTCTGACCCTGCACCGCTTTCCCGACACCATCAACCCTCACCCATAGCAGTCCTCATTTTGGTTTTCCTATCCGCTATATATTAAATAGGAACAGTGCGCACAAAAAGGAGTGTGTTCTTGCTGGAAAGTGGCATGGCCACACAATAGTATCCCAATTCAATTTACGCCACACATTTTATCATGTGATGGTGTCCCTTATTCACGTTACATCACACAGTAGCACCACTTTACCTTATATACATTACTCCTTACAGTAGTGCCCCTTATTCACACTATATCACACTGAATTGCTTAATATTTGCATTGCACAACACTATAGTACTCTTTATTCACATTAGAACACACAGTAGTGCCCTTTCTATACATTATGCCACACAGTAGAGCACCTTATACACATAATGCCACACATTAGTAGTAGTGATGAGCGGGTTCGGTTTCTCGGAAACCGAACCCCCCCGAACTTCACCTTGTTTACACGGGTCCGAGGCAGGTTAGAACCTTCCCGCCTTGCTCTGCTAACCCGAGCGCACCCGAACGTCATCATCCCGCTGCCGGATTCTCGCGAGTTTCGGATTCTATATAAGCAGCCGCGCGTCGCCGCCATTTTCACTCGTGCTTTGGAGATGATAGGGAGAGGACGTGGCTGGCGTCCTCTCCGTTTATTGTAGAAGATAGAACTTGATTCATTGGTTGTTTATTGCTTAATTGTGGGGAGGATTGGGGAGCAGCTGTTAGGAGTACAGTGCAGAGTTTTGCTGATAAGTGACCACCAGTTTTCATCCGTTCTCTGCTCTCTCACACTGCTTAATTGTGGGGACTGGGGAGCAGCTATAGCAGGAGTACAGTGCAGAGTTTTGCTGACAGTGACCACCAGTATACGTTGTCTGCCTGAAAAACACTCCATATCTGTGCTCAGTGTGCTGCTTTATTGTGGGGACTGGGGACTACCAGTATAATTAAAATTATATAGGAGGAGTACAGTACAGAGTGCACTGCTGTACCTACCTCTGTGTCGTTATCCTTTAAGTATACTATCCATCTACATTCTATACCTGTGGTGCATTTTAGTTTTGCAGTTTGCTGACAGTGTCCACCAGTATACTATATATAGCAGTACGGTAGGCCACTGCTGTACCTACCTCTGTGTCGTCACTCGTCATCCATTAAGTATACTATCCATCTACATTCTATACCTGTGGTGCATTTTAGACCGTTTTGTAGTTTGCTGACAGTGTCCACCAGTTTATTATATATATACTTATAGCAGTACGGTAGGCCACTGCTGTACCTACCTCTGTGTCGTCACTCGTCATCCATTAAGTATACTGTCCATCTACATTCTATACCTGTGGTGCATTTTAGTTTTGCGCAGTAAATATAGTAGTAGGCCATTGCTATTGATACTGGCATATAATTCCACACATTAAAAAATGGAGAACAAAAATGTGGAGGTTAAAGGGAAAAATCAAGATCCACTTCCACCTCGTGCTGAAGCTGCTGCCACTAGTCATGGCCGAGACGATGAAATGCCATCAATGTCGTCTGCCAAGGCCGATGCCCAATGTCATAGTAGAGAGCATGTAAAATCCAAAACACAAAAGTTCAGTAAAATGACCCAAAAATCAAAATTAAAAGCGTCTGAGGAGAAGCGTAAACTTGCCAATATGCCATTTACGACACGGAGTGGCAAGGAACGGCTGAGGCCCTGGCCTATGTTCATGGCTAGTGGTTCAGCTTCACAATAGGATGGAAGCACTCATCCTCTCGCTAGAAAAAAGAAAAGATTTAAGCTGGCAAAAGCACAGCAAAGAACTGTGCGTTCTTCAAAATCACAAATCCCCAAGGAGAGTCAAATTGTGTCGGTTGCGATGCCTGACCTTCCCAACACTGGACGGGAAGAGCTTGCGCCTTCCACCATTTGCACGCCCCCTGCAAGTGCTGGAAGGAGCACCCGCAGTCCAGTTCCTGATAGTCAAATTGAAGATGTCACTGTTGAAGTACACCAGGATGAGGATATGGGTGTTGCTGGCGCTGGGGAGGAAATTGACAAGGAGGATTCTGATGGTGAGGTGGTTTGTTTAAGTCAGGCACCCGGGGAGACACCTGTTGTCCGTGGGACGAATATGGCCATTGACATGCCTGGTCAAAATACAAAAAAAATCTGCTCTTCGGTGTGGAATTATTTCAACACAAATGCGGACAACAGGTGTCAAGCCGTGTGTTGCCTTTGTCAAGCTGTAATAAGTAGGGGTAAGGACGTTAACCACCTCGGAACATCCTCCCTTATACATCACCTGCAGCGCATTCATCATAAGTCAGTGACAAGTTCAAAAACTTTGGGTGACAGCGGAAGCAGTCCACTGACCACTAAATCCCTTCCTCTTGTAACCAAGCTCCTGCAAACCACACCACCAACTCCCTCAGTGTCAATTTCCTCCTTACCCAGGAAAGCCAATAGTCCTGCAGGCCATGTCACTGTCAAGTCTGACGAGTCTTCTCCTGCCTGGGATTCCTCCGATGCATCCTTGAGTGTAACGCCTACTGCTGCTGGCGCTGCTGTTGTTGCTGCTGGGAGTCGATCGTCATCCAAGAGGGGAAGTCGGAAAACCACTTGTACTACTTCCAGTAAGCAATTCACTGTCCAACAGTCCTTTGCGAGGAAGATGAAATATCACAGCAGTCATCCTGCTGCAAAGCAGATAACTCAGGCCTTGGCAGCCTGGGTGGTGAGAAACGTGGTTCCGGTATCCATCGTTAATTCAGAGGCAACTACAGACCTGATTGAGATACTGTGTCCCCGGTACCAAATACCATCTAGGTTCCATTTCTCTAGGCAGGCGATACCGAAAATGTACACAGACCTCAGAAAAAGACTCACCAGTGTCCTAAAACATGCAGTTGTACCCACTGTCCACTTAACCACGGACATGTGGACAAGTGGAGCAGGGCAGACTCAGGACTATATGACTGTGACAGCCCACTGGGTAGATGTATTGCCTACCGCAGCAAGAACAGCAGCGGCGGCACCAGTAGCAGCATCTCGCAAACGCCAACTCGTTCCTAGGCAGGCTACGCTTTGTATCACCGCTTTCCAGAATAGGCACACAGCTGACAACCTCTTACGGCAACTGAGGAAGATCATCGCAGAATGGCTTACCCCAATTGGACTCTCCTGGGGATTTGTGACGTCGGACAACGCCAGCAATATTGTGCGTGCATTACATCTGGGCAAATTCCAGCACGTCCCATGTTTTGCACATACATTGAATTTGGTGGTGCAGAATTATTTAAAAAACGACAGGGGCGTGCAAGAGATGCGGTCGGTGGCCCGAAGAATTGCGGGCCACTTTCGGCATTCAGGCACCGCGTACAGAAGACTGGAGCACCACCAAACATTCCTGAACCTGCCCTGCCATCATCTGAAGCAAGAGGTGGTTCGAGGTGGAATTCAACCCTCTATATGCTTCAGAGGATGGAGGAGCAGCAAAAGGCCATTCAAGCCTATACATCTGCCCACGATATAGGCAAAGGAGGGGGAATGCACCTGACTCAAGCGCAGTGGAGAATGATTTCAACGTTGTGCAAGGTTCTGCAACCCTTTGAACTTGCCACACGTGAAGTCAGTTCAGACACTGCCAGCCTGAGTCAGGTCATTCCCCTCATCAGGCTTTTGCAGAAGAAGCTGGAGACATTGAAGGAGGAGCTAAAACAGAGCGATTCCGCTAGGCATGTGGGACTTGTGGATGGAGCCTTTAATTCGCTTAACCAGGATTCACGGGTGGTCAATCTGTTGAAATCAGAGCACTACATTTTGGCCACCGTGCTCGATCCTAGATTTAAAACCTACGTTGTATCTCTCTTTCCGGCAGACACAAGTCTGCAGAGGTTCAAAGACCTGCTGGTGAGAAAATTGTCAAGTCAAGCGGAACGTGACCCGTCAACATCTCCTCCTTCACATTCTCCCGCAACTGGGGGTTCGAGGAAAAGGCTAAGAATTCCGAGCCCACCCGCTGGCGGTGATGCAGGGCAGTCTGGAGCGAGTGCTGACATCTGGTCCGGACTGAAGGACTGGCCAATGATTACTGACATGTCGTCTACTGTCACTGCATATGATTCTCTCACCATGGAAAGAATGGTGGAGGATTATATGAGTGACCGCATCCAAGTAGGCACGTCAGACAGTCCGTACGTATACTGGCAGGAAAAAGAGGCAATTTGGAGGCCCTTGCACAAACTGGCTTTATTCTACCTAAGTTGCCCTCCCTCCAGTGCGTACTCCGAAAGAGTGTTTAGTGCAGCCGCTCACCTTGTCAGCAATCGGCGTACGAGGTTACTTCCAGAAAATGTGGAGAAGATGATGTTCATCAAAATGAATTATAATCAATTCCTCCGTGGAGACATTCACCAGCAGCAATTGCCTCCAGAAAGTACACGGGGACCTGAGATGGTGGATTCCAGTGGGGACGAATTAATAATCTGTGAGGAGGGGGATGTACACAGTGAAAGGGGTGAGGAATCGGAGGATGATGATGAGGTGGACATCTTGCCTCTGTAGAGCCAGTTTGTGCAAGGAGAGATTGATTGCTTCTTTTTTGGTGGGGGCCCAAACCAACCAATCATTTCAGTCACAGTCGTGTGGCAGACCCTGTCGCTGAAATGATGGGTTCGTTAAAGTGTGCATGTACTGTTTATACAACATAAGGGTGGGTGGGAGGGCCCAAGGACAATTCCATCTTGCACCTCTTTTTTCTTTCATTTTTCTGTGCATCATGTGCTGTTTGGGGATAATTTTTTGGAAGGGCCATCCTGCCTGACACTGCAGTGCCACTCCTAGATGGGCCAGGTGTTTGTGTCGGCCACTTGTGTCGCTTAGCTTAGTCACACAGCCACCTTGGTGCGCCTCTTTTTTTCTTTGCATCATGTGCTGTGTGGGGACAATTTTTTGGAAGGGCCATCCTGCCTGACACTGCAGTGCCACTCCTAGATGGGCCAGGTGTTTGTGTCGGCCACTTGTGTCGCTTTGCTTAGTCACACAGCCACCTTGGTGCGCCTCTTTTTTTCTTTGCATCGTGTGCTGTTTGGGGACTATTTTTTTGAAGGGCCATCCTGCCTGACACTGCAGTGCCACTCCTAGATGGGCCAGGTGTTTGTGTCGGCCACTTGTGTCGCTTAGCTTAGTCACACAGCCACCTTGGTGCGCCTCTTTTTTTCTTTGCATCATGTGCTGTGTGGGGACAATTTTTTGGAAGTGCCATCCTGCCTGACACTGCAGTGCCACTCCTAGATGGGCCAGGTTTTTGTGTCGGCCACTTGGGTCATTTAGCTTAGTCACACAGCTACCTCATTGCGCCTCTTTTTTTCTTTGCATCATGTGCTGTTTGGGGACTATTTTTTTGAAGTGCCATCCTGCCTTACACTGCAGTGCCACTCCTAGATGGGCCAGGTGTTTGTGTCGGCCACTTGTGTCGCTTAGCTTAGTCACACAGCCACCTTGGTGCGCCTCTTTTTTTCTTTGCATCATGTGCTGTTTGGGGACAATTTTTTGGAAGGGCCATCCTGCCTGACACTGCAGTGCCACTCCTAGATGGGCCAGGTGTTTGTGTCGGCCACTTGTGTCGCTTAGCTTAGTCACACAGCGACCTTGGTGCGCCTCTTTTTTCTTTGCATCATGTGCTGTTTGGGGACTATTTTTTGGAAGTGCCATCCTGTCTTGATTGACACTGCAGTGCCACTCCTAGATGGGCCAGGTGTTTGTGTCGGCCACTTGTGTTGCTTAGCTTAGTCACACAGCCACCTTGGTGCACCTCTTTTTTTCTTTGCATCATGTGCTGTTTGGGGACAATTTTTTGGAAGGGCCATCCTGCCTGACACTGCAGTGCCACTCCTAGATGGGCCAGGTGTTTGTGTCGGCCACTTGTGTCGCTTAGGTTAGTCACACAGCCACCTTGGTGCGCCTCTTTTTTTCTTTGCATTATGTGCTGTTTGGGGACTAATTTTTTGAAGGGCCATCCTGCCTGACACTGCAGTGCCACTCCTAGATGGGCCAGGTGTTTGTGTCGGCCACTTGTGTCGCTTAGCTTAGCCATCCAGCGACCTTGGTGCAAATTTTAGGACTAAAAATAATATTGTGAGGTGTGAGGTGTTCAGAATAGACTGGAAATGAGTTGAAATTATGGTTATTGAGGTTAATAATACTATGGGATCAAAATGACCCCCAAATTCTATGATTTAAGCTGTTTTTTAGTGTTTTTTGAAAAAAACACCCGAATCCAAAACACCCTCGAATCCGACCAAAAATTTTTGGTGAGGTTTTGCCAAAACGTGTCCGAATCCAAAACACGGCCGCGGAACCGAACCCAAAACCAAAACACAAAACGCGAAAACTTTCCGGTGCACATCACTAATTAGTAGTGCATATATACACATAATATCTCACAGTAATGCCCCTTACACATATGACGCACATTATTAATGTCCTTATACACATAGTGTGCCTTACACATTATGCCAACCTTTATTAATGCCCTTATACACATAATGTCCCTTACACATATTCTGCAAATTTATAATGCCCTTACACACATAATGACACACAAAATGTCCCTTTCACATATGCCTCAAATTATTAGTGCACTTATACACATAATGACACACATAGTGCCCCTTACACATTTGCCGCACATTATTAATGCATTTATACACGACACACATAATGCCCCTTACACATATACCGAACACTACTGCATAACCAACCCTCAAGCACACAGCACTCACATGACTGCTAACACTGTGACCTCTGCCTCTGCTTGGATACAGATGTGTCCTTATACATCTTACCGGGCGTGAGTCAGCTGTCAGCTCTGCTAACGTCGGGCACCTTTTTTGATGAAAGTTCATCTCATTTGCATTACTATGTGGTTAGGATGCACAAGCAGCTTCTGCTGATTAAAATTATATGCAGCATGCCTATATTCTGTGTGCAGTTGTGGCTGTATCTGCATACGAAATGCTATGTTACAGTGATTTCCAGGAATACACTGTAATGCAGAATTTTGTATGCCGATACAGCCGCAGTCACACACAGAATATAGGCATGCCGCATATCATTTTAATCAGCAGAAGCTACTTGTACCCCATAGGCATACCAAATTCCCTAGGCATTTGCCTAGTTTGCCTATGCCTAGGGCCGGCTCTGGCTACACAAGATGTCCTTCTGAGAAAATTAAGTTCTTGATTCTGGCATTGTTCCTTAGGAAGTGTATTTGTGGCTGATACATTATGCCTCCCTGCATGTTGAGCAGCCCTTCTAGTCATGTCATGCCATGGCATGACTCGATGGCGTGGGCATCTTTACATGTCACTTTTTCCATTAAAATGTGTCTTATTTGCAGAACAATGCAAATGGGATACACAAGCAACTTGTGCTGATTAAAATGTTAGGTGGCATGTCTATTTTCTGTGTGCGACTGCGCCTGTATCTGCATACAAAATGATACGTTACAGTATTTTCCTGGAAAGCATTGTAATGTACCATTTCATGTGCAGATATAGCTGCAGATACACACAGAATATAGGCATGACACTTATCATTTTAACCAGCAGAGTCTGTTTGAGCATAGAGATTAAATTAAGGCACATTTTTGTAAAAAAAAAAAGAGACGCCTGATGTTAACAGAGTTTCATGGGACCTGACAGCTCACTTGTGCCAGGCATCTCCCACTATGTGGCATACTGAGGCAAGATATATGAGAACACATCTGTATTTCCAAGAAAAAGAAAGTTTGATACTGGTGTGTTGGTGATGCAGTCGGGATCTAAACTGCAGGTTTTTTAAGAAGAGGTCTAAGGTTGATTTCTTAATTGGATCAGGAAAAAAATCCCTGCTACCTAGTTCTTGCTTGCGTGAGGTGGGGTACATGCCAGCCAGCCTAGGGAACCCTGATCTCCTTCCATAGAGCATATTAGTGGTTGTTGGCAGCACTAAAAGGATAAAGGGGATTTAACGACTTAATTAAATAGTAAAACGATGTAACATACCTGGTTCTCCATAGCCGTTGCACAGTTTAAACTTAGAGGCCAGAACTTTATTATTATTACAGTAGCTGAAAGATCAGAGAGTCAGCAGCAGGCCCGTGGAGGGAATAAATAAATATATATATATATATACAGCTTGAGTATCCCTTATCCAAAATGCTTGGGACCTGAGGTATTTTGGATATCAGATTTTTCCGTATTTTGGAATAACTGCATACCATAATGAGATATCATGGTGATGGGACCTAAATCTAAGCACAGAATGCATTTATGTTACATATACACCTTATATACACAGCCTGAAGGTCATTTTAGCCAATATTTTTTATAACTTTGTGCATTAAACAAAGTGTGTCTACATTCACACAATTCATTTATGTTTCATATACACTTTATACACACAGCCTGAAGGTCATTTAATACAATATTTTTAATAACTTTGTGTATTAAACAAAGTTTGTGTACATTGAGCCATCAAAAACAAAGGTTTCACTATCTCACTCTCACTCAAAAAAGTCCGTATTTCGGAATATTCCGTATTTCGGAATATTTGGATATGGGACACTCAACCTGTATATATATATATATATATATATATATATATATATATATCAATGACACTGACCGATGTGTAAGGCTGTTTTAGAAAGGCAATGGCCTTAGAATACAGTAAATTCTAATCAATATTGTAGAGTGAAAAACATTATTTTGTAATATATTAAGTCACTAGCATTTACAATGTAAATAAATTCCTGGGGCAACTCTCTACAAAACTTCAAATGGGCTCTCAAGACTTCTTCGTCAAATCCAGCCATCGCTCATCCTAACCCTCTGTTCCACGCTCACTGGGCCTTATTCACCTTTGTACACAAATTCAATTTTATAGACTACAGAGCTGCTAATGTTAGCAAATGAAGCTGACACCCAGAAAAGAAAAGAGACTGGGTCCATCGCAAACGTATTCACAATTGTGTACACATTTGCAACCTATATTCAAAAATGAGGAACATTGGGGCTAAGGGCTAGTCTGTGGCTAATGCTGACTGGTCATAACAGATGCAACTCAGACGCCATGTTTTTGCACGTAGTGTATGAGCTTGCAGCCGTCAGCAGATAAACGCCCCAGTGTTCTCCCAACCACTTCCCATAAACACTCCGTTTACACCACCATACTGACTTCCTTTCCCTTTTACATGAAATCCTCATGGCGAGCGAGATCGCAGAGTCCCCTTCATGCATGCACATTGTGATTGCAGCACATGCACTCTGCCAATAATCATCCCATTGCATGATAATCTGCCTTTGCATATAGTCATGAATTAGGCCCACAGTCTAATCCATCTGTGTCACCCTTGTCTGTCTGCCCCTGCCCTTTAGAATGTAAGCTCTCTACAAGCAGGCCCTCTCGCCTCATGTGAATTTCCTTCTCTTACTTAGACTACTACTCCATACTCCCTATAATGGCACATAGCCATTGGTTTCTGCCACCCTGCTGCTTATTCTAGAGTTACAGTATGTCGCTGATGCAGAAATGTTTATATACCATGTAATTGTTCTACATTGTCTTGTGCTTTAAGTCGCTTGTTCCTTGTTTTGCTCATTTGTTTATGTACTTTGGAGGTGATTCAGAGCTGATCATAGATGTGATAAAAACAGCACATCTGTGATCACAATCTCTGATATATGGAGGCACGCCCAGCACAGGGTTAGTCTGCTCCCATGTCAAGCCCTACACCCCCCCCCCCACCCACAGAGGTGTGAAAGCATTGCATGGTGGCAATGCTTTCGCACCCGGCGAGTAGCTCCCTGCCTACGCAGCCTAGCTGCAGAGGCAAGCAGCTACTCGTCATGTTTTGGGTCACAATGGCTGCACCCATCTAATGCCGCTGACATGCTCCCCAAGGGCACCAACACGCCCGGGACTGCCTCTGCCTGTCAATCAGGCAAAGTAGATTGCACCAGTGAGATGCTTTTGCATCTCACTGTGTGCGCACGCGCAGTGCGGCCACTGCGTGTGCTCACAAGACAATGGGCTTCAGGCTACGATCGCTGCCATTGCTGCGATCAGGTCTGAATTAGGCCCTTTGTTGTGTTGTGGTACCCATGTGGCACAATATAAATAAAGGATAATAATGATAATATTGATAATATTAATAATAATAATAATAATAATTACGGTATGCACATACACACTATCAGAAGTTTGGTTGAGGCTTGGTCCAGATCACAGATGGTAGGACATAACTTTCAGGTAATTTCAGCTATGTCTTCTACATTTATTGGGTCAAAGCATTTAACTACCGTACAGATGGAGCCACACTCATTGAGTGTGGCTACATCTGAGGCGGGGGGCAAGCAGCGTCCCTTGGTGAGCCTGCGCCTAGGCCTGCCACTGAGCATACACAGATGCTCCCATTCAAAGTGAATGGGGCGCGTGCACATCTATATTCATTCCCAGTTCTGGGCACACCTAGTCACAGACGGAGCCATTATTAGCATGGCTCCATCTGTACACAGTATATCCAACTATTAACTGGTTTGCATGCCCTGTATACTGCCTTCATTAAGGTGTGACTGGACTCTGCTCTCTCACATGCATGCTGTAGGATGGGTTTAGTATGAAATACCTACAATCAAAATCCCAATGGTCAAAATACCAACAACAATTGACCAAGGGTTACAATACTGACAAGGTCAAAATCCTGACATTTAAAATACTATCATGGTCAAAATATCAACATTTAAAATGTCGACAGGTCAAAAAGCCAACACATGTTTTTCATAGTTTTTTGTGTGTCGACACATGGACACCGTATAAGTGTACCACGTCCCCTCGCACAGTGCCTCGCTTCGCTCGGCACACTAGTATATTCTCCCTCTAGGTCCACTGGGATGGTAAAGTATGAACGAGTCGGTTTCAATGAAAAAATCAGGAAAATCTAATGTCGACTTTCTGACCTCTCAACATTTTAAATGTCAGTATTTTGACCTTGTCTGTATTTTTAATGTTGGGATTTTGACCATGTCAGGATTTTTACTTTGTCGGGATTTTGACAATCGGTCAATGGTTGTCGGTATTTTGACCATTGGGATTTTGTTTGTAGGTATATTGACCGCATCCCGTTCAGATGATTTAAATGATAGCCAATAATGAAAAAATCGAAATTTGAAATAAGCTTTTTTCTTTTAAGCTTACAACAGAGAAATTCTACCATTCTCTCACATGTTCTATCCTAGTTGAATAACAATAAGGAATTGCTGGGGAAAAAAGCGTTTTATTTCTGTAAGATAATAACTTCAGCTTTGCAAGTTATTTGCAATATACTGTTATATTTTTTACATTTAGCATTGTTATTTTAATTAAATTGTGGTTGAAGTTATATATAATGCAAAACTGTTAGGAAGGATGATATTTTAAAAGCATAATAAGTGTTGATTGTGGTCACATTTCATCACTATTAACTTTCTCATAACAGTAAAATGCACACAATATGTTATGGATGTTTGGTGATTTTTATTCAGATGGCCTTATCCATAAGCACAGCACAATCTAGTGGTAATTCTGTGTAAATATCCATGAATCCAAAAAGCAAAAAATATCTCTGGTTATAGCAATTCATGTTATTTATTTTTCAGTTGATTATCTTCATGCCATTATAACTTATACATGTAATTCTGCAGTTTAATATGTTTTTTTAAATTAAAAATTATCTAATATAGTAAATAGTTGATATTGCTTGTCACAAAATCAGAAAGAGCAGCTAATTTTGAAATGAATGGTGAATAAATCCAACTTAGAGTTTACTTTTTAGCACTCTCAGTTCACATTCTAAAAATTATACTTTCAGGTATGCTGATTATTTTGCAATGTCTTGCTATACCAAAGCCAATATCTCAAGCAGTGGCGTAACTACTGCCCCCACAGCCCTCGCGGTGGCTTGGAGGCGCAGGGCTGCGGGGGCACCGCCACTGATTTAGCGCACATTGACATGCGGACGAGTTATCCGCATGTTAATCTGCTGTCTCCTCTCCCTCCTTCCCTCCAGCTCCAACCCTCCGCTGCTGCCACTGCTGTAAGGAGGGACACGGAGGGCACAGCGCGCGCCTCTCCTGTGTCCCTCCTGCATCTCCGATGGGTCTATTGAATTAAGTGCCTGTTCGTGAGCTCTGATTGGCTCACGAACTGGCACTTAATTTAACACACACGCCGGAGACGCAGGAGGGACACAGGAGAGGCGTGCGCTGTGCCCTCGGTGTCCCTCCTTACAGCAGCGGGGGGGGAGCATATTTGGCACTTGGGGGGACATATGTGGCATTGAGGGGGCATATGTGTACCTGGCACTTGGGGGGGGGGGCATATTTGGCATTGGGGGCATGTGTGTACCTGGCACTGTGGGGTAATATCTGGCACTGGGGGCATATGTGGCACTGGGAACACAGCCCTAGCCACAAGCATTACCCCCTAGCAACGAGCATGACACCCTAGCAACGAGCATGACACCCAGTTCATGAAACCCCTGGCAATGAGCATGACACCCAGTGCATGAAACCCCTGGCAACGAGCATGACACCCAGTGCATGAAACCCCTGGTAACGAGCATGACACCCTGAGCATGAAAACCCCTTGCACCGTGCATGGAACCAAGAGCATGAAACCCCTTGCAATGAGCAGGTAATTTAAAAGTAATTAGAAGCCTTACTGTAGGACTTAATGTGTAATGGGCATTGCGGTGTGTGGCATAATGTATCACGGACATTGCGGTGTGTGTCATAATGTGTCACAGGCATTACGGTGTGTGGCATACTATATCACGGGCATTGTGGTATGTGGTATAATGTCTCAGGGTCATTGCAGTGTGTGGCATAAGGTATCACGGACATTGCGATGTGTGTCATAATGTGTCAGGCATTACGGTATGTGGTATACTATATCACGGGCAGTGTGGTATGTGGTATAATGTCTCAGGGTCATTGCAGTGTGTGTCATAATGTGTCACAGGCATTGTATGTGCTATAATGTATCAGGGGTATTGCAGTGTGTAGCATAATGTATAATGGGCATTGCGATTCCTGTCATAATGTGTCACAGGCATTACGGTGTGTGCATATTGTGTCATGTGCATTATTGTGTGTGGCATAATGTCTAAGGGCCAT
This sequence comes from Pseudophryne corroboree, assembly GCF_028390025.1. Lineage (NCBI taxonomy): Eukaryota > Metazoa > Chordata > Amphibia > Anura > Myobatrachidae > Pseudophryne > Pseudophryne corroboree. Next base: position 1,019,705,612 of record NC_086444.1, read on the forward strand.
TGCAGTATGTGGCATAATGTATACTGGGTATTACTATAAGGAGGAAAAATTACAAATAATGTAAGGGGCATGAATCAGGATTATTTTTCTTTCCTGTGGTGGCCAACGTCTGGGCGTGTAGGGTGCAAAACTGGGGTATAAGGTAGTATTTTCCTGCAATACCACGCCCCTTTTTGCGAAACCACGCCCATTTCAACAAAGCAACACACCCTTTTGTGGCGCGCTCACCTTCGGTTTGCGCAAGTTCATCCCTTTACTAGTGCCAATTATGGGGATGGAGGGGGAGGGGGTGCGCCGGAGAATTTTTTGGCTTGGGGGAGAAAACAAAACAAATGGCTGTAAACATTTATAAGTTGTCTTAAGATCTGCATACAGTATGTTATTGATGTTGACATGCTCATATTTTCCAATAGTGTCTGTGTACAGTATATACACACAGTTGTGGCTTTTAGCGAAAGCAAATTGTGCTACACTATTAAGCCCCTTTGTCTTTGTCTATTGCAGCTATATTATTTATTGGCTACTAGCATTATTACAAATGAGGCATGGGTTACCCTCTAAAACCATCACTTACTTCTTTCTACTTAGTTATCTTTCACTCCTACACCAGGACTAGTCTCCAAAGTCTTGACAACTTTGCAGCCTTGCTCTATCACTTTATATCACTTTAATCTAGCTTTTCCCTTGCTCCAATTACCACACAAAAAAACATTGCTGCCTCCAAGCTGATATCACTTTATTATTTAGTGTCTACTAGTGAATCTTATCTCCTACTCACCTTTTGTTTTCCTGTCCCTTTTCAATTTTTAGCTTCTCGAATTCATCCTTTTAACTATATGAACATAAATATATTTTTCAAATAACCTCCCAAATTCACACTACACTCATATCTCATGCACACACAGAGACTTAAATGCCCTAGAGCTATATCAATTCTGACACTCATATCTCCTATTATTACCCTGTCCTAAACTAACACAGCAGTCTTTTTTCAACAATATTTCACTCACAGCAGATCTAGACTAAGCAGCTTCATATTGCCTCCAGCTAATGTCTCCACTTATCCAAACCACAACATTGGCACTCCAAATTGTCCCGTGAGTGTGCTATACATACCACAAAGCACCAAAGAAAAATTCCTCTATTTTGAATGAAACCTGGTTTCTTACTAGAACCCCCTCCTGTCAAGCGGGCCATAGCCATACATTACAAGTTTGTAAGACTACCATTAGACTATAAGTTGCTCTCCTCTGGTTTGCAACATTGGTTGTCTCATTTTCCTGCTTTGGAAATGCCTGATCTATTGCAAGCTCTACACATATCTATAAAATTACTTCCAGATATGCAGAGATGTTCTTAATAACTGGCCTTCAATTGTGTCTATGTGTCCCCCCACAGAAAAATTGACTATTGGCCTTACTTCTCATTCTAATTGCCCTAAGTGTGGTGGACTGTACAACTTACTGCACTGCTTATGGTCTTGCCCAGTCATTAGGGGCCTCTGGATTGATGTCTGGAGGTTTGCTTGGGAAACCTTTCTCAATTATGTGTCACAACTGAGGGCCTGAGCTGACGGGAGGCAGCCTCAGTTGTAGGGGCTGAGATGTACCGGAACCTGGGAGGTTGTATCAGACCCCTGGACATGTAAGTAACATGAATAATAACTGCCCGAAGGCGTGACCACGACAACTTGGATAAAAGTCAATGATGTTTATTATGACAACTCCGCAACACAGCAGCAGTAAAAGAAAACGTAAAAGTCAGCAAAGAATAAATACAGTTCCTGGGTACTACAGGATGGCAGGAGCCACAGGGCACTGGTAGTGTGAGACAGTTCTTATGATCTTCTAGATGGAAAGTCCTTACCAGGCCCGACTGTAGCAATGGAGATAACCCAGGATTGTGCCAGCTGGTGTTCCAGGAAAAGCTGGGTTGCTGAAGGTAAAACAGCTGCTGTGGATACTGGCTGGAACCAGACTGTTGTTAGCACGGAGTGGATACTGGCTGGAACCAGTTAAATAATAAATGAACTTGGGAGCGATGAAATATGAACTGAAATGTAGAACTTGAGAGCGGAGAAATAATAATACCGGTGGAGAGTGGTAAAGTGTAGAAAGGACACCGGCCCTTTAAGGGAAGCTGTACTCTGCTGGAAGCTGAGCTGGAAGCAGGTAATGTTGTAGCTGGAAACAGATGAATCCACAATGGATTGGAGAGTCAGGCTACACCGCAGGTGGAATGCTGGTGCGGGTCTCTATGGTGGAAGTCTTGAGACAGGAGCTGGAACCTGGAAGACAATCACAGGAGAGAGACAAACAGGAACTAGGTTTGACAACCAAAGCACTGACGCCTTCCTTGCTCAGGCACAGTGTATTTATACCTGCAGCAAGGAAGGGATTGGCTAGGCAATTATGCAGATTATCAATACTGAGAACAGATTGGTGGAAATGATCAGCTGACAGAATCCAAGATGGCTGCGCCCATGCAGACACTTGGAGGGAAGTTTGGTTTGTAATCCATGTGGTAATGAAAACAGTAATGGCGGCGCCGGCCACCGGAGACAGGAGGCGCCAGGCTGACAGATGCACATCCAACCACGCGGACACAGCGGAGGCCGCGGCTGACGTAATCGCCACTCAGACACTCTGCATGCAGAAGTTCAGGGACGGCGGCGGAGGCCGCGGGAGACGCCATGCCAGGTGTAATATGGCGTTTACTGTGACAGCGTCCCAGAGTGACAGGAGAGGATACAGGAATGTACACATCAGGATAACAGATGGGATCCGGTCCTGGAGCGCTGAGCCAGCCTTAGGAGGCATCTGATGGGTAAGAAATGGCGTCCAGATACCCGGATCGTGACAGCACCCCCCCCTTTAGGAGTGGCCCCAGGACACTTCTTTGGCTTTTGAGGAAACTTGGAATGGAATCTCCGGACCAAGGCAGGAGCATGGACATCAGAAGCATTGGTCCATGAACGTTCCTCAGGACCATAACCCTTCCAGTCAATAAGATATTGTAGTTGACCGTAACGGTGACGTGAGTCCAGGATCTTGGCCACTTCATACTCAACGCCTCGTTGAGTTTGGACTTTCGGAGTTGGAGGAAGTGAGGAATGAAACCGATTCAAGATCAGCGGTTTCAACAGGGAAACATGGAATGTCCTGGGTATTTTTAAGAAGGGAGGCAACTGGAGTCTGTAAGCAACAGGATTGATGACTTGTTCAATCTTGAAAGGACCGATATAGCGAGGTGCAAACTTCATACTGGGAACTCTTAACCTCAAATTCTTCGTGGATAACCATACCCGATCACCCACCTTGAGAGCAGGAACTGCTCGACGCTTCTTATCCGCAAACTTCTTGTACCTGAACGATGCCTTGAGCAGAGCTGATCGTACGCTCTTCCAGATATTGGCAAACTGATGCAAGGTGATATCCACTGCGGGAACAGAAGTTGCTGGAAGCGGTTGGAACTCAGGGACTTTAGGGTGGAATCCAAAGTTAGTGAAGAATGGTGTTGAAGCAGATGAAGAATGATACTGGTTGTTATGACAGAACTCGGCCCAGGGAAGTAATTGAACCCAGTCATCTTGAGAGGAGGACACATAGATGCGGAGGAAGGCCTCCAAGTCCTGATTCACCCTCTCGGTTTGACCATTGGTCTGAGGATGGTAAGCCGTGGAAAACTTTAGCTTGACTTGGAGGACTTGACATAAACTTCGCCAGAATTTGGCTGTGAATTGAACTCCTCGATCTGAGATAATTTCTTCAGGAAGACCGTGGAGTCGGAAGATCTCTTGTATGAATACTTGAGCCAACTTGGAAGCTGACGGAAGGCCGGTGAGAGGAATGAAGTGTGCCATCTTGGTGAACCGGTCAACTACCACCCAGATGGTATTGAACTTGTTGCACATGGGTAAGTCTGTAATGAAATCCATCGACAAGTGGGTCCATGGTCGACGGGGAACGGATAGTGGAACCAGTTGCCCCGCAGGCGACTGGCGGGATACTTTATGTTGGGCACACTTTGGGCAAGATGCAATAAACTCCAAGACGTCCTTTTTCAGAGTTGGCCACCAATAGGACCTAGAGATAAACTCCAGGGTTTTTTGGATACCTGTATGTCCGGCAAAACGGGAAGCATGGGCCCAATGCATGAGCTTCTTCCTTAGCATCGGCTTCACAAAACTTTTCCCTGATGGGGGCGTAGAGTCCATCCCTACCGTGGAGAATGCCAACGGATTTATAATAGGATGCTTGTCTGAAGACTCTGACTCATTTTCTTGCTCCCATGAGCGGGAAAGGGCATCGGCCTTGCGATTCTGAGAGCCCGGACAGAACTGGAGTTTAAAGTCGAACCTGGAAAAGAAAAGTGCCCATCTGGCCTGACGAGGGTTGAGACATTGTGCGCCCTTCAGGTATAAAAGGTTCTTGTGGTCTGTAAGTATGGTGATTGAATGAGAAGCTCCCTCCAACAGATACCTCCACTCTTCTAGAGCGAGCTTGATGGCTAGCAACTCCTGGTCGCCAATGGCATAGTTGCGCTCAGCTGGGGAGAACTTCCGGGAGAAGAAACTGCAAGGGTGTAAATGGCCATCTTTAGCCCTCTGAGATAACACCGCTCCTACTCCAACGGAGGAGGCATCCACCTCTAAGATGAAAGGATAGTCGATGTCAGGCTGTTTCAGAACAGGCGCAGAGATGAACCTTTGTTTTAAAAGATGAAATGCTTGCATGGCTTCTTCAGACCACTTGGACGGGTTAGCACCCTTCTTAGTGAAAGCAGTAATAGGCGCCACAATGGTGGAAAAGTCTCGTATAAACTTTCGGTAATAGTTGGCGAACCCTAAGAACCTCTGGACCCCTTTGAGGGTTAAGGGTACCGGCCAATTTTGGATTGCTTGTAGTTTCTCAGGATCCATCTCTAGTCCGGAACCGGACACAATGTACCCTAGAAACGGAATGGACTTGACTTCAAAGACGCATTTTTCTAATTTGCAATAGAGATGATTGACACGGAGACGGGACAGAACCTCTTTAACCCAAAAACGATGTTCCTCTAAATCGTTGGCAAAAATGAGGATATCGTCTAGATAGACCACGACATGACGGTATAGAATGTCTCTGAAGATCTCATTGACAAAATGCTGGAAGACAGCTGGAGCATTGCTCAATCCGAAGGGCATGACGAGGTACTCATAATGTCCGTCACGGGTGTTAAAGGCGGTCTTCCACTCGTCACCCTCACGGATCCGGATGAGATTGTATGCACCTCGCAAGTCCAGCTTTGTAAAGATGGTAGCTCCGCTAACTCTGTCAAAGAGCTCAGTAATCAGGGGTAAAGGATAACGGTTCTTGATGGTAATGTCGTTCAAACCTCTGTAGTCGATGCACGGCCGCAGACCACCATCTTTCTTTTTTACAAAAAAGAAGCCTGCGCCGGCTGGAGAAGAAGAAGGTCGAATGAAACCCTTTGCTAGGTTCTCTTTAATATATTCCTCCATAGAATGCGTCTCAGGCAGAGACAACGGATAAGTTCGGCCTCGAGGTGGAACCTTCCCTGGAACGAGATCAATCGGATAGTCCCATTCTCTATGAGGAGGAAGGATATCAGCAGAAGCTTTACTGAACACATCCGTGAAATCTTGATATGGAGGAGGTGGAACATCAGACGACCTGGGGGAGGAAGAACAGACAGGCAATACTTTAAACAAACATGTCTCAGCACAGGAGGAACCCCATGCCAGGATTTGCGTAGTCGTCCAATCAATTGTAGGATTGTGAAGACGGAGCCATGGAAGGCCCAGGACCACAGGATATGTGGCTCTTGGAATCACTAAAAAAGAAATAAGTTCGGAATGAAGAACTCCCACTCTCAGACGAACTGGTAGAGTCCTTAAAGAAATAACTGCATCAAAAATTTTGCTGCCATCCACGGCAGTTAAAGAAATGGACGAAGGAAGTCTCTCGGTGGGTAGGGACCACCGTTTAACATAGGCTTCGGTAATAAAGTTCCCAGCTGCTCCGGAATCAAGGAGGGCAATGACGTTCCGATAACGTTGAGCAACTTGAAGCGAGACTGGGAGATTACAATCTTGAGGAGATGGAGAGGAGATCATTACTCCTAGCCGGCCCTCTCCTTGGCGAGCTAGGATTTGGAGTTTCCCGGACGTTTGGGACAGGCATTAATGGTGTGAGACGGAGCTGCACAATAGAGACAGAGAAACTCGGAGAGACGTCTTCGGCGCTCAGCAGGAGTTAAACGGGAACGGCCAAGTTGCATGGGCTCATCTTTAGATGGTGACAGTTGACGAGGAGGAGGAGCAGAAGATTTTGGAGCCGATGATCTTCCACGCTCAGTTGCTCTCTCTCTGAAACGTAAATCAACTTTCGTGCAGAGTGAGATTAGCTCATCTAACTTAGAAGGTAAGTCTCTGGTAGCTAACTCATCTTTAATACGCTCAGATAAGCCATGCCAGAATGCAGCATACAGAGCCTCGTCGTTCCATGCCAGTTCGGATGCCAGGATCTGGAACTGTATCAGATATTGTCCTACAGTACGTGACCCCTGGCGTAAACGGAGAATCTCGGATGAAGCTGAGGTTACCCGGCCTGGCTCGTCGAAGATGCGCCTGAATGTTGACACGAAGGCAGTGTAGGAAGATAGCAGGGTGTCGGACCTCTCCCATAACGGTGATGCCCAATCAAGGGCTGAGCCACTGAGAAGAGAAATAATGTAGGCAATTTTTGTACGGTCACTGGGAAAATTGCCAGGTTGTAGCTCAAACTGAATCTCACACTGGTTGAGAAATCCCCTGCAGAATCTTGGAGATCCGTCAAATTTTGCTGGCGTTGGAAGATGAAGACGTGGAGCAGAAATGGGTAAGGTGGGTGGGGTTATAGCTGGAGTCACTGTGGTTGACGCACCAGACGCGCCTGATCCACGGAGAGTTGTCTGAATCCCATCCAGCCGAGTAGAGAGATCCTGGAGACAGCGGATGATGTGGCCCTGTGCAGCCTCCTGATGTTCTAGTCGGGCTGCCAGTTCTTGCATCGGCCTGGCCGCTTGATCCTGGTCTCCGGCTGGATTCATTAGGTCAGTGCTTACTGTCACAACTGAGGGCCTGAGCTGACGGGAGGCAGCCTCAGTTGTAGGGGCTGAGATGTACCGGAACCTGGGAGGTTGTATCAGACCCCTGGACATGTAAGTAACATGAATAATAACTGCCCGAAGGCGTGACCACGACAACTTGGATAAAAGTCAATGATGTTTATTATGACAACTCCGCAACACAGCAGCAGTAAAAGAAAACGTAAAAGTCAGCAAAGAATAAATACAGTTCCTGGGTACTACAGGATGGCAGGAGCCACAGGGCACTGGTAGTGTGAGACAGTTCTTATGATCTTCTAGATGGAAAGTCCTTACCAGGCCCGACTGTAGCAATGGAGATAACCCAGGATTGTGCCAGCTGGTGTTCCAGGAAAAGCTGGGTTGCTGAAGGTAAAACAGCTGCTGTGGATACTGGCTGGAACCAGACTGTTGTTAGCACGGAGTGGATACTGGCTGGAACCAGTTAAATAATAAATGAACTTGGGAGCGATGAAATATGAACTGAAATGTAGAACTTGAGAGCGGAGAAATAATAATACCGGTGGAGAGTGGTAAAGTGTAGAAAGGACACCGGCCCTTTAAGGGAAGCTGTACTCTGCTGGAAGCTGAGCTGGAAGCAGGTAATGTTGTAGCTGGAAACAGATGAATCCACAATGGATTGGAGAGTCAGGCTACACCGCAGGTGGAATGCTGGTGCGGGTCTCTATGGTGGAAGTCTTGAGACAGGAGCTGGAACCTGGAAGACAATCACAGGAGAGAGACAAACAGGAACTAGGTTTGACAACCAAAGCACTGACGCCTTCCTTGCTCAGGCACAGTGTATTTATACCTGCAGCAAGGAAGGGATTGGCTAGGCAATTATGCAGATTATCAATACTGAGAACAGATTGGTGGAAATGATCAGCTGACAGAATCCAAGATGGCTGCGCCCATGCAGACACTTGGAGGGAAGTTTGGTTTGTAATCCATGTGGTAATGAAAACAGTAATGGCGGCGCCGGCCACCGGAGACAGGAGGCGCCAGGCTGACAGATGCACATCCAACCACGCGGACACAGCGGAGGCCGCGGCTGACGTAATCGCCACTCAGACACTCTGCATGCAGAAGTTCAGGGACGGCGGCGGAGGCCGCGGGAGACGCCATGCCAGGTGTAATATGGCGTTTACTGTGACAGCGTCCCAGAGTGACAGGAGAGGATACAGGAATGTACACATCAGGATAACAGATGGGATCCGGTCCTGGAGCGCTGAGCCAGCCTTAGGAGGCATCTGATGGGTAAGAAATGGCGTCCAGATACCCGGATCGTGACATTATGTACCCTTATCCCCTGAATGGGCACTCTTGGGGATACTCTCATGAAGCACAAGAGTTTCCAAAGGTGGAGAATTGCTACTGGAATATTGGCAGCAGTGAGGAAATGCATCCTCCAGGTATGAATCCAAACAATTCCCCTTCTTTTTATTTATTTAAATTATGTTTTTATTCATGCCAATGGACTGGATAGAGCCTTCTCCCCAAAAGTAGAAACACTTTGCATTATGGTAAAATTTTGTTTTGCAGTCTGCTTCTATCAAGGAACATGTTTGTAAATGCTTCCAATCAACTGTCTGGTAAGAAATCCATGTTTTTACATGATAACCTATTATTGTATGATTCCTCTTCTGGTCTCCTCATTCCTCTTGTTAAACATTACATTTTTGTTTATTGCAATGTGCCATTTCATTTCATTTATTATATCATTGTTGTCAATATTGTTTATTTTATCACTCCATATCTATTTGTTTTGATATTGCGTCTGTCATTTATTATGACTTTTTATATTGATTTTCATCTCATGTGCTGTATACTTCAATAAAATATTTGAAAAAAAAAATCTTATTTAACATCCCTCATTTTCTTTTTTCTACATGTAAGTGGCTATTCTGCTAAATACCAATACTCCTCTTTACCTTACTGTTGTCTCCTAGTTAAATTGACACAATGTGTCAAGATGTCTACTCTCACCAAATCCAAAATGCCAGACTCATTGATTCCCCACACCACTGTCCACAATCAGCTCTACTGGTTCAATGACTAATTTCCAGAACACGCCACTCTATATTTCCCTATGTCTCACTGATTTTTTTTTTAAATTTCTTTCATTTTCTCTTTGTGACCTAATATTCTTCTTTGATCTCTACTAATACTTCTGCGCAGAGGCTTCACTTAGTACATATTGTCCCTCTGCCATCTGCATGTGGATGTTATGTCTAAAACTGATTTAATCAGAATAGCACATGGTTGGCAGTACATTGGTTCGTACTCTGGCAGCATTTGTCCATAATACTTAGAAACTCAAGATTGTGTAAAAGAATATCAGGATCTCACAAATGGTTGTTTGTATGGCACACAAGTAATAGCATGTTTTGAAATCAAGATTGTACATGGGAAGCAAAGTGTCAGAAAGTCAGGACTTTGCTTGAGTGTTGTGAGCCACTGCACTAAGCTGCAATGACTCACATTGCCCCTACCATCCTAGCCATTACTAAGCAGCCAAGACATTGTATGTTGAAAAATTGGCTTGCAATGACTACTGGTCCTGGCTGCTACTAATCAGCTGGAATGCTTAGCTTATGCCTCCTATTAGCTGGCGCTGCTGGCAGTTATTTATTATCTCTTCCATTATCAGATCAGATGGGCTTGTTTTCTGAGCAGTGATGATTTGCTTCTGGACAGTAAAATGCAGTTAGGGCTTAGCCTACTGGTTATAGCAATCTGTTCACGAACCTGCATGCTGCTGGACCTGCACTGCTATCTGGATACCTGCTGTCTGACCAAAACCATGGCTGTCCCTGCTCCTGATTCCTAAACTGGTTAGCTGTAATTTTCTCCTAACTCTTAAGGGACCTACACACTGGCCGATAACAGTGAACGATATGAACGTTCTCATTCATTAATGAACAAGAACTTATTCATATCATTCAGTGTGTAGGCACCAATGATGAACAATGTGCAGCCCCACGCTCGTTCATCATTGGTGCCAGGTCGCTTATGCATGCAGGCCAATATGCACAATCTCGTCCATATTAGCATGCAGTGCTTTGGAGCCGAGTGATGGGGGGAGTGAAGGAACTGCACACTTTAACGAACCCATCATTTCAGCGACAGGGTCTGCCACACGACTGTGACTGAAATGACTGGTTGGTTTGGGCCCTCACCAAAAAAAGAAGCAATCAATCTCTCCTTGCACAAACTGGCTCTACAGAGGCAAGATGTCCACCTCATCATCATCCTCCGATTCCTCACCCCTTTCACTGTGTACATCCCCCTCCTCACATATTATTAATTCGTCCCCACTGGAATCCACCATCTCAGGTCCCTGTGTACTTTCTGGAGGCAATTGCTGCTGGTGAATGTCTCCACGGAGGAATTGATTATAATTCATTTTGATGAACATTATCTTATCCACATTTTCTGGAAGTAACCTCGTACGCAGATTGCTGACAAGGTGAGCGGCTGCACTAAACACTCTTTCGGAGTACACACTGGAGGGAGGGCAACTTAGGTAGAATAAAGCCAGTTTGTGCAAGGGCCTCCAAATTGCCTCTTTTTCCTGCCAGTATACGTACGGACTGTCTGACGTGCCTACTTGGATGCGGTCACTTATATAATCTTCCACCATTCTTTCAATGGTGAGAGAATCATATGCAGTGACAGTAGACAACATATCAGTAATCGTTGGCAGGTCCTTCAGTCCGGACCAGATGTCAGCACTCGCACCAGACTGCCCTGCATCACCGCCAGCGGGTGGGCTCGGAACTCTTAGCCTTTTCCTCGCACCCCCAGTTGCGGGAGAATGTGAAGGAGGAGATGTTGACGGGTCACGTTCCGCTTGACTTGACAATTTTCTCACCAGCAGGTCTTTGAACCTCTGCAGACTTGTATCTGCCGGAAAGAGAGATACAACGTAGGTTTTAATTCTAGGATCGAGCACGGTGGCCAAAATGTAGTGCTCTGATTTCAACAGATTGACCACCCGTGAATCCTGGTTAAGCAAATTAAGGGCTCCATCCGCAAGTCCCACATGCCTAGCGGAATCGCTCTGTTTTAGCTCCTCCTTCAATGTCTCCAGCTTCTTCTGCAAAAGCCTGATGAGGGGAATGACCTGACTCAGGCTGGCAGTGTCTGAACTGACTTCACGTGTGGCAAGTTCAAAGGGTTGCAGAACCTTGCACATTGTTAAAATCATTCTCCACTGCGCTTGAGTCAGGTGCATTCCCCCTCCTTTGCCTATATCGTGGGCAGATGTATAGGCTTGAATGGCCATTTGCTGCTCCTCCATCCTCTGAAGCATATAGAGGGTTGAATTCCACCTCGTTACCACCTCTTGCTTCAGATGATGGCAGGGCAGGTTCAGGAATGTTTGGTGGTGCTCCAGTCTTCGGTACGCGGTGGCTGAATGCCGAAAGTGGCCCACAATTCTTCGGGCCACCGATAGCATCTCTTGCACGCCCCTGTCGTTTTTTAAATAATTCTGCACCACCAAATTCAATGTATGTGCAAAACATGGGACGTGCTGGAATTTGCCCAGATGTAATGCACGCACAATATTGCTGGCGTTGTCCGATGTCACAAATCCCCAGGAGAGTCCAATTGGGGTAAGCCATTCTGCGATGATGTTCCTCAGTTTCAGTAAGAGGTTGTCAGCTGTGTGCCTCTTCTGGAAAGCGGTGATACAAAGCATAGCCTGCCTAGGAACGAGTTGGCGTTTGCGAGATGCTGCTACTGGTGCTGCTGCTGTTCTTGCTGCGGGAGGCAATACATCTACCCAGTGGGCTGTCACAGTCATATAGTCCTGAGTCTGCCCTGCTCCACTTGTCCACATGTCCGTGGTTAAGTGGACATTGGGTACAACTGCATTTTTTAGGACACTGGTGAGTCTTTTTCTGACGTCTGTGTACATTTTCGGTATCGCCTGCCTAGAGAAATGGAACCTAGATGGTATTTGGTACCGGGGACACAGTACCTCAATCAAGTCTCTAGTTGCCTCTGAATTAACGGTGGATACCGGAACCACGTTTCTCACCGCCCAGGCTGCCAAGGCCTGAGTTATCCGCTTTGCAGCAGGACGACTGCTGTGATATTTCATCTTCCTCGCAAAGGACTGTTGGACAGTCAATTGCTTACTGGAAGTAGTACAAGTGGTCTTCCGACTTCCCCTCTGGGATGACGATTGACTCCTAGCAGCAACAACAGCAGCGCCAGCAGCAGTAGGCGTTGCACTCAAGGATGCATCGGAGGAATCCCAGGCAGGAGAGGACTCGTCAGACTTGCCAGTGACATGGCCTGCAGGACTATTGGCTTTCCTGTATAAGGTGGAAATTGACACTGAGGGAGTTGGTGGTGTGGTTTGCAGGAGCTTGGTTACAAGAGGAAGGGATTTAGTGGTCAGTGGACTGCTTCCGCTGTCATCCAAAGTTTTTGAACTTGTCACTGACTTCTAATGAATGCGGTCCAGGTGACGTATAAGGGAGGATGTTCCTAGGTGGTTAACGTCCTTACCCCTACTTATTACAGCTTGACAAAGGCAACACACGGCTTGACACCTGTTGTCCTCATTTGTGTTGAAATAATTCCACACCGAAGAGGTGATTTTTTTTGTATTTTGACCAGGCAAGTCAATGGCCATATTCGTCCCACGGACAACAGGTGTCTCCCCGGGTGCCTGACTTAAACAAACCACCTCACCATCAGAATCCTCCTTGTCAATTTCCTCCCCAGCGCCAGCAACACCCATATCCTCATCCTGGTGTACTTCAACAGTGACATCTTCAATTTGACTATCAGGAACAGGACTGCGGGTGCTCCTTCCAGCACTTGCAGGGGGCGTGCAAATGGTGGAAGGCGCAATCTCTTCCCGTCCAGTGTTAGGAAGGTCAGGCATCGCAACCGACACAATTGGACTCTCCTTGGGGATTTGTGATTTAGAAGAACGCACAGTTCTTTGCTGTGCTTTTGCCAGCTTAAGTCTTTTCATTTTTCTAGCGAGAGGATGAGTGCTTCCATCTTCATGTGAATCTGAACCACTAGCCATGAACATAGGCCAGGGCCTCAGCCGTTCCTTGCCACTCCGTGTCGTAAATGGCATATTGGCAAGTTTACGCTTCTCATCAGACGCTTTCAATTTTGATTTTTGGGTCATTTTACTGAACTTTTGTTTTTTGGATTTTACATGCTCTCTACTGTGACATTGGGCATCGGCCTTGGCAGACGACGTTGATGGCATTTCATCGTCTCGGCCATGACTAGTGGCAGCAGCTTCAGCACGAGGTGGAAGTGGATCTTGATCTTTCCCTATTTTAACCTCCACATTTTTGTTCTCCATTTTTTAATGTGTGGAATTATATGCCAGTATCAATAGCAATGGCCTACTACTATATTTGCTGCGCACAACTGAAATGCACCACAGGTATGAATGGATAGTATACTTGACGACACAGAGGTAGGTACAGCAGTGGCCTACTGTACCGTAATGCTATATATTATATACTGGTGGTCAGCAAACTGTGCAAAACTGAAATGCACCACAGGTATGGATGGATAGTATACTTGACGACACAGAGGTAGGTACAGCAGTGGCCTACTGTACGATACTGCTATTTATTATATACTGGTGGTCAGCAAACTGTGCAAAACTGAAATGCACCACAGGTATGGATGGATAGTATACTTGACGACACAGAGGTAGGTACAGCAGTGGCCTACTGTACCGTACTGCTATTTATTATATACTGGTGGTCAGCAAACTGTGCAAAAATGAAATGCACCACAGGTATGGATGGATAGTACACTTGACGACACAGAGGTGGGTACAGCAGTGGCCTACTGTACCGTTCCTCTATATATTATATACTGGTGGTCAGCAAACTGTGCAAAACTGAAATGCACCACAGGTATGGATGGATAGTATAATTGACGACACAGAGATAGGTACAGCAGTGGCCTACTGTACCGTAATGCTATATATTATATACTGGTGGTCAGCAAACTGTGCAAAACTGAAATGCACCACAGGTATGGATGGATAGTATACTTGACGACACAGAGGTAGGTACAGCAGTGGCCTACTGTACCGTACTGCTATTTATTATATACTGGTGGTCAGCAAACTGTGCAAAACTGAAATGCACCACAGGTATGGATGGATAGTATACTTGACGACACAGAGGTAGGTACAGCAGTGGCCTACTGTACCATACTGCTATATATTATATACTGGTGGTCAGCAAACTGTGTAAAACTGAAATGCACCACAGGTATGGATGGATAGTATACTTGACGACACAGAGGTAGGTACAGCAGTGGCCTACTGTACCGTAATGCTATATATTATATACTGGTGGTCAGCAAACTGTGCAAAACTGAAATGCACCACAGGTATGGATGGATAGTATACTTGACGACACAGAGGTAGGTACAGCAGTGGCCTTCTGTACCGTACTCCTATATATTATATACTGGTGGTCAGCAAAATTATGCACTGTACTCCTACTATATACTGTCTACAATGCAGCACAGATATGGAGTGTTTTTCAGGCAGACAACGTATACTGGTGGTCACTGGTCAGCAAAACTCTGCACTGTACTCCTCCTATATAATATTATACTGGTGGTCCCCAGTCCCCACAATAAAGCAGCACACTGAGCACAGATATGGAGTGTTTTTCAGGCAGACAATGTATACTGGTGGTCACTGTCAGCAAAACTCTGCACTGTACTCCTGCTATATAATACAGCTGCTCCCCAGTCCCCACAATTAAGCAGTGTGAGCACAGATATATGCAGCACACTGAGCACAGATAAGGAGCGTTTTTTTCAGGCAGAGAACGGATAAAACTGGTGGTCACTGATCAGCAAAACTCTGCACTGTACTCCTCCTATATTATACAGCTGCTCCCCAGTCCTCCCCACAATTAATAATAATAATAATAATAATAATAATAATTTTATTTATATAGCGCTCTTTCTCTAACAGGACTCAAGGAGCTTTACAGACATCAAAAACAATACACATGATACAGAGGATTTAAGTAATACAACAATAGATAAGCCACACAGACATAAAAGAAAACCTTAAGCACACAGAAAGCATAATGCAGGATTGGTGTAGGCATTTTGGGTAATAACTTCCAAGGGTTGTGTATTCCACCCTCACAGGTACCAAGTGTGGCAGCCATCTTGGGCGCTCAGCGTAGGATTACTCAGGGTGGAATAGTCCACCCCTAGAAGAGATGACACAAAATGGGAGTGATTTCAGAGTCCTACAGTTTAGAGTAGGGTTCCAACAAAACCACAAGGTCCATGTATTTTTCATCCCATCCACAAGTGTACCATATGGGGCAGCCATGTTGGGCGCACTTTGAAGGTTACACTGTGGGAGGTGAGCCATACAAGGGCCAAGTTCATATATGGGAAAAACTGATGCTTATGTAGTAGTATGATGTACCCTGCATGTAGGGCACAATGGAAAGGTGTGCAATCAGTGGAGGTAAACATTACAGGAAAAACACATGGTGGGGTGGAAGCGAGCTATTGAAGGAAAGAAAAAAAAAACACAAAATAGCAGGTAACTAGTGGCAGAAGTAAAATTGGGATAACATTATTTTGGTAAGATCATAGTATGGGTGGGTAGGAGAATGTGGGGGGCATACTCAGAAGCAATGGGGATGTCCCTGCTGATCCTGGTCCTGGTGCTCTTCCTCCACAGTTCCCTGTTAATCTTGATGGTTAGGCCCAGGGGCAGACTTGATGTTCTCAGCCAGAGAGGTGGTAAGCCTGGTCTTGGTGTTCTCATGTTTGAGGCGAGGAGAGGCCACATAAAGTTCCAGAGTTTTTAGGTTGTAATGCAGTCCGTTTGTTATCTTATTAGTTTGTTTACCTTCTGTTTTCCTTCGGTTAAACACAGGTATAACACTGCTATTGATATTAGCTGCCACTTGATAACTAGCCACTTCATACACTAGCCACTGCAGCGTCCTAATAGGCCTGGCGTCCTATGCTATACTGACTAAGTAAGTCTACAAACACATGTTCTGTGTGATTACAACCCCCTCCCCCACACAGCAACCCTCCACCAAAAGGTGTTAATCAACAACCAAATGTGAGGTCACTAAACCCCAGTCATCACAAAGTTTTTGCTGACTTCAGATATTAATCCACTTAAACAATTTACCAAATATATCTTTTAGCAAGAAAGAAACAGTGGTCAGCACTCTGCTGTAATTACCAAATATATCTTTTAGCAAGAAAGAAACAGTGGTCAGCACTCTGCTGTAATTACCAAATATATCTTTTAGCAAGAAAGAAACAGTGGTCAGCACTCTGCTGTAATTACCTGTTGGCGAAAAGGAGAGACAGGAGTCAATTCCAAATATCAGCTGAAGATGCAACCAATGAAACACAGGTATAACACTGCTATTGATATTAGCTGCCACTTAATAACTAAGCAATAAAGCACAGTAAAGCACAATCAAGTTAAATAATAAATGGAGAGGACGCCAGCCACGTCCTCTCCCTAACATTTCCAATGCACGAGTGAAAATGGTGGCGATGTGCGGCTGCTTATATAGAATCCGAATCTCGCGAGAATCTGACAGCGGGATGATGACGTTCGGGTGCGCTCGGGTTAACCAAGCCATACGGGAGAATCAGAGTATGCCTCGGACCCATGTAAAATGGGTGAAGTTCGGGGGGGTTCGGTTTCCGAGGAGCCGAACCCGCTCATCTCTAATTTTTACCTGACACGCCTGCGTTTTTTAGCACACTCCCGGAAGACGGTCAGTTACCACCCAGAAACACCCACTTCCTGTCAATCACTCACCGATCAACAAAGCGATGGAAAAGAGTCGCTCGGCCTTGTGTAAAACTGCATAGTTTTTTGTGAAAGTACGTTGCGCGTGCACACTGAGGCCCATATGCATGCGCAGAAATGCCGATTTTTAGCCTTATCGCTGCACTGCGAACAACGGCAGCTAGCGATCAACTCGGGATGACCCCCATAGGACAGTAGAGATGGTCTAATGGTTAGCATTACTGCCTCACAGCACTAAGGTCATGGGTTCAATTCCCACCATGGCTCTAACTGTGCATATTTGTATATTCTCTCTGGATCTCCTCCATAATCCAAAAAATACTGGTAGGTTAATTGGATTACAACATTAAAATTAACCCTAGTATGAATGTGAATATGTGTACATGTGGTAGGGAATTGTAAGCTCCACTGGGACAGGGACCGATGTGAGTAGCCAAAATGTACTCTGTAAAGCGCTGCTGAATATTTGTGCGCTATATAAATAACTGGTAATGATAATAATAGTCTGTCTTCCTTTACATTTATTATTTTCTGACCTTACCTCAGTACCCTAACGCAGACTTAACAAGTTACCCAGCTTTCTTTCTCTGAGAAGCCTGAACATTTCCACTGGCTGCTTCGTAAACATCCTAACAATCTAGGTACAAAATATAACTTATCTGTTAAGGATCCCAGCTCAGTAAATGAATCTTCCTGTCTGACAGTGAGTTTCTTACATGTACATTAAATGCATCACAATTTGCAAGATGATTTACTTTGTCAGATAGGATGATAGAAAGTAAGAGTGTTGTGTGAACAATGTTTAGCTGAGCACCTTAATACTTTTGCCTGTGCCATGCCATTGACATATATATACAGCATATATATATATATATATATATATATATATATATATATTTAGTCACAGACTCGGCACTCCCAGGAAAATGATTATGCTTGGTCCGGTGCCCTCACACCTGCGGAGCAGCAGTCCACATAGTCACTCCAAATTGCGGCACACAGGACACGATTACAGCAACATGAAGATGGATATTGACATTTCAAACTTTATCAGTTTGTCATCGGGATATGTCTGTATCCTGATGACAAACTGATAAAGTTTGAAACGTCACTATCCATCTTCGTGTTGCTGTAATTGTGTCCTGTGTGCCGCACTTTGGAGTGACTATATGTATGTGTATATATATATATAACAGAAAACACAATAGTATCTTTTTCTTGTGCCAAACTAGGAGCAGCACAACGGGAAAGATCCCTGTTGAAAGAACTCACTAACAAACAGAATAAAAACAATTTCCCAAGTGCGCTAGATAAAATGTATTTACACACAATCTTCCAGCGTTATTTTCATGAGCAAGAGTTGTATACTGGAGAACGTTTGTATCTGGGGACCTGTAACAAACACCCCTCACCAGATAATCACCCACACAAGAGGCCCAAGGCCAATTAATAAAAAGTTGTTTTAATAGCATACATTTGAACAGATGAGATTTTACATATAGTTCATCATGTAATAATAAACCAGAATCTTATAAAATCAATAAAATGCAACCAATACGTTTGTTATAAGATGTTAATTATAGATACTTTCTCACCTCTTGAGAGGTTCGAGCTCGAGAGGGAGTATCTTCACAAACTAAGTTGACAACTTCTGACTGACAACTCCAACGCGTTTCGTCTTATCGACTTCATCAGGGTTGACAAATATAGAAGACAGGCTTATTTGTTATCGGTAGGTCTAAGTATGAGAACCGTAACCTTAAATATAAGGATAATTAGATGTCATATCAAGCTCCTGATGGGGGCTTAATTGATGGTTCTTTTTTAAGAATAATGGCAATCCGATATTGTTGTTTATACAAACTACCTTGGGAACAATAATTAATCCTTAATGAGGCCTCTTGTGGGGGCTATTAGTTACGTTCCCTTTGGGATGCTGACAATGATATGTCGGTGATTTTGGTAAAAATACTTGGATAAAAAATATAAATCTTGTAATCAGAACTGTTTCAGATTCAGATGTTAATCCACAAAAAATATAACTCAAAAAAAAATGTGGCTGGTTTGGCAATCACAAAGATACAGGTAATATCACTTTCTCAATAAATCTCACAGAGTAGAGCCTGGAGGATTTTAGCTGTGTGTGGAAGTAACAGAGTCACAAAAAAATCTATAGCTATATGGGAGGCAGTCAATTTGCTGGCTGACGGGATCCTGGTGGATAGGATATTGACACCGGAATCCCAACACCCAGTGAAATGACAGCAGTCAGAATACTACCCGCTGTCCAGAATTCCCACTCGGGTGGTGATCCAAGCCACCACCTGAGGGGGAATAAGTTAGTGTGGTGATGAAAGGTCGCCACCGGACTCGAAGCATGGCGAGCGCAGCAAGCCCATGAGGGGACATGCTGCGCTTGCTGCCTGTATTGCGGCTGTCAGGACTCTGGCATTGGTCTGCTGACCACCGGGATCCCAACAGCCAGCACATCATACTGATTATATAAAACAAGCGATCCAGCGGCACTCTCAGCAAAAAGAAAAACAATACATAGCTCTAATGGCCATTAGAGCTGTGTATTGTTTTTCTTTTTGCTGAGAGTACCGCCGGATCACTTGATGTATTTGGGCACCAGCAATTGCGCACTGCTTTTCACGCTGGGAAGGAGTGCCGCTGGACTGCATCTATATCTATCTATCTATCTATATATATATATATATATATATATATATATATATATATAGAGGCAATTATGAGTTTGCTGTGATTCTATGATATCAACAAGTATATGTTGCATTCATTACATCAACAATAAACACCTTTAGAGTTCCCAGCCATACATTTTTGCATAGAAATAAATGATATTGAACATAATGGACAGAAGCAGAGCAGAAGTTATACATTTTGTTAGACTTGATGTGTACTACCTAGCAAATGGAATCAATCTGTTGTAAATCAAATGGAGAAATGTACATTAGATGACTAATAAAAAAAACTCATCAGTTACAGTTGACTGCTGCAAAAATTTATTTTCAAGGATAAAATGGAAATAAATGGTTGACCAGTACAGTCACAAAGTTTCACAACATGCTAAACATTTATTACATACCAAGTTTTCCCTAAACAAATTGGTTTCTGGTTCAATCACTTAATCAGTTATTAATTTGATAATGTATTTTATATGAATGTGTAATTAACAGTGGTTTGTGTACGTGATAATGATTTTTCCATGTGAAATATTCAATCTATTGCTTTTAAACTGTGATAAAGTGCCCATTTATTATAATGTTTAGTTCTCAGTATGTGCATTAAAAAGCTTTGCAATCAGAATGAAGGACATATCAAAGTTTATAGACACAATTTATATAAGGTTGCTTAAGGTCATTGGAAAAGCTTTCCTACTGCTTGGCTGCAATCATAAGAGTAGGTTGTAAATTGATCTGCTATTGTACTCAAAGTAGTTACCTCACAGCAGTGTAGTACATTATGTAATGTTCAAGGAGCACAGCAGTAATAAAACAAAATCATCCTATATCTTTATAAGATATTTTAGAAAAATACATCTAATTTTTTAAAGATTTAAAGACATTTGTCCTACATGTATTATAAAAGCACCATTTATGTATGAACATTTTACACAACAATTTTCTGCAGTAGCTTTATACTGACATAAAAAGCAATGACGATCACACTGCTTGAATTACTTTTACCACTCCTGACTGCAGCAGTATAAACAATGTCATGTATAAATTGTGTTCTCCATTTAAGCATGGTGTTATGTAATGATCCTTATACAAAGAAACTTTATACATAGAAATCTGTACACATATTTCAGTGCTAAAAAATGTACTTAGTGTATGAATTAGCACTTTGTTTTTATGATTTTGTTACCCGAAGCCATCATGTACCTTAGCTTTATAGTAGAGATGTGTGCCTTCCTCTGTCATGGTTTTGGTTTTGAATCTGTATATCCTTCGTATTTGGGATCTGTATTTGGCATTGCAATAACTGCCCCTGTGGTTTTTGTTTTGGATCTGTATTTTTTTTCCAAAAATCATAAAAACAGCTAAAATAACAGAATATGGGCCGGTTTTTGTTCCTACAATATTATTAATATCAATAACATTCATTTGAACTAATTTTTAGTAATTTTGACCACCTCACAATATTGTTTTTTTCCAATTTTGGCCTAAAGGTGGCACTGAGGTAGTTGGATGACTAAGCAAAGTCACAGCAGTGGGCGACACAAACATGTGGCACTTAAACTTCCAACGTGGTACATCTAGGAAACAGATTGGCACTGCATTGGCAGACAGGGTGGCAGTTTAATAAACTATGAAAACTGTCGTCTACACAAGAAGACAGTCAGCAAACCTCCAAACAGAGCATATTGCAAAGAAAAGAGGTGCAACATGGAATTGTACCCTCCCACCTATCCTTATGTTGTATATATTAAACAGAACATGCACAGTTTAACAAACCAATCACTTTAGCAACAGGGACTGTCAATTGTGGCTGAAACAAGCTTCCAGTGGTCTCTAAGTACACAAACTGGCTATATATAGACAAGATATCACCATAGTCACCATCTTTCGATTCCCCCCCCCCCCCCCCCCCCGCATTAGTGTGTACCTCTTCTACTTAACAAACTATTAATTCGTCCCTGCTGGAATCCACCATTACAGGTGCCTCTGTATTTTTTGGACATAATTGTAAGTGAATTTGTAATTCATTTTGTTGAACATCATCTTGTCTCACATTTTGGGGAAGTAACCTCCTACAGGGTTCCTGACTGCGCTGAAAACTCTTTTTGAGTAAACATTGGAGGGTGGCCAACTTAAGTAACGCAAAGCCAGTTTGTACAAGGGCCTCCAAATTGCCTTTTTTTTCCTGCCAGAATGAAACGGACTGTCTGACATGCCTATTTGGATGCTATCGCTAAAATAATCATCAAACATTTTTTGAATGGTGACCATATGAAATGCAGTCATTGTAGACATGTCACTAATTGTAGGCAGTTCGTACAGTCAAGACCATATGTAAAAACATTTTGCTGACTTATCTGCATAGCCACCATTATGTCTCTAAGAAAGATTGAGCTTTTTCCTGGCATCCAAAATTGTTGGAGAAACTGAAGGGGGAGATGCTGCCTTGTCACGTTGTGCTTGAGCTGAGAATTTACTTACCAACAGCTCTATGCATCTCTTCAGCTTTTTGTCCATTGGAAAGAAAGTGTTACGAATTCACCTGCTACAAATGACTGGCAGGTGAATTGCAGGTAAATACGCTGGAGTAGAATGGAGAACAATACAAGAATGCTTGGGTCAATAAAGCTGTATTATACAAATGTCCCAGTAGAAGCATATAACAAGTAACAAGGATGCAATGACAGAATTAAATGGTGTAGCAGGTTAAATTAACTTGTGGACAGAATATTGCAGAATAAGTATCAGTCTCTGCAGGATATAATGATAAAGCTAAACTTCACATGCAAGCATTATGTACTGTAGTAGTATAGATAACAGTTTTTGCAGAGAATTAACACAGGTCAACGTAATCTGTAAACTATAGTGTTGCAGTATTTGTCACAGTCTTTGCAAAATACAGATAAAGACTGGATACAAACTAAGCAAAATCAAGGTCTTCAGGATTCCAGCTGGATTCAGGCAAGGTATTCAGGATTCCAGCTGCATGCAGGCAAGGTATTAGTAATCCAGCTGGATACAAGCCAGGTATTCAGGATTCAAATTGGATACAGGCAAGGTATACAAGATTCCAGCAGGATACAGACAAGGTATTTAGGGTACAAGCTGGATACAGGCAAGGTATCAAGACAAGGACTACGATGGCACAACTATAACAGAACTACCAAAACTGGCTACTATATCTGGCAATGAGGTTGAGGGCTGATTGCCTTTTAAAGTCAGGCTGGACCAGTCAGGTCACAAGATAAGCTCCTAACACAACCATATGTTGCATCTGGGGAGCTGCACATAGAAGCAGTAAGGTGTGTTCCAGCTAATTAGCCATGGCTGGAACACTAACAAAACCACTGATCTCTGACAGCAGCCCCTCTGGCAGCCCAGGGGTACTGCATGAGAGGAAAGAACAGTAGCACCTTTGGCAGCACAGAGGTACTGCAACTAGGAACCAAAGATTGCAGTGTTATGACAGAAAGACAGAATGTACGACTTAAACCTAGGATCAAGTATGGTCACACAAATTTAGTGATCTAATTTCAAGAGATTGATGACCCTTGGGGAAGTGAATGAAGGGCTTGATCTACAAATCAGACAGGTTTAGCGAAATAGCTTTATTTCAGCTCTTCCTTCAGTTTCTCCAGCTGCTTTTTTTTTTAAAAAAGACTAATAAGAGGAATTACCTGACTCAAGCTGGCATTGTCTAAACTAAATTCACATTTGGCAACTTCAAAGGGTTTGAGAACTTTGCACAATATGTAAAATATTCTCCATTGCACAAGAGTAAGGTATATCCTCCCTCCTTTCCCAATGTCATAGGTAATTATGTAAATTTGGATGGCCTTTTGCAGCTCCTCCATCCACTGAACTATATAAAGGGTATAATTCCACCTAGTAACTACCTCTTGCTTTAGCTGATGGCAGGGCAAATTCAACAGTACTTGCATGCACTGCAATCATCATCATGCACTTGCTGAATATGTGTTACCATTTATTGTGTCTGGCCTGTTGTACCTCTGTGCTGCCAGATGTGCTGCTATCATAGCAGTGTTTTATTTGCATCTCAGCTGCAGTGTATGTGTGCAGCATGACAGCTGCAATCTATTCTGTTTTCAAGGGGCTATTTTGCCATTGGGCCATGCTCCTTATAAGAGGCAGCCAGCTCTGCATAGATCTGCTGGTTACATTACTCTAATGCCTTGTGTTATCTTGTCTGGAGAACATTACCTACATTACCTGGATTGCTTCCTACTAGAACTTCCTAGATTGCCTGTTCGCTGAGTCTCAGCTTTGGCTGACTACTGCCTGGTCTGTATTTGTGTATCTCAACTCTGTTTCCAGCTCTGGACTACATTAGGTGTACCTATTTCCAGTTTCTATGTCCTTTCTATGAGCTTTGTTCTTGTTTCAACTAAATTGCAAGCACTATCTTCTACAGTGTATATCTATTTATGTAAATTACCAACCACAAGCCTCATGTGTCTTGCTACTCTGTGAATACCATCTCTGCTGTTACCTCGAGCTTATGAAAGAAGCTACCCTGTATTAGTACATATCTTTATACTATTGGTCTGTACAATTATAGCCTCAGTAATTTCATTATGCTGGTTACCAACTTAAACTGTTAACTCTGCTGATTGAGTGTGCAACTGCCATTTCAACAAACTACAATTCATATGCTGTGCTCACCTATATGTTGTTAATTTGTCTGAAAGCTAGTCAACTTCACACTGTGTTTCTGAGATAACATGCCATTTCTAAAAGTTTTTTTTACTGTCTTAGTACATGCCATTTCTACATGTTTTGCTATTCTAAATAGCATGCCATTCCTACAATTGCTGTTTTTGTGGATCACAAGTCTCAGTGGTGGGATTGGGGCTGGGGAAAGCTACCTATTAAAGCAATGGGGAGTCCCAGAAACAAGTACAGTAAACTCAGTCTCATAAGGATATGTCTTTCAGAATTTTCAAAAGCCATACTTGTATATCTGTGTAAAAAGTAGCACCTACTGGTTCTTTCTAATTTTGGATGTATATCTGTGTGCATGTCTCAGTGTCTATGAAGCACAAGATAGCTTGTTTTGGAAAAAAATGATGTCACTCATTGTCATTTTTTATAGTGCAGCATTTCCCAACTACTACTGATTGTAAAGATTTTTTTCTTTTAGAGAGCTGTGTAGAACTCTGAACTGTTCTTTTCTTTGTTGTGTGTGTGTCGGAGATGCTGAGACATTGCTTTTCTGTGTTCACATTTCTAATTAATGTAGAGATCATTATTATTATTATTATTATTATCCTTTATTTATATGGCGCCACAAGGGATCTGCAGCACCCATTACACAGTACATAATCAAATGAGCAAACAAGAAAACAGCACTTACAGTTCAAGACAATATAGGACAGGTATAGAAAACCAGGGTTTAGGTGCCATCAAAGGGAGTATGAAGAATAAGAGTGTAAGTAAGAAAAGGAAAGGCACATGAGGAAATAAGTCCCTGCTCTTGCGAGCTTACAATCATCTACAAAAAGAAGTATTTAAACTACAAAGAAATAAAAAACACAAAGAATATGAAAAGTGCTGGTATAAAGCAAAAGTTTTTATTGCCTACAAATACATTCATTTAAAAAAGTTTAAATATAATAAACACATATAATCTTGTGCAAAAAGATCACCTGCTGGTTTAAAACATAAATCTTACTGCTATCCACCACCAATTTTACGTTACATGTTTAGGATGTATATCTGTGTGCATGTCTTGTTTTCTCAAAACAAGGTAACTTATTTTGGGAAAATTAAAGAAAAACTGCATTGCTACTTTTTACACAGATATACAATACAAGAGACAGGTGACTGACACCTGCAGTGACACAGTGATGTCACTCATTGTCATTTTTTTATATGCTGCGTGTCCCAACTATTGCTGATTGTAATTATTTTTTTCTTCTTTTAGAGAGCTGTGTAGAACTCTGAACTGTTTTTATCTTTGTATGTATCGGAGATGCTGAGCCAATCTTTTTCTGTGTTCACATTTCTAATTAATGTAGAGATCATCTACAAAAAGTAGTTCTTAAACTACAAAGAAAGAAATCACAAAGAATATGAAAAACACTGGTATAAAGCAGAAGTTTTTATTGCATAAAAATACATTAATTTAAAACAGTTTAAAAATAGTAAACACGTATAATCATGTGCAAAGAGATCACCGGCCGGTTTAAAACATAAATATGACTGCCATCCACCACCAATTTTTCCTTGCAACAGAAAAAAATGGGGGGGAGGGAGGAAGTGGCAACAGCTAATATTCCACTTATATAGGAATCTATTAATCCCAACTTTCATTATAACAAATTCAAATATAGCAAATTTGTATGCATAAGCAGATGTTAAAGCTTTCTATTGATTTTAGTTCAACATTAAAATGACAGTCAGTTATAAGCAATAATAGAATGTATAGTTAATCCAATAGTAGTTTAGCTGCAGATTGTTATATTCAATAAGAAGCAGTTTGCCCAAGCAAGCAGATTAATAATCCCATGATTGTTTGGATGAAGATTGCTATATTTAATAAGAAGCAGTTAGCACAATCAAACAGAGAGGGGTTGGATTATACTACCAGTTCGTAGAGTCCATTTAAGAATTTATCCTCCCGGTCACTAGTGCTGCTAACATATGTGGTAGCCTTGTCCGGAGCATAGCTAATTAGGACTCTATACAGCCGATCCTTAAGTGTTGTATATCATGATGTGCCATATACCTGTCTCCTCTGAAGTCACTTATTTTCACTTCTCCTTTACCATTTGTAATGTGTAATATGGAGGGCACTCTTTCAGCCCACATAATGGTGAATGGGTGCAGGCTGTTCTGCCACACTGAATAGTTGAGGAAGAGACGGCTTTTCCTCCCACAATGTCCAGATGATGACACGTTTACCCAACTGGGTCAAGTATTGGCAGCTTCCTCTTCTACTTAAACTACAAGCATCATTTGACTTTACAATGGAGACTTCACACATGTGCAATGGTTGTTTTCAAAGATGACACCTGGTGGACGGACACTAGTTTTGCACCCAACGGAGACTCAATTCATTACACTGTGACTGAATACACCACACTGTGACAAGGTGCAGGCAAACTTAATGTGACTAGTTTTTCGCCCTACACACCACATGGAGGATAGATGAGCATGGCTACCACTGTATGGCCAATTTTATGTTTCTCTATAGCTAACTTTGCTTTTGATTTTTTTGTTATCTTTACCAATATAAAATGATATTGCTTCCTTTATTTTATATGCCCTGACTTAATCCCACTATGCCCTTGGGCTTTGGCCTTAGTAAATTATGTTGACAAACTTATATAATCATTACTAGTGGCAGAAGCACTAGTATGTGCTTCCGGCTCTCCTCTCAATTGTTGATCCTCCATATCTATCAACAAACAAAATGAAGTCGGGGTACAGCCTACATCACAATTTGTACAAAAAAATCACTACCTACAGTGCCACAATACATTTACTATATGAGTCAGAAATAATAATATAACGCTGCGGTTCTCTTCCACCTAAAGTGTCACACAATACATGTATGAGTCAATACATATTACACTGCAGTTCACTTCCACCTACAGTGTCACACAATATGTGTATGAGTCATCTACAGTGTCACAATACATATATGATAAAAGAATATATATAAAACTGCGGTTTACTTTTACCTAGTGTCACACAATACATGTATGAGTCAGAAATAATAATATAACACTGCAGTCTACTTTCACCTACAGTGTCAAACAATACATGTATGAGTCAGAATATATAATACACTGTAGTTCACTTCCACATAGTGTCACACAATAAATGCATGACCCAGAAATAATGATATATCACTGCAGTTTACTTTCACCTAAAATGCGTATGAGTCAGAAATAATATGACACTGTATTTTTACCTACAGTGTCACAATACGTGTATTAGAAAGAGTATATATAACACTGTGGTTTACTTTCAGCTATAGTGTCACACAATATGTGTACAGTATGAGCCAGAAATAATTATATAACACTGTAGTTTACTTTCACCTACTGTGTCACACAATATGTATATGAGTCAGAATACATATTGCAATGTAGTTCACTTCCACCTACAGTGTCACAAAATATGTGTATGAGTCAGAAAGAACATTACATTGTGGTTTCATGCCTGGTGGTGGACTATCTACAGTGTCACAATACATGTGTGATACACTGTGGTCTGACCAGCAATGTCACAGAAAAATAAGAGTATAATATACTGGGATATGACAAAAAAAAAAATATATGTGTGTGTGTGTGTGTGTGTGTGTGCGTGTGTGCCAGTGTAGAAATAGTGGAATTGGTGCTTCAGAGGGTTGGGATTATGCACAACCTTAATTTTGTTTATACAATTGGGTATTATAACATTTCATACAGTATAAAACCATGAGTTCCAATAACAAAGTTTATTAAAATAAATAAAAAATGGCTACAATGTCCATATACATATGACAACGCTTGGGTACATTAGCCCCCTACCACATGTAATGACAGGCACAAGTGTACATATACTTATTCTATGATATCCCCCTTCCAATATAGTAGATTGGAGGTAACGTAAAAAAAATATAGAAAACCCAACACATTTCATCTCGTGCCGAGACTTCATCAGGAGCATATCTATAATATTAGAACATGATCTTTAGGATATTAGCTCAAATTTTTTATACATTAATATAATAAAAAACAATTAATTTTACATTAATATAATAAAATAACAATGAATTGGAATATCACTGAAAACAGGGTATTTGAACAAGAATGGAGAAGTTGGAAAAAGGAAGAGGAAATACAATGGTGAATACGGTTTATATGTTATGAAGATAAATATATAACACATACCTCAATTTGAAAGTTTACCAATTAAAGGATTGTACCATAGGAGAATGTTCTTGGAAACTCATAACCACCAAACAGACCACATGTTAATACAAATGTGAGCAATCGTGCATGTTAAAAAGTTATTCTCACTTTACAGTATATGTTTTCCTTCTCAAAGAAAATTTTCACGAGGCACTCTTTAATTAAACCAGACACACGTACCTGATACTCACTAAAAACAGGTGTGTGATACTTAGGAGTTCAGGTTCGCAAGGAAAATTCACAAGAGAATGTCAAAAATACTCAACCTACTGTAGTGGAAGTTATTAAATAAGATCAGTGTCTGAATATAAATTCATAATATTGTTTATAGACAGACAAATATAGTTCATCCTATTTTTCTAATTACATACAAGGATTAAATTAGGACCACCATAGAATCAACCTTTTTTTAGAGTTAGCTCATACTTAATGGCCCTTTATCAATAACATTAAATATGTGGGTTCACTATTTATAAAGATAGGCACATAAAACCAATCTGTGGGCTTATCATAACTTCATTATGGATTTAATATAATGATCACACATGGGCCATGTCCCTGTGTCCTTCACAGATTAACTAGATGCATTTTGTACATGTATTAGGACTTCTATGAAATATCACCTGTGCGTGCTTAATTGCTAAAGTGAACTCATGATGGTGACCTGTGAGCATTATATTCTTATAAGAATTTATAGTAGTGTAATAAACAATACATTAATACATAAGTGGGGTCAGAATCAAACAATGTGACCTTAAAGTGAATAATTATATATCCATTTCAGTCTAAAAGAAAGTGTATACGGTATAACATACATTAATAGAAATGCTTACCATCTGGTTGTCACAATCCGGTTACTGAGACACCGCTCTCTACCTGTTAGGTGCCTCCTGAGGTTGGCTCAGCGAGCCATGGCTGGGCCTTAGTTATATTTATGGCCTGCAGCGCTGGTTTCAGCTGCCACCTCAGTATATTTACTCACAGAGGTGCGGCGCTTCCAGCCCCGTCGCGGCTGTTCCTGCCGCGTCTGTGGTTCTCTGCTGGATGCGCGTCCTTGGGTGCCTCGGCTGTCGCTTCCATCCCGGTGGCCGCAGTGCGCGCTTGGGCGCATGGAGTCTCTGTTGCTGCGGCCTCCGCCGCCATCGTTGTTTGCACATGTTGCCCAGTGCTTAGTTCCCCTTCAGATTCCGTCAAT
Organism: Pseudophryne corroboree; assembly: GCF_028390025.1. NCBI lineage: Eukaryota > Metazoa > Chordata > Amphibia > Anura > Myobatrachidae > Pseudophryne > Pseudophryne corroboree. The sequence continues at coordinate 1,019,735,396 of NC_086444.1, forward strand.
AGTCGCAGCCATCTTGGACTCTAGTCACATGTATAATTTCACCTATCCATAGTGCTGCTGGAGCCAGGGAGTAATTGTCAGCCAATCCCTGCTGTCCAGCAGGTATAAATATCCTGTCCCAGCACCCAAAAGGTTGTCAGTGCTTCAATTGTCCCTCCAGTGTTCCAGTGTGCAGTTCCCTGTGGGTTCTCCTGTGGATCTCTCCTGCATTACAACCTGACTCCCTGGTATTCTCCTTTGCGGTGCAGTTCCAGCTCACCAGTGTCCAAGCCCTGTGGTGCAACCTGTTTCCTTTGCTCCTGCACCCAGTGCTAATAGTGTGTGATACTCTGGCTTCCCAGCAGCCACTCTCCAGCTTCACATACAGTGTTCCTGCGAACCCCAACTTCACCTACAGTGTTCCTGTGAACCCCAGCTTCACCTACAGTGTTCCTGCGAACCCCAGCTTCGTATACAGTGTTCTTGTGAACCCCAGCTTCATCTACAGTGTTCCTGCGAACCCCAGCTTCATCTATTGTTTTCCTGCGAACCCTAGCTTCATTTACAGTTTATTCACAAACTCTATTATTATTTACATTTTCACTTGTCCCCATCATCACGTTTTGCCTCACCTGGGTTCCCAAGCATTATACTGGATTACTGGTCATTACCAGTTGTGCTCCCAATACTCACCTGTGACATTTATTTTCTCATTGCACCTTATATGACTTTTTGTTTAATAAAAACCCTCAAAGACATTCTCAGTTGTCATGGTCATGCCTTTGGGCATTTACTGTTACTGTCCTAACGCATGTCTAGGAGTCAACTTTCTCCTCCTAAGTTCTGGTATCCGTCAGCCCCTACAACTGAGGCTTCCAGCTACCGGCACCAGCCCTCAGTTGTGACACTGGTCAAACAAGATGTATGTCCTACTATCACAGGTGTTTGAATGAGGGCAAAATATACATGATTATTCTGATCAAAGTAGCCCACAGTTTAATCATTATCTCTATTTTTCTATATTTCAACACCTATTCAAATCTTTGAACAGGTGGAACGCAAACAAACATGGCACTGGAACGCATACTGGTTCCTGTTCCAGCATCATTTTGGGCCTTTCTGAATCACAGAAGCAGATTGGAGTAATTAGGTCATGTGACCAGGAATCATATGACCGCATCAGAACAACTGTGAGGCGCCGATTGGCCGGACGGCACCTGGATGCGCTGAACACGATCAAGTGACCGGTCACAAGTCACGTTATTTTCCCGTCCCCTGTCCTCCGATAGGACAGGTGAACCTGTCACTCCGATGGTGTAAGTTTGTATTGTGGCATTATGGGTAGCCGCTAAGAATTATGGGGCTTTTTATCAACTTTTCACTTTTTCAATAAAATAACTGTTAGTCAAACAGTAGAAAGAGGTTTAATACCTTACTGTTTATTATCACTTCCCTTTGACTGGTTAATTTTCAGATTAAAGGCAGATATATAGTTAAAATCACACTGATTAGTGTTCACCAATCAGGAAGTGGCAAAATGAGGTAATTTCTTTCCACCACAATATAAGGAGGGTCAGTGACCTCATTCATACACCTGTGATACTAGGACACACATCTTATTTGACCAGATGGTAAGCACTTCTATTAATGTATGTTATACCGTATAAACTTTCTTTTATACTGGAATGGATATATAATTATTCACTTTAAGGTCACATTGTTTGATTCTGACCCCACTTATGTATTAATGTATTGTTTATTACACTACTATAAATTCTTATAAGAATATAATGCTCACAGGTAGGGCAGCCAAGAGAAATTCTGGGGCCCGGTACAACAACTTTCTTGGCCACCCTGCCCCCACTGGAGGAGGTGTGATGACAGCATGCTGAAGGCATGGCAACTCCTCTTTGGGGTCGTGTCTAGCACATCAGAAGCACCCACTCACAGAAGCATGGCATGCCTCCCAGAAGGGTAGTAGAGACCCTGGCTGGGCCCAGGTGCTTTTCAGAGGGCATGTCCCTGGGCTCCCACTGGGCCCCTCTATCAGACCTGGGCACAGGAAATTTGTACCCTCTCCCCCTCTTTCTCAATGCCACTGCTCACAGGTCACCATCATGTGTTCACTTTGGCAATTAAGCAAACACAGGTGATATTTCATAGAAGTCTTTATACATGTACAAAAGGCATCTAGTTAATCTGTGAGGGACACAGGGACATGGCCCATGTGTGATCATTCTATTAAATTCATAATGAAGTTATGATAAGCCCACAGATTGGTTTTATGTGCCTATCTTTATAAATAGTGAACCCACATATTTAATGTTATTGATAAGGGGCCATTAAGTATGAGCTAACTCTAAAAAAAAAAGGTTGATTCTATGGTGGCCCTAATGTAATCCTTGTATGTAATTAGAGAAATAGGATGAACTATGTTTGTCTGGCTATAAACAATATTATGAATTTATATTCAGACACTGATCTTATTTAATAACTTCCACTAGGTTGAGTATTTTTGACATTCTCCTGTGAAATTTCCTTGCGAACCTGAACTCCTAAGTATCACACACCTGTTTTTAGTGAGTATCAGGTATGTGTGTCTGGTTTAATTAAAGAGTGCTTCATTAAAAATTTTCTATAAGAAGAAAAACATATAAGTGAGAATATCTCTTTAACAGGCACGATTGCTCACATTTGTACAGGTTGAGTATCCCTTATCCAAAATTCAAAATCCCACATTTTTGGGTCCCCTACTGAGATAATGACATATACATTATATATTATGTATACTGTATACTATATATATATATATATATATATATATATATATATATGTATATATATATAATTATCTTAGTAGGGGAACAAAAACTCAACCTGTATTAACATGTGGCCTGTTTGGTGGATATGAGTCTCCAAGAACATCCTATGGTACAATCCTTAAATTGGTAAACTTCCAAATTGAGGTACAGTTTGTGTTATATATTTATCTACATACCATATAAACCGTATTCCTCCATTGTATTTCCTCTTCCTTTTTCCAACTCATCCATTCTTGTTCAAATAGCCTGTCTCCAGTGATGTTCCAATTCATTGTTTTTTATTATATTAATGTAAAATTCATTGTTTGTTGTTGTATTAATGTATAAATATTTGAGATAAAAACCTAAAGATCGTGTTCTAATATTTTAGATATACCCCTGATGAAGTCTCAGTACGAGACAAAACGTGTTGGGTTTTCTGTCTTTTTTTATATGTGACCTCCAATCTATTATATTGGAAGGAGGATATCATAGAAGAGGTATGTGTACACTTGTGCCTGTCCAGACCCCCATTACCTGTGGTAGGGGGCTGATGTATCAAAGAGCTGTCATATGTATATGGACATTATAGCCATTTTTACAAATTTTTATAAAACTTTGTTAGTGGAACTTATGGTTTTTTACTGTATGAAATGTAATAATACACTATTGTCTAAACAAAATAAAGGTTCTGCATAATTCCAACCCTCTGGGGTGCGTATTCCACTATTGCTACACATTCTTTACTTTAGTTCTTTCTAACAGGGAACTGAGTGGAATAAGGCTGCCTAATAGTTAGTCATTATTTATTTACCTTTTAGATAAACAAGAGTCTGTGGTCCATATATATATATATATATATATATATATATATATATATATATATATTTATATATTTGTTTTTCAAATAGATTTTTTTGCCTTTATTTTTTCTACAATTGGGTCACACCCCTAGATTGACAGAGCACCTCTGGATTAACACAGCACCTGTGGATGGACACAGCATGGACAGAGCACCCCTGGAGGACGAATCAGCCCCAACCACTTGATGGCAAACACTGCAGCACCCCTGGGTGGACAACACTGCAGTACCCCTGGATAAACAACACAGCACCCCTTGATTTACACAGCATCGACAGAGCACTCCTGGACAAAGAAGCCCCAGACCCTTGATGCCCATCACTGGAGCACCCCTGGATGGACAACGCAGCACCCCTGGAAAAATCAGCACCAGCCTCTTAATGGACAACACTGTAGGATCACTGCATGGGTACATCATGGACATGTCTGCTTACTACAAGCTCCACAGCTGGAGTGAAGATGGTGCAATCAACTGGGGCCTTATATAGAATCCAAAACCTGTGAGACTCTGACAGCAGGAGTATAACATTATGCCTTGTTTTGGGATCTGAGTCAGGTAGGAAAACCCAAGACGGACTCAGATCATGACTCAGATTGCTATGTTCAGGTTGGTCCGGTTCGGTGGGTCCAATTCTTGGAGAGCTGGACCCGCTCATCTCTACTTGATAGATAGAAAGAGAGCAATCAAGCAAAAGTAAGCAGCATACAGGCAGGGTATAAATCCGTTTTATATAAATATAGAAACAAACCCTTACACCCAGGTTTATCAAGCCTTGAAGAGTGATAAATAGCACGGTGATAAAGTACCAGCGTACCAGCTTCTAACTGTAATTTTTCACACACATCCTGTGACATGGAAGTTAGGAGCTGATTGGTTGGTACTTTATCACCGTGCTATTTATCACTCTCCAAGGTTTGACACATCTAGGCATTAGTGTGCTAATAGATATAATAAACAACTGCAGAAAAATAATACAATGATGAAATGAAATAATATGGCAGCTGCTCTTCCTGCTTTGATCCTTGACAGCTCTGGGTTTGATATCACAGCTAATTTAAAATTAATAAATGTCATATATTTTGAGTACATTAACATAATTAATAGAAGCTTATATGATAGTAATGCACTTGATAAATTGTTGTTATAGCAATTAAGTTATGAAGGACTACACCAACTAGAATTTGCAATAAGTTCCAGCACCAACAATACAATGTGAGATCATAATATAGTCATTTAAAATATTTTGTAATAAAAAGAGAATGAAAAACCTGTTCCTAAGATTTAAAATAGATGAGCATATAATATGTCACCAAATACCACAAGGAAGAGATGGAATGTAATAATCAATGCGTTTTATATAGAGATGTGCGGCAGGTACTTTTTGTGTTTTATGTTTTTTGGTTTTGGATCTGGATCCTCGCTCGTGTTTTGGATCTGGATTGATTTTGCCAAAACCACCCTTTCGGGTTTTGGATCTGGATGATTTTTTTTAAAAACACAAATTCATCTAAATTCACATAATTTCCAGGTCATTTTGATCCTATGGTATTATTAACCTCAATAACATTAATTTCCACTCATTTCCAGTCTATTATGAACACCTCACACCTCATAATGTTGTTTTTAGGCCAAAAGGTTGCACCGAGGTCGCTGTATGACTAATATAAGCGACCCAAGTGGGCAGCACAAACACCTGGCCCATCTAGGAGTGGCACTGCAGTGGCAGACAAGATGGCACTTAAAAAAAAGTAGTCCCCAAACACCACATAATGCAAAGAAGAAAGAGGTGCACAGAGGTTGCTGTATGACTAAGCTAAGCGACAAAAGTGTGAGGCACAAACACCTGGCCCATCTAGGAGTGGCACTGCAGTGATAGACAGGAAGGCACTTAAAAAAACTAGTCCCCAAACAGCACATGATGCAAAGAAGAAAAAGAGGTGCACTGAGGTTGCTGTATGACTAAGCTAAGTGTCACAAGTGTGCGGCACAAACACCTGGCCCATCTAGGAGTGGCACGCAGTGGCTGAATGTTGAAAGTGGACCACAATTTTTCGGTTAACCGACAGCATCTCTTGCATGCCCCTGTCATTTCTCAAAAAATTTTGCATCACCAATTGAATTGTATGTGCAAAACATGGGACATGCTGGAATTTGCCCAGATGTAATGCACACACAATATTGGTGGCATTGTCCAATATCACAAAACCCCAGGAGATTCTAATTGGGGTAAGCCATTGTGCGATGATGTCCCTCAGTTTCCATAAGAGGTTGTCAGTGGTGTGCCTCCTACAGAAACCGGTGTTACACAACGTAGCCTGCCTAGGAACAAGCTGTAGCTTGTGAGATGCTGCTACTGGTGCCGCTGCTGTTGTTGCTGCGGGAGGCAATACATCTACCCAGTGGGCTGTCACAGTCATTTAGTTCTTAGTTTGCCCTGCTCCAATTGTCCACATGTCCGCGGGTAAGTGGACACTGGGTACAACTGCATTGTTCAGGACACTGAGGACACTTTTCTTAATGTCCCTGTACAGTCTGGGAATCGCTTTCCTAGTGAATTGGAATCTAGATGGGATTTGGTACTGGGGGGACACTACCTCCATCAATTGTCTAAATCCCACTGCACTAATGGTGGATACCGGATGCACGTCTAACACCAACATAGCTGTCAGGGCCTCAGTTATCTGCTTTGCAATAGGATGACTGCTGTCATATTTCATCTTCCTCGCAAAGGACTGTTGGACAGTCAGTTGCTTAGTTGAAGTAGTACAAGTGGTCTTCCGACTTCCCCTCTGGGATGACGAGTGACTCCAAGCAGCAACAACAGCAGCAGCAGCAGTAGGAGGAAGTGGTTCTTGATCTTTCCTTATTTTATCCTCCAAATTTTTGCTCTCCATTATTTTTCTGGAGTTATATAACAAAATGCAGCACAGGAGAGTGTGCCTCTACACCACACAGGGCAAACCCTGTAAATATGATTTGGATTAATTATTAATAACCCCTTTATTTGGAGTAAATAATATACAGCACAGGACAGCACCACTGAACTTATATGGCAGCACCACTGGACTGGACTTATTCGGCAGTACCACTGGACTGGACTTATACGGCAGTATCACTGGACTTATATGGCAATTTCACTGGACTTATATGGTAGTACCACTGGACTGGACTTATACGTCAGTAACACTGGACTGAATTTATATGCAGTTACCACTGGATTTATACGGCAGTACCACTGGACTTGTACGGAAGTATCACTGGATTTATATTGCAGTACCACTGGACTTGTACGGCAGTACCACTATCACTGGACTTATATGGCAATACCACTGGACTTATATGGCAGTACCACTGGACTGGACTTATATGGCAGTACCACTGGACTTATATGGCAGTACCACTGGATTTATATGGCAGTTTCACTGGACTTGTATGGCAGTACCACTGGACTGGACTTTTACGACAGTACCATTGGACTGGACTTATACGGCAGTACCACTGGATTTATATGGCAGTACCACTGGACTTATACGGCAGTTTCACTGAACTGGATTTATACGGCAGTACCACTGGACTTATACAGCAGTACCCCATGACTTATACAGCAGTACCCCTGGACTCATACAGCAGCACCACTGGACTTATGGCAGTACTGGTCACCACCACTGGACTTATGGCAGCACAGGACACCACCACTGGACTGATGCAGCACAACACAGCACCACTGCACTGTACTTATACAGCAGCACCACTGGACATATGGCAGCACAGGACACCACCACTGGACTTATGACAGCACAGGACTCCACCACTGGACTGATGCAGCACAACATAGCCCAGCTGCACTGGACTTATACAGCAGCACCACTGGACATATGGAAGCACAGGACACCAGCACTGGACTTATGGCAGCACAGGAGACCACCACTGGAATGATGCAGCATAAGACAGCACCCCTGGACTGGACTCATATAGCAGCACTGGGCTTATGGCAGCACAGGACACCACTACTGTGACTGGACCGATGCAGCACAAGACACTACCACTGGACTGATGCAGCACAAGACAGCACTGGAATGTGGAATGACACATAAGAGCAAGTCTCCACACCACTTTCCCGCATAGACAGACACTGAGGAGAGAGACACGTCCTCTCACTGCACTCTCCAGGACTGGAGTGAAAATGGCGACGATGCGCGGCTCCTTACATGGAATCCAAAACCTGTGAGAATCTGACAGCGGGATGATGACGTTTTACCTCGTTCTGGTTTCCGAGTCAGATTGGAAGTGATGAGCCGGACTCGCATCCGGGCTCAGGACATGAAGGTTAGGGGGGTTTGGTTCTCAGAGAACCAAACCCGCTCATCTCTAGTTTCATATCACCCCTGTTCAGGGATGTAGTTCATGATGCTGCATGTATATAATGCGGGCATTCCCAACCTCGGTCCTCAAGGCACATTAACAGTCTAGATTTTAGTGATATCCATGCTTGAGCACAGGTGACTTTATTAGTACCTCAGTTATTTTGATTTAAGCATCTGTGCTGTAGCCTGGATATCACAAAAACCTGCACTGTTAGTGGGCCTAGAAAACTGATGTTGTGAATACCTGATATAATTTATGGAAGCATTGTATACATATGTTATATTTATATTTACATCTGTACTAGATAAAGTATATGGAAATGTTTTCAAAAATGGAATTAGAGGACATTTCATTTTGTAATTTGTTCTTAGCTTCTACATAAACACCAAAACACTGAAGGCTTTGTGCAACACAGAAGGAAAGTTGTATTATTTAAGCTAGTTCAACATAATCTAAGTATAGTATCTATCATCATAGAAACCAGGAGAATGCTTATAAAATATTGCCAAAGGTGACACCTCACTTCTCTGCATGTTGCCAGAACAACATAGTGAATTTTTGCATGGAGTAAAATTAGAAGTTATTATAAAGCAGTCATTCATTAGATGGCAGAGGTCGCAATGCTAAGGCACACACTGTGGGGGTCATTCCGAGTTGTTTGCTCGCTAGCAGTTTTTAGCAGCTGTGCAAACGCTAAGCCGCCGCCCACTGGGAGTGTATTTTAGCTTAGCAGAAGTGCGAACGAAAGGATCTCAGAGTGGCTACAAAATAATTTTGTGCAGTTTCTGAGTAGCTTCAGACCTACTCAGCGCTTGCGATCACTTCAGACTGTTCTTTTCCTGTTTTGATGTCACAAACACGCCCTGCGTTCGCCCAGCCATGCCTACGTTTTTGCTGGCACGCCTGTATTTTTCCGAACACTCCCTGAAAACGGTCAGTTGACACCCAGAAACGCCCACTTCATGTCAATCACTCTGCGGCAAGCAGTGCGACTGAAAAGCTTCGCTAGAACCCTGCGTGAAACTACGTCATTCGTTGTAATAGTACGTCGCGCATGCGCATTGCGCCGCATGCGCAGAAGTGCCTTTTTTTTGCCTCAGCGCTGTACAGCGAACGAATGCAGCTAGCGAACAACTTGGAATGACCACCTGTGTTCCCAGTGAAGGAGAGCTTACATATGAGAATAGAAATTAGTATTTTAAAAGCACCATAACATAATTTCCCTTCTGTTTGCTTAAAAATAAAAGTTGAAAATTAAGTAATTAACTTTTTTTTTATTACTTTTATGTACATGCATGTACAATCTAATAGTGATTACCAAACTCAGCATACATAATTGAAACCCAGCCGAACCAAATAAGAGCTACTGAATGTCTTAGGTTTCCAGACTCCAGGTACAGTATCAGCTTCATTCTCACTGATACAGTATGTGCCTCTTTCTGCAAGTACAGTACATTATGAATTTAAGGATCCTCTGCTGGCTACTGTTTTAGAAACTGATTGCATTTGGGATGTGCAGTACAGCTATATATTAATAATATATATTAATGGTGAAATTGAGTTTACATGTAAATAAACATATGAAAATAAATCATGTATATTACACATAAAATAGTAACTTCAATAAAGGTATATAATTTACTGTACTGTGCATTTTAGATGCAGATTATGTAGAGATGTGCCTTGCAGCATAATGCAGTACACTGATTGGCCAGTAATTATGTACTAACATGCCAGCATGTAGCTTAAATGAATATCAACTATAGAATTGTATAGTAATTACTTGGAAGTTAAAATGATATCTTTTATTCTTTTCTCTATACACATTTCCAGAGGAAGAACAGGGCAGCCTTTTTTCATTTGTACTAATTAATTGACAATGTTGAGCCACTGAATCCCCAAAAGAGTCTGGACCGTGCCCCCCTCAACACCATAACATTACCCCCAAATGCCGCGTTGCAGCCCCCCACTTAGATTGCGCATGAAGTCCTTGTGCATGTGCACAGCAGTGTGCGTGCATGCGCAGAAGTGCGGAAATCGCCAAATAGCGATTTCTGCACTTCTACGATTCTTGCTGAATTGGGCCCTAAGTTATATGCATGCTTATTATGTGCTTAATTGATGTAATATTTTGCCAAATTTAAGATAGTTTGGTTTTCCTAAAGCTGTGTAGGCAATGAGCGATATGTCGCCTGATCTGGCAGATTGGACCAACTTATCGCTCACATGGGTGCATATCGGACAGGGTGCCCGTAGTCGCTAGCAATGTCATACAATGTGTGCTGTACATGAAACCTGACAATGGGGGTCATTCCGACCCGTTCGGTGCAAATGGGTCAGAACTGCGCATGCGCGGTGGCCGCATTGTGCATGCGCAACGTTGCCCGTCACCGGCCGTAACTGGGCAGCGGCCAGAATAAAGAAGAAAGTGATCGTTAGCGCGATTGCAAGAAGATTGACTACAGGGAGGTGTTCCGGGCGTCTACTCACCGTTTTCCGGGCGTGGAGATCCGAACGCAGGCGTGTCCAGGCGTTTGGAGGGCAGATGTCTGACGTCAATCCCGGGACCTTCGTCGCTGGATCCATCACAAAGTGTAAGTAAGTCTGACCCTGGTCTTGTTTTGCAGCAAACTTTTTTAGCATAGCAGGGCTGCACAAGCGATCGCAGCCCTGCTATGCTAAAATACACTCCCCCATAGGCAGCGTCAAGTTGATCGCACGAGCAACAAAAAGTTGCTACGTGCGATCAACTCGGAATGACCCCCAATATCCCGTAGTATGTTAACGAAGGACGGAACATGCTAGTTCTGTCTTTCATTTACATCATTCCAATGTGTATGGGCAATCTTGGCTAATGTTGCTCAAGTGTGTACCCAGCTTTACTCAGAATCACTAGTGAGAAATTTTTTAACTGTGCAAAGCAGTCTAGTATTTTATATTTTATATGTGTTTTATATGTCTTTTATATTTTTCTATGATTCTAATTGGTCCACAACTTTTTTTTATTGTGCCTTTAAAAAAACAACATTCTTATTTTTTTATTTTTTTACCCAAACAAAAGGGATTCTGTCTTGGTTCTCATTAATTTGAGTAGCACCAGGGAAACACCTTTTATTTTCCACAGGTGTTACTTGATATTCAGGAGGTAGCTAGGCCAAGAATGTGCATAAGAATGTGCAGTATTATTTTAAAATTACGTTAAAGTATGTGCAATATTTTAATCAATGAAGGAGGCACAAATTATGTATCACATTTGACAGCATGCATATGCCTCCATCATTATTATTATTATTATTATTATTATTATCCTTTATTTATATGGCGCCACAAGGGTTCCGCAGCGCCCAATTACAGAGTACATATGCACATAATCAAAACAGGAGAACTTACAGTTGATGACAATTTAGGACAAGTACAGGATAACTAAGCATCACTACACCAGTAAATGACAGAGAAGTTCCAGGTGGCCAAAAAAACTGCTTGATTTGGGCAGTTGAGGATTATTAAAGTAAGAAAAGGATAAGCACATGAGGGAAGAGGGCCGTACTCGTGAGAGCTTACAATCTAAGGGATAATTAATGATATAACCCCAATTAACCAAATAATATGAATCCCTTTAAAAATAATAATATAATATAATGATATATAATAAATATTTTATTGTTGGCTTGCCCCATTCATTTTGTAAGTTTCGTGTGTACAAATGTCTCTTATTATGAGTAATAGGTTAGCATTTGCAAAACACAATGAAAATAAAAAATTTCTGTAGCACTTAATTGTCTTTCCAGTTGTTTAAATATTGCACATCAGGAGATAAAATTGATTTAATGTAAAACACATTAGGAAAGGGCAACATTGCTAAGAACAATAGGTCAAATATTGAGCTACTAAATCCAAATAATCTTACTGAGTTTATGCAATTTTTACATATAATGAAAAAAATAAATACAGACTGTCAATTGCAATAAAAATAAAAATTATAGAATTCGGTTTGGGCAATCTCAGCAAATGCTGTTTTTTCCAGTAATTCAAGTGATATCAATAGCAAGTTTGGAGTTTCAAAATTGTGGTAATAAACCCAGGGGTCTTTAGGGCAACTTTGCCAGAGATGTGCATAAAACTCAGATTATTACGCTTTGATCGGTAGCCGGTCTGTGACCGGTGCTCGGGATCCCAGCGGTCACTATACCGACGCCGGGATCCCGAGTGATCAAAAGCCCTACAGTCAGCATGCCGACTAACAGAGACTATTTCCACTCGTGGGTGTCCATGACACCCTTAGAGTGGGAATAGAACCTGTGGCGAACATAGCGAGCCCGCAAAGGGCTTTGTTACGCTCACCCCCCATCGCCAGCATTCTGGGGTCGGTATGCTGACCGCCGTGATCCCCACCGCCGGTCACCCAGCCGTAACCCCTTTGATCCATTCAACAGCTTAGCCCATGAATAACAAATATAAACAATCAGCCACCATTCCACTCCATATACATTTCTAAAGCCCTCCTTTTTATTTACTTGAAACCCTTGGCAGCCTCATAGTCCTCTAGGTATAAGGGCTAATTCAATTAGACATGATCTCCCATCAGCAAATTGCTCTCTATTCCCATTATTTGTGCAGTGACGGCAGTCTCTGACACAAACCCTGCAAATCAGCTAAAAGGTGTTCCACTGGCACTTGATTGTAATTGCATCAACCACAAAAAGTGACATCAATGCAGCATAACAATGCCTTTTCTTATCCTTTTCCTTATTAAACTACAGTTTCTTAGTAAAATGCTAACTCTTAAACAATATTATCCCAGATTATAATCTATTAACAATATATGCATTCAATAATTAGATCAATGCAAGATACCCTATGATAATTGTACAGATGTGTCCCTGTAGATCTCGGTTCAATATGCCACATAGGGGGAGATGCCCGGCTTGAGACAGCTGAGGGGTCCCGTGCAACTCCGTTAGCATAGGGTGTCTGTTTTTGCCGAAAATGCATTTTATTCGCATTGCTATGTGAATAGGACACACAAACAGACTCTGTTGATTAAAATGATATGCAGTATTCCTACATTCTGTGTGCGCCTGTGGCTGTACCTGCTTACAAAGTGCTACAGTACTTTACAGTGTTTCATAGTAAAACACTGTAACGTACCATTTCGTTAGCAGATACAGGCGCGGTTGCACACAGAATATCAGAATGCCACATATAATTTTAAACAGTATAAACTGCTTGTTCATCCTATTTGAATCACTTTGAAATAGGACACACTTTCATGAAAAAAGTTGCACGTAAAGGCGCTTGTTTCTACTTTGTCACCCCACAGCATGGTGTGACTATAGGGCTGTTAAACTTGCAGGGAGGCTAAATCTAAGTGGACACAGCTGTAGTTTTTTTATTGAAAGTTTGTGATTTGTTTGTACCCAGATGAAAGTATAAAATTCTAAGTTCCTTTTCTAAATGATAGCACAGAACTGCCCACTCACATTTCTGTTTTGTTCTTACTTTAAACTATTTAAACATATAATGTTGCAAACTACTAGGGTATATGAAAATAAGTACCCTTATTTTTTTCTTATCTAGAAATTGTTTCATTCTTGTTGGTTGCAAGCTGTTCATTTGATGTACTATTCTTTTGTAATACTTTTTTTTTTTTCTGTTCCCACTGTCAGGAGTGGGCTTATTGTGGTACAAAATATCTTTCTTCCAACATGTATCTGTCTTGCATTCTTCTTTGAGTTATGCTCAATACAGTTTGTTCAGATAAGAGAGATCCAATTGTTATGTTGTTTATTTTTGTAGCTCCTCATTTTTATTATTCTGAGAAATTGTGAATTTTAGCGAGGTCTATCTTTTGTGCTAGTGTATTTACATCACAGGGGTAAACTCTTTGAATATCTATAGAGACACTTATTTCTAGCAAATGTTCAGAGTAATGCATTTTTGTCATTTTGTAAACAAATTATATGAAGAAAGAAGAACGAATACATTGTAAGCTTTTAGGTCTGTGTTCTTTTTTTCAGCAAAACAGACAAACAAGTCCATGAAAATTATATTAAAAATACAAGACGTACTATATATTAGCAATAAATTTCAATGTTTTTACAATATTTTACTTAAATGGTATATGTGGAGTTTAAATCTAAGTGTAATAGTGTTCAGGATTGTTTCATAGATGAGCTGTGTATATAGTTTCTACAAAAATGTATGTTTATAATTTAGCCTACAGTTATTGCTCCTAGGCTACCCATTGTACGATCTTTTAAATTAATGTTCGATTCCTACCAGAGCCCTTTCTGTGTGGCCTTTGTGCACTCTTTTCCATGTACTAACTCCTCTTTTCTGTGTACTATCTCCTCCTACTAACTCTTTACTACAATAGTTAAAAAACATACATACTAGCAGGCAGAGGCGTAAGTTCATACCAGACGCCCTGAGGCGAAATACATGGTGGTGCCCCCCCCATGACTCCAGCTTGCACATATGTCAATGACCGTTTGTGCATGAGCAGTCGGACAGCTGAGGGGACAAAGGAGGAAGTAATGTGATCACATTACATCTCAGTGATCGCTGGGATGGGCTCTGATATCCCAGCGACTCACCAGTGGTACATCTGGGTAAATAAAGATTCCAGGATATGAGTCGGTGTCCAGGATCTGCACTGCAGCCAGGGCTACTGTAAGACATTGTAAGGCCCAGTACAGGTGGCACAGCCAGGGATCCCTAAGTCCATTCCTGGTACATTAGTACTGGCTGTACCCCCCTGATGGTAATCACTGGCTAATTGGGCTAAACAAGTCCCTGGATACTCTGCACTACATACATGGTTTGTCTATGCTATACTCTGCACTCCTGTATGCTTCAGCACTGAATCACTATATAAGGCCCAAGAACAGGTCCTACTCTGCACTCCTATATGCAGAGCCGGATTTATACCTCATGGGGCCCAAGGTAAGAGACCCATTTGGGGCACCCCAAAACCAAAGCCCCTAAACTAACACCAATACCAGAGCATATGGTATTACCCTAAGAAACATACAATGTGATGACAGATAAGAACCACTTCTAGTCTGCCCATGTACATACATACACTGTGGTTATTTTTTTATTGGGAGCAATTAACCTACCAATATATTTTTGGACTGTGGGAGCAAACCGGAGTACCCGAAGAGAACCCATGCAAGAATGGGGAGATTATACAAACTCCACACAGGCCCATGGTGGAAATCAAACCCATTACCTCAGTGCTGTGAGGCAGTGATGTTAACCATTACACCACCCATACTGCACAAATGGCTATATGGAGTCAGCACCGTATTAGTGGAGTCAGGTACCATATATAGTAGTGGGCACAGGGTTACTGGAGTCAGGGGTATATATAATAGTAGTCACAGGGTTAATGGAGTCAGGTATATATGGGAGTGGGCACAGGGATAGTAGAGTCAGGGGTAGATTATGTAAAAGGCACAGGTAGTGGAGACAGGTTTAGATATGGTAGTGGTCACTGGAGTAAATATGGCAGCAGATACAGGGGTAGTGGAGTCAAGGGTATATATGGCAGTGGGCACTGGGGTAGATATGGCTTTAGGCACACTGTTAGTGGAGTCGGGTGTATATAGCAGTTGGCACAGTTTTATTGGAGTCACAGGTAGATATGGCAGTGGGCACAAAGGTAGATATGGCAGTGGGTGCAGAGGTAGTAGAGCCAGGTGACAGTGTCCGGAAGGTGAGGAGCATTGTCATGGCCAGTTCTCGGGTTCTCCCTCCCCCACCACAGTGCACAGTCTGACACACCATACTCCGGCAGACTCACTGCTCGGCATGGGATAAACTGGGGTGGACGCGGGAAGATAAACCGTGACAAACAGGAGGCACGACATCTGTGCTCAGTCACAGCACTCAGACACATGGCAACATGTACAGTGCAGCCGCGGGGATAGCAGACTCTGCATACATGAACTGCGGGGTTTTTCTTTTACAAAAAACAAACCCCTGACAATAATTTGTGTATATAATAACACTGACAGCCTTGTTATGGACGGGATGAATTTCGTGAGGGCCTAACACGGCGCCTAGGTTGCCTTGTAGGAAATCCGGCTCTGCCTGTATGCTGCAGCACTGAATCACAGTATAAGGGGCAGGTCATAATGAGCAGGTCATAATCTGTATACTATACACTGAATCAGTGCTGCAGTATACAGGGTGTAGTGTATGACCTGCTCAGCTGTAGCAGCAACAGCACACATATGCAGTAGGATACAGTGCCATTACCTCTGCAGGGTGCCGATCTCCTGTTGGGGCAGTGAGCAGGGGCAGGGGGGCTCTGCACACCAGGCTCCTACATCCTTCTGACCTTTTCTATCTGTGTTGGGGTGCATCATGCTGCTGGGACTAGGAGCCTCACACATGTGGTGAATGTGCACAACAGGCAACAGGGGGACCTCCAAGGGGCCGCTGAGCAACAACAGCAGAGGTGGCAGCAAATCACTTATTTGCTGCAGTCACTGTAGTCGATGCTCAGCAGTCCCCCCACATACCCCCCACCCATGTTTCTTTCAGTCAAGGCTGCTGCTGGTTATCTGAGGCTCTCGCGGACTCCCGTTCACTGTCCTCACAGTGACAGCCACTCCACCCCCCTCTCTGAACGGCTGCACACTGTCTCCCTCCATCTCCTCAGCCAGGGTCCCGGAAACGATCAGAGCACTCAGCAGAGCACTGAGTCGCTCTATTACAGCAGAAAGGGCACGGCCAGAGGTGACAATGGAGGAGGTGCCCCCTTTAGGGCTGGTAGCCCGGTGGCTACCGACTCCGTTGACTCCACCAGTTCCGCCTCCTAGTAGGTTAATTGCCTCCTGACAAAAATTGACTCTATATTACTTTTATTGTATGTAGAGAATTTAGACTCTAAGCTCCTATGAGGAAATGCTGCATTATACATAATTAATAATAAAATGTGGAAGTTGTAAGTATTAAAGAAGGTGGTACAGAAGTACTAGTTGAAAAATAATTATGTGACATCTTATTTTCATGATGTACACAGTACTTTGATGGACCATAATGTTATGGGTTCTGTATGGCTTGTCTACAGTTACTGTGTTGATAATGAGAAAACTGGTGCAGGGATACTGACATTGTTAAAATGCATCATACAGCATTTTAACCATGGAGGCATTATAACTTAACACATGATTCTAAAGCAATATGTGTGGCAACCCAGAACATTGTGTGTGTTCCCCTTTAACAGTGTGTCAGGTCTGTAACTTTGTCTGTCCCCGGAGTGGGCACTAGTGGGTCAGTGTTGGTGTGGTAGAGGAAATGAGGAGGCTGAAGAAAAGTCCTGCGCATGTGCGCCTGATGTTTTATTAGCACACAGGATTTTTAAAGTAACTGGAACACAATGATAAACTGATGGTTGAGGGTCAATGAGAAAAACAAAATGATAATTGACTTGGAAGTCGGTAACAGCAGAAATTTTATATGGATGGAAAACAAATGCAGTTGTTGACAAGAATGAATGGCAGTAAATGATACCGATGAAATGAGTTTAAAAGTCACTGATAACAAATGACAATGGGGTAAATTTACTAAGGTGGGAGTTTTTTTAGAACTGGTGATGTTGCCTATAGCAACCAATCAGATTCTATCTATTATCTTCTAGAAACAGCTTGATAAATGTTAAGTAGAATCTGATTGTTTGCTATGGGCAACATCACTAGTTCTAAAAAACTCCCACCTTAGTAAATTTACCCCAATGATGGATGACTTGAGAGTTGATAATAATGGTAATGGTAAACAGAAGAAGCAGATGAAACTGATGACACAAATATGTAGCAAACAAAACTCAGGTGAATGGTTGAGAAACCAGTAATGATAAGCACACAGTCTGCATAGAAGCACACGTTCTCTAAGTGAAGCAAGGCCCAAGCAGGAGACAGTTCTAACACAGCAAGTTGGTATATTAGTACTGAATGAAATTGCACAATGCTGAATGCTGGTAATTAAATGCACAGGTTGAATGAATGGAGAAACACCTGGAGAAAGTCTCTTACTGTAAGTTGTATAATGGCTGACTGTAGTTGGAGTTCATAACAATTTGAAAGACTGAAGACTGGAGATCAAACAACGGAGTAGAAACAAGGGAGCCACTGGAAACAGGAACACAGGAACCAGGAGAACTTGTTCACTGAATGTGACTCATTGTCCGAGGCGATGAGACTGAGACACAGACCCTTGCGGGCTCGCTATGCTTGGCATGCTTCGGGCCTGTTGGCAACCTTCGGTCGCCACAGGTTTCTGTTCCCCTCTGGGTAGTGGCGTGGACAACCACCCAAGTGGGGTAACCAGCCGGCGGTCAGGACTCTGACCACCAGTATTTCAGCTGGTGTCGGGAATCCGGCGTTGGGATCCTGACCGCCGGGATCCCAACAGGCGGTCAATTGACTGCTTCCCTATTGAGGATGTGTGATACTAATTTAAGAAAGCAATTAGCTTCATATATCACTATTATCATTTATTATCTTTTACACACAACCATGCCATTTCAGACTATCTTTGGACAATAAGCAATCATTTATCTGTTTTCACAGTTCTTTGCTTTATTCTATGACACACTGTAGCAAAGGCAGGCAACAAAGGCAGACAGATACACATTCAGGACTATTGTTGTTAATGAAAGCAATTGTCAATGCTAGTGTTCTACTTGTACATGGTCTTTAAAAAGTTTTCCTATCCCATTTGAATGTACGGTGTTTTTAAACTTATCTTAATACTTTGAAACACAGTATAGTATGCAAAGCACAAATAAAGCAGAAAAAAATTTAATTTTTATGATTTTTATGAAAAATTTTTATGTTTTCTATTCACTGTAATAACTTGCATAATTCAAAAAATATGAAAAAAATACTTATTTCAACTTTTATTATTAAAGAGAATGTGCTCCTTCTTAGACTATCATGGAATGTTTGATGGATGGTAAATTAGCAAAAATAATTACACCACAATGTATTATTATTTTGCCTCCAGAAAAAAATTATACTGTCATGTAACAAAGATTAATCTGAAACTACAGATTTTAATGCAGCATCTCCTCCTTCTCTTCTACACTTGCATATTGATGTTTGTTACTTTTATGTCAGTGAAAAAATAATAATCTTTGTATACTGACAAAGAGAAGCATTAAATCAAATAAACTCATTTAAGGGTTTTTGAAAAATGTCATTAGCCTACAGGGTTAATTTTAATACTTTAGTGCAATCATTATGTATCATATCTTGGATTTCAGGAATTAAAATGATTAGCTATTAAATTATCCCTAAAATGTAACACTACAATAGACCAAATATATCCTGGGGCTTGCTTATTTTTTGGAGCAAAGCATCTGTTGCTTTGGAAATATATATTAATATTTTTTTTTTATAATTTGATATATCACAATCATACACCATTCCTCAACTGCAAATGAAAGAAAAATGTCTTCAGATATTTTAACCCAACACATGTAGCATTTTAATGATACACAAGCACAGAAATACAGTAATAATGCACACAGAAACATTATATGTAAATACAGCTATGTTTCGTCAGTTGTCAGTTGCACAAACTGATATGTTGGGACAGCCTTTGATGATTATGTATTATTTTTTTATTCAGCCTGAGAAATAGCTTTAGACTTACTAGTGGTGTATATTCATGTTACTCTTTACATGTTACCTGTACTTAACAGCTGTATATATTTATTTCACTTAACCACTAATATTAAAATACGGACTTCAGTGTTGGTGGTAACAATTTTTGTCAAATTTATTATTGACAAATGATACTTTTAAACTAAAATTTTGAAATGGCGATAGTACTAAAGAACAGACAGGACAACTAAACACACCAACACAGAATCAAACGTTGGTGTTCAACTCTCCATTCCATAACCCACTCTTTCAGGTGGTGTAACCATTTCCCGTCCAAGACAATTGGTTTACTACATACCCCACTACAAGGAGAGCCCATTTATTCCCTTTATCCACTGCCTAAAAAACCTGGGTAATTACCGTGTCTACCCAGGATGCGGCACAGTGGAAATGGCTCCAAGGAAGAAGTCCCGGGTCTATTGACCCAGGATTTTTTCCCTGGTAGTTAACCCAAGTAATTGCAAATTCTGTTGATTGGTCCCACCAGGGTGCTATCTGCTGATGTAATCACCCAGAGACCAGAGGAGACGTGTCCATGCACTGGGAGAGGATGTTTATGTGTATACACAGATGAGTTGGGCAGACAGCAGGCCTGGAAGGAGAGTTGGGCACACACAGACTGAGGGAGGTAATCATGATGTGTCTGTCATCAGGAAGGCGCTACAATAAAGGGCGCTGAAACTGTGAAAAAGATTACTCTTGTCTGCTTATTTTTTACTTACCGTATATATAAAAAATCAATTGCTGGGGTGCCAATAACTCAGGGCATTTCAGTTAAAGTGAGATGTCCACATTTATAATCACAAAAGCAGAATGCACTCACCAGGCTTGCCTGAAGAAATGCATTTTTTAACATTCACATACCGACTGAGGAAAGGTGCACTGTCAACATTTTGGTCCTACTAGGTCCTTTGTGAAGACATAAAGCCACATTTACCTGGTTAAACAAACCCCTCTAGCTGTCCCAATGAGTTTATAAATACCTATAGGCACCCCTCACATGACAACGCCACAGAAAGTGACATCATCACAATTATCCAACTTAACCAAATGTAAACCTAAGAGTAAATGTTAGCAATCCTCCAAAACAACACTTATAGTGATTATAAAGCACAGTACCTCTTCATTCCCACACATAGCATATACACTTACTCACATAAAATCAGAAAGCTGCCTCTGGACAGACGAGTGTCAAATTTCCGGTATCCGGTTTAATCAATCCCGGCACATGCAGGGATTAATACTTCTTATATATTGGTGATACCAGCTGTGTGTTCCATGACGGGTAGAACACCCAACTTGGAATATACAGCAGGAAACACCCATATACCAGAAGTATCAATCCCTGCATGTGATGGTGTATATGCCACCCATAATGCCCCAGTAGCTAATGAAGATGTGCCCCTATTGCATCAGAGTATTTTTCATAAAGCGGGGTACTCTCTTACAGTGATCCTCTCAGGTCTCGGTGCTCTGAACACATCCACACAGGAGAGGAGGCAGAGGTTACCACACCCGAGGAGAGATGAGTAGAAGTGGATGCCCCAGAGGAAGCGGAAGAATTTAGGGGGTTGATCTTCAACCTTTCTGATTATAGACTAAAACCGGCTGAGAGGCCGATTATCATGGCATGTGGATCGATTTTACAACCAATAGCCAGATTTGTTGATTACTATCTCCAGCCATGCGTTAAGGCTATGGGGAGCTACATACGAGACACAGGTGACTTCCTGGGGAGTTTGATGTTGATTAATGACTTACCTATTAACTGCTTATTGGCTACATTGGACGTAAGTTCTATATACACCGTTATCCCACATGAAGAAGGTATTGATGTGGTGAAACAAGCCCTTATTCGGGGAACATATATGCGCCTGCCTATTGAGTTTTTCTTGAAACTGATCCATTTAGTTCTTTCCTGTAATAATTTCCAGTATCAGGATAAATATTATATACAACTCACTGGATCCACAATGGGCTCAAATTTAGTAACGAGGTTCACTAATTGTTCATGGATAAATATGAAAGGGAGAACATCTTGAATAAATATGCAGATACAGTAGCATAATTTATTACAAGAGATATATTGATGACCTATTTTTGATCTGGAGGGGTGAAGCAGAGTCATTCTATGCTATGGTATATGGACTGAACCAATTAGCTATCCCTATTAGATTGACAGCTTTGGTTGATGGACAATCAATGAGATTTCTTGATATAACCATTTTGAATAGGGCGCCAAGTTTGGAATATACCTTGTTCAGGAAATCCATGGACAGGAATGCTCTGTTATGGGCAATAATCCATAACCCATAAAGTTTAAAATCCAACCTTCCATTTTCTCAATTTTTAAAGGGCCTGAAGATTAACTCGGATGGGGCCATTGCTGCAATTCAATTGAAGGAATGTGGTGAGAGATTCCATGAACGAGAGATTTATAAACCATCTGCCATTGAGAGGTGTCTCAATAAAGCTAAAAAATCTACCACATGGAAAAGTGCAACAACAGTGCTGGTGCGAAAAATTAAAGTAATTGTGGGTGTGAATTGTGATACCAACTTCAGAAATGTGGAGAAACCCATATATAAAAACTATCCCATAGTGGCAACTGACACGACCTTCAGGAAATTGGGAGGTTCCTCCCACTCTTGAGTGCACAGAGGGGCCACAACCTTAAAGACTACTTACTGAGGCTTTGTCTGAAGCCCACTGCAATGTCATATGGTAGTGGGTTGAGGAAACGGAATGGTTGCGTCAAGTGTCTAACCTGCATGACATGCAGAGCTTTGATCACCGGATCCAACTTTTGTCACCCACATAGTGGTACTAAAATTTATTTGAGACATCACCTAACCTGTTTGCTTGATTATGTGGTTTACTGCGCTCATGCAGGCTTATGTACATCAGCAAGACGACACAGACTTTCCGAGAATGGATGAATCAGCATCATTCTTCTATACATTTGGCTTATGTGACCTATGCAACAGATAAACCGGTTCTGGCACATTTTTACAAGCTAAACACCAACTTTCGGTTTTGAGGTACATGATTATAGATTAAATTCCACCGCTGGCCAGAGGTGGTGATTGAGGATTGCTCCTTTTAAATAGAGAGGTGAGATGGATTAATCATCTTGAAACAGTGTCGCCACGAGGTCTTAATGAATATAATAATATGAATATGTTCATAAAGTAAAGTGGATTACCATATAAAAAGATTTTTTTAATGACTCACCTTAATCCATAGAGTTTTTGTTGACTGCCTGATGGTTGATCATGTAGTGCCATTTGTTGTAAAGCACATAGGTCCTAGGAAAATAGTTCTGTTACTAAATGCTACCGGCTGCAGGCCCCTTCACTGCAGCAGGCACCAGTGCAGTGCATTGGCTGCCTCACTGCTAGTTCTACCTCTCAATCATTATTATTCATAGCATTCTGCTGATTCACATATACATTAAATTGCCTAATAGATGGCTACAAAACTATTTTTGCTTTTAGTTAAAGTAAGAGAATAATGAAATGGAAAAATTTCCAACTACATACATAAATATATACATATACCTAGGGGGTGTTTACACTCCCATCCCCCTTTTACAATAGGCCACCTTTGTAAAATTACTTCCCAACCCCCATCAGAAATAGCCCCCTGGTGTCAAAAAATCAGCAGCATTACCTACCCCCATATCTCTAGTGGTATTAGATCCCACTAGCAGAACCCTCTGACCCCCAGTGTCAATGGGCTCCCACTGTTTAGAACCCCACCTCCCCATGTGTCATTATGTGTGTCATTTTATTTTTAATATTTAATCCCTCCCAGCAATAAAAATCTTTTTATGGGATATGCCCTAAACCCATAGTGTCTAAAGAGGACACCACTACTTTAGACATCCCCGGTATAGCCCCATACCCTCACCTTATTGAATAGAGCAGCAGAGTGCAGGGAAAGGAAACTGATCATCCCTCCCCTGCTGCTTCTGATCTCTGCACATGCGAGATCAGCATAAATGTGCTAGGGTGGGAAACCCTAGAATGCTGCCTGGAGGGTATACTGGGGCGTGATTTTGGGAGTGATGTTGGCATTTGGAGATCGTTGTGTCAATTCCAGAAGGCTGCAGGAGTAAGAGGAAATCTATTCTGCACTCCTGTGCTAAATTCCATCTTAAATGACAGTGATAAGATAAGAAAGGGCAGATGTAAAGATGAATACTACTGTAGCTCATCTTACCCGCTAGTCATGGCAAACATGATTTGTTGCAACTAGTTCACTGATGGCTGAGTGCATGCATGCATATGCATCCATGATCCATAGGATTGGATTGGTGCGTATGCTCCCATGAACGTGTCACACGTGAGCGTGGATAATTGTGATGCGGGTGAACCTGCAACCTATTTGTGGAATGGATGAGCAGGGACACATCTGTAGCAAAATTTCTTAAAAAGGACAAATGGAGAAGTTGCCCTATATATAAGGATGCAGAACCCCTGTATATAAATGTGCACAGCTCCTGTATTTAAGTTATTTTTTTTTACAAGGATTTGTGACCAAACCTTTTTTTTAGCTACCTTCCACTAACTTTTACTAAGTTGTGTGTATAGATACCCTTTTTAAAAAAAACTGTGTGAAAAAAAGTGATCATGCACTTTAATGACAGTGTTTAAAATAGACAGACATCAAAATGAAAATAAATTGATATATATAAAAGCATATATCAATGCATAGTTGTCACAGGGAGAGGTAATGGGACATAGCTGGAAGGAATATCAGAAAAACACAATAAAACCAACACACAGTAAATTTATTGAAAAAAGTGGTTGTACAATTCTAACAGTTAAAACAAAATTACCAAATTCAATTAGCTATGCTATTAACGTGGATTGATGTGGTTAACATGGCCAGACAGTTTTTTTTATATATATTAAATTAAAAAGCCATATAAACTTAACCCACTTTTATGCAAAAAGAATAATAATGGGTTAAATTATATGGTATAGGTATATGGGAGTATTTTATTGATGGGACAGGTGTTTTTAATCTTAAAAATAGGCGTTAGAGGGCAGTATTATTAAACTAAAATGGCTCAAAATTACATAAAATCACCTTACATGCATTTTTAAGCACTACAAATTTATCTACATTCTTTAATATGTAAAAACAAAACAAAACCTTAATTTTTCAAATTTATCCAGTTGTTACTAAAAATGCAAGAATCAACCATTTGAGGTTTTAAAAAAGCCCCAAAAACTATTAGCTTTTTAAATTGTTATCAAATGTTACACTACCGTGTTTGCAACTTTTTTGGAGTACACTTTTACCCACATGCGGTTAACACCATGCAGAATTACAGCAATTGAATAGCATGACTAGAGGGAGCACACATGCAAGAATTAAAGTGGCATAAACATGTTAAATTAAGCCACTGCAAATTTTCCAATAACCACAGTCAGAGATGTATTTAGATCTCATGGGGCCCTAAGCATAGCACCGATTTGGGGCCCCCCTTCCGCAATCCTCAGTGTGCCCTCCTTCATCCAGCAATTGTAGCAGACAGGTCCCTGGATGGTAGTTGTATTATTTATTATATTACCAGTTATTTATATGGCATATACCGATTCTGCAGTGCTTTACAGAGAATATTTGGCCATTCACATCAGTCCCTTCCCCAGTTGACTTACAATCTATATTCCCTACCACATGTACACATTCATGCTAGGGTTAGGTTTGTTGGGAGCCAATTAACCTACAATATTTATATTTTTTTGGATTGTGGGAGGAAACAAGAGTACCCAGAAGAAACCCATGCAAGTACAGGGAGGACATACAAACTCCACATAGTTAGGGCCATGGTGGGAATTGAACACATGACCTGAGTGCTGAGAGGCAGTAATGCTAACCATTACACTGTCCGTTCTGCCCTTAAAATTACAACTAGCAGCTATCTAGTCACTGTCAGATGGCCAGAAGTATTCATCCAGCCCAGCTCTTTGAAATTCTCAGCAGAAATCAAACATGCCCTCCCGACACCATGATCTTTTGGTGAGCCCCGTGGGACCTGCCAGTCCTTTGCAGCTGCTTTGGTTGCCTAGTGGTAAATTTGCTAGTGCACGGTGGCAGGTTTGCTAACTTAATTGTCAGGCCTTGTACAATGGAGACACACTAAAGGCACTGATATATAGTCAATACAGTCACTGACGGATGGGCGTAATAATGAATATTATAAGGGATGGGGGACCTGCTACAATCAGTGTGTGGGGAGGAGGGGAGGCACTGATATATAATGCAGGCACCCAAAATACTTATTATTACTCCCACTTACATTAGTGGTGACTGCATTATATGAGTGCCCCCCTTACTAAAACAGAGTATTATAGCATTATAGCATATTGATATACTCTCTTACCAGTCAGTGTGTGCCTGCTCCCCAGCCATGATTGTAGCAGGTGGATGTCAGACACTGTACTTAAAATAACACTGTCCATCCCCCCGCCCCCTACCCCACTCCCACCTGATTGGAATTTGAAGTAGGTGGAAGTTATATAGAATTTAAAAAAATACTGTAATAAAGTTCACTGGAAGACCTCATGTTTTTTTCTGTGCATATCCTAACTTTTCTCTCTGAGCATGACTGGTCAAACGCACAGTACTGTAGGACTAGAGACACAGGCATGTGCTGGAGCCAGCACCCAACAACTGTACAATCACAGCCTGCTGGGAGTATTCAGCCAGCTCTCTGACAATTTTGGTAAAGCTTGTGGTCTGTCAAAAATACCCTTTAAACAGCCTTGTTCGCGTGCCCCCTGAGACTAACAGGGCCCTAAGCCGGCGCTTTGGTTGCCTTGTGGTAAATCCTCCTTGTGGTCCACAGATAATTAAATTTGGCAAAATGAGTTTGTAAAAAAAATGTAATATAATTATGATGCCCACATATACTCCAATCATATCAGTTATATGGGGCAATTGAGTTTATGTTATACAGTAGCAGGTTTATCCCACAAAATAGTGCTCGATGGTGGTCTGACTGAAACAGTTTAAATTATTATTTGCTATGATAAAATGTGACTGGACAACAATACTTTCCCAGTATAAGCAATAATTAACAGCATGCTCAGTCAGAATCTGGAAAGGTGAATCCAAGTGTGGCTATATTGAACAGTGATCCTGTACTGAGATGTACTAAGACTCGGAGAGTGATAAAGAGGAGAAGGTAAAGTCCCAATGAAACAGGTTCTGTCATTTTTCAAATACAGCCTTTAAGATTGCAGTTAGGAGCTGATTGGTACATTATATGTCTCCACTTTATCACTCGCTAAGAATTAGTACATCACCCCCTCTATGTTTTAAATGTATTGATATTGTAACCAAATTTCATCAGTTTATTAGGTGTGTAAAATAAAAATAAAAATTCACTTAATTGTATTATAGAGTCTTTTGAGAGTGTGAAACACTGATGCAGTTGTTACATTTACAGTACTATAAAGTGTATAGAGAAAAAGATCTATTTATTTTTCTTATTACAATATACTTAATTTAATTTACAAATTCAGTGGTTTATTTACTAAGCCTTGGATAGAGATAAAGTGGATGGAGAAAAAGTACAGGCCAATCAGCTCTTAACTACCATGTCACAAGCTGTGTTTGAAGAATGACAGGAGCTGGATGGCCTTTCCATCCCCTTTGACTCTATCCAAGGCTTAGTAAATAGACCCCTCCATTTTCTAACCCTAATTGTTGGTTTGAAAAATTAAGATAATCAAAAATCAATCTAGAGCACAGCTTACAGTTGTCAAGAATGAGAGGTGCACCAACCAGGCCATCACCTCACACAACCAACCCCCACTAAGGAAAAATAAATAAGCATAAACAGTGAAAATGAAATTGCCTATCTCAAATATACCATGCAAGGATTGGAGGTGCACACAAGAGCTGCTACAATCACCACACAAATATGTCCCCCAACTTCCATTGAACGCAACAGTACAAGCTACTGTATTCCTGGCTCTTCTTCAGGAAGCAGAGAAATCCATTGGCTGTAAAGGGGGGGGGGGGGCTTTTGTGTGGCTATAATAAGGAGTGGAGCCTTTTTTTGCAATAAAGACTCCAGATGGCAGAAAATATGTGATGTGGACTTGTTGTGCCTTTTGCGCAGCAAAATGATCAGGAAACTCTTAAAAGCCATAGGTCTTGATCAACCAATTGTCTAAGAACACATCAGATTGCATGCCCTCTTCCTTTTTGGTCGGGCTAACAAATAAAAACAGAAATACCCCTTATTATCAAACATTGTTTACACAAACACAGACTTCTGTCTCCAGGCCAGTGACCTGAGTTTTCATACAAATTGGACATTCTCAAGCTTAGATATGTGGGTTTCCATCTCACATAGTCTCTCCCTTTTTTTGGAGGTCATGTGTCAAGAGTGAGATGTTGACCGCACATTGTCAATCTTATCCATCAGTGATTTGCAGAGTTACAGCACTCACAGCCTAAAGAACATTCTGCTTTGTGGCAAAAGAAGATGAAGAAGAAGCCACCTACTATGTAGGCTGAAGAGATTGTTGAGAAATGAAAGCTCTCCAAGTTGAGAGGTAGAGGAGGATATGGTGAAGCTGTTATGCTTTCCAGATGCAGTATTGTGTCCCTATATTCCCAGCAACCAGGTACAGAAAATATTTAATAAGTAGCAATGGTCGGTGCAGGTACTGTACTAAAGAGTATGACCTGAGCAAGTATGGAAACAGGAGCAGGTACAAGTATGATATACTGTACTGTAAGTAACAGAATAACACTCACCTGGCTCTAAAGTCACAAGGGAGAATAGATGGACAGCCATCCCCTACCAAAGAAATAGATCCTCATGGGGAACCACAAACAGGATCAAATACAGGCCACTGTCACCTGATCAGGTAACTTTCAGGCATGTCTCACAGCAGAGTCAAGCAGCTTACAGCCACTGAAGAACTCAGAGATTGTTGTGAGGATCAGAAGTATGGCAGGCAACTTGTGCCAGAATATTCGCCAAGGTGATAAAGGAACAGATAGCAAAGCACCAGATATACACAAAAGCTATAGGACTTGAGACAGTTTCTCAGGACCACATAGCACATCGAAACAGGCTTACAGAAGGATGGAAACAGTAAAGTCACATCCAGGGACTAACAAAGGGTTGAAGACAGTTGGCCAGAGTGAGTAGACTGTGAAACACCCAGTAGAGGGGAGTAAATGGTGCAAATCACCATAGCATGATATACTGTAGAAACTGATATATGAACTGGACATCTTGCAATCATGCCTGCTACACCATGCCCATTCTGGCCACACACACCTGTACTGTTCATATTTAATTTTGCTTAGCAGAAATATTTTTATATTTATTATGAATGCTGAATGCTGGTTTACCTCGCAAACATGCTGTTATTTTCATTTAATTTCAAAACATTAAAACATTACAAAAATTGCTTGAAAATTCATTTTTTAGGAGAATTAGCTTGTAAATGTAATTTCAGATTATAAAAATGATAAATAATGTAGCAATTACTTAATAAATTGACTGTAATGATTCAGTAATTTAGGGTTCTATTTGTAAAAAAAATGCAATTATCATGCTATAACTGTTAATTATGTGTCACCCACATTTAAAAAATGTGCACACACAGTTTAACTTGTACCAAAGATACTGGTCAGGAGTAATTAATTTACACCATTGCCAGATTTCATATGCCCAATAGAACTAACTATAAAGGTTCTTTGCACTTTGTTAAATAGAGGCATTCATTTGTTGTATTTCTATGGAATACAGATTAAGAGAAGCAGAACAATACTTTTTGTAGTTTCTATCTATTTCATCTCAGTCTGGACGAATTACATTTAATACATACAACAAATCTAATTTAATTAAAAATGTAAGTTGCCACAAGCCTTTTTTCTTACATGTGACTTGTAAAGTAATAACAATTAAAAATAATTAGCAATTTGCATGAGAACTGTAAAAGTCATTGACACCATAATCTTTCTGCATTAAAATAATATTCTTTAGGATTTTATCAATTCATTCAAATGTAATAGTGTGGCATTTAACTTTTTTTTAAATTGGCAATGAGACATAGGAATTGGTTTTATTTAATTTGAAGTTTATATTAAAATAATATTTTTTTCCATTTATCTGCATTGCAATAATTAATGGCACTGCATCTGTGCTTAACATATGTTCAGTGTATCATTTAAACACTAATCTTTTTATATAAATTCATTCTTTTACATCAGGTCTGGTTTAAAAATAAAACCACATATAAGTAAGTATATTGAATAAATAAACCAATGTAGGTTTTTTTAGCCTTTTGCCCCTGCATTTGCACTTACATGGCAAAATATATATATATATATATATATATATATGAAATGAAATAGAGGAGATGGCGCCAAGGGAGTTATATCAACGCCCTACCTAAAAACGGACCCTCACAGTACTCTCTGGATAAATTACGTCAGATAACAAATACTAACATAAAAATTTATTAAAACAACATATAAACCCGACACAAATGTTCATAAGTATACAGAGTTGATACATTTACATTTGTCGCACAATTTGAACAATCAGTTTGTAGTGATGAGGAAAAAGCGTAGATATATCACTACGATTTCCTCCTTCTCCTTATTGTAGATTCGGAGGTAACATCAGATAATAGATAGATAAATAACCCAACGCGTTTCGTCTTGTTCCAAGACTTCATCAGGGGTAAAATCTCTTCATTTCAGAACATATTGTCAGCACATAAAAGGTCATTCAAAGATGTATGAACAACGTTTCAATATTTCAATGGGACTTGATTGATACAGCGAGGACCATACCTCATATATCATCAGCTTGAGTCTGACATTCAGATATTCGAATATGGGGAAGATTCATATGTGTATAGAATCTAACTGGTTCGCAAGCATAAGGAACCTCGTCGGTC
Source organism: Pseudophryne corroboree (assembly GCF_028390025.1). Lineage (NCBI taxonomy): Eukaryota > Metazoa > Chordata > Amphibia > Anura > Myobatrachidae > Pseudophryne > Pseudophryne corroboree. Next base: position 1,019,766,033 of record NC_086444.1, read on the forward strand.
AGCAGCTTGAACCTGACACTCAGAGACACTGGAGTGAAGGCAATTCAAATGGGTATAATGTCTAACCAATTTAGAACACGTGGTAGACCCTCCAGTGGTGCAGTGCTGACAGCCAAGTCTCTGTATAAACTAAATAAATTATACAGAGACTTGGCTGTCAGCACTGCACCACTGGAGGGTCTACCACGTGTTCTAAATTGGTTAGACATTATACCCATTTGAATTGCCTTCACTCCTGAGTCTCTGAGTGTCAGGTTCAAGCTGCTGACCGACGAGGTTCCTTATGCTTGCGAACCAGTTAGATTCTATACACATATGAATCTTCCCCATATTCGAATATCTGAATGTCAGACTCAAGCTGATGATATATGAGGTATGGTCCTCGCTGTATCAATCAAGTCCCATTGAAATATTGAAACGTTGTTCATACATCTTTGAATGACCTTTTATGTGCTGACAATATGTTCTGAAATGAAGAGATTTTACCCCTGATGAAGTCTTGGAACAAGACGAAACGCGTTGGGTTATTTATCTATCTATTATCTGATGTTACCTCCGAATCTACAATAAGGAGAAGGAGGAAATCGTAGTGATATATCTACGCTTTTTCCTCATCACTACAAACTGATTGTTCAAATTGTGCGACAAATGTAAATGTATCAACTCTGTATACTTATGAACATTTTTGTCGGGTTTATATGTTGTTTTAATAAATTTTTATGTTAGTATTTGTTATCTGACGTAATTTATCCGGAGAGTACTGTGAGGGTCCGTTTTTAGGTAGGGCGTTGATATAACTCCCTTGGCGCCATCTCCTCTATTTCATTTCATATTTTCACACATTTAGTTCCTCCTAACAGGGAATTTAGAGGATACAGGCAGCCATATAATTAAATAATTTTAGTGTTTTATTTGAAATAGCGCAGTGGGAGAGTAATTCTTGTCATATATATATATATGTACATAAATTTTAAGTGCCTTGAGTCCTGATGTAGAAAGAGCTTTATAAATAAAATAATGATATTATTATTATTATTATTATTATTATTAATAATAATAATAATAATAATAACAACCAATGTAATAAAAAGCTTTAAACACAGAAAATTACACATGTATGAAACATAATATTGATTACTTATTATTAATGTAGAAATGAGTATGGCTAAAATTAGTAGAACAGATTTAAAATTAAATGGAACCAGGCCAATTGGAGGTTATCAAACTATTTTTTGATAAGTTAACATTTTTTATTAATATACTTCAGTTTGGATATGACTGTTTTTAAAGTAGCTATTGTATTTTCCAGCCAGATATATGCTACATATACATAAATAAGTTCATTATTTTCTATAGCTCTGTTGATTGTCCTTCAATAGGCTACTTTTCCTTCACATTTAACTATCACAAATGACCAGGTGTCTAACAACTGTTTTGACATGTGTCCTTATTAGAGATGTGTGTCGGACCATTTTAGCAAGTTTTATGCTATACTGTAGTGATAACCATCAAAATCTTTACAATTGATGGCTGATGGCTTTAAACCATTTTCAGCCATTGACAGTTCAGTTCTATGCATGCACTGGGGAGTGGACGATGTTTCCGTAACACTGGGACTGTAATTGATGGAAAAAAACACACTTTCCATTAGACCTTTCACAATAATACCGATATTATATTAACAAAATAAATGAATAAGTATGGCACAAATCTCTAAATATCTATCTATCTATCTATCTATCTATCTATCTATCTATCTATCTATCTATCTATCTATCTATCTATCTATTGATTGAATTTTAGTAATATATAAATAAAGAATATATCAAATATTGGGAATACCAGAGGGGGAAGAGGCTGCAGGCACTATGTTTATAATTTCATTGTGGCTTATCCTCTGACACCTGATATACTGTAGGAGGGGCAGGCAGAACTGGATTTTCCTGGTGACTGTTCTCCTCTTTAACCACAGTGGACTATTTGTCTTAGATTTTACTTTCCCTTTTTTATTTTATCGTAATCCTCTCATAATATTGCATTATGTTATTTGAAAATCTTTGTGAGCATTGTATAAGACCATTTTATTTCTCCTTTTATTATTTTCTCAAATTCTCTGCCAGAACACACATGGATAGTATGAGTATTCACTCAAACCAGCACCTGTTCGCTACAGTACTTTGACACTGACAGTGTAGATATGGAAAATAAAAAAGCATTAATGTTTAAAAAACAAACAATTAAAATACAGCAAAAAACTTACATTTAAAATAACAAATTCCAGTATATAACATAAAAAAAATAATCACATCAGCTAAAACAAATCTGCCTGCTGAAACAAAGCATACTGTGTGCAGGCAGAAATAATGGGGGTAATGTATTAAAAACGTCCTAACAGACGTTATGTGTCCAGGGGCGTATCACCACATTATCGTGGTGATACGCCCGCAGCCGCCGCCACAATGTATGATTAAGGCCCTCGCCGATGTGTGAGTGCGTTATCCTACCTGTCCTGCGATAGGGCACTTTCCACATCGGCTGGGCTGGTCTCGCTCCCGGTGTCTATCTGCGCATGCGCGCCCTTTTCCCCTTCTCCCTGCTCGCACTGGCGGCTTGAGGCGCATGCGCAAATAGGCTGGATGCTCGCCGGCGCCGGATGTGTGAGGAAGGGCTGCCTCAGGGAGAAATAGGCGCGGGCGGGACTCTGGCGAGTGGGGCGCTGGTAGCGGGAGTAATAACTTTACAACTGACATTAATATACACATACACACAGAAGCAAAAATGTAGGTATAATAACACACACAAATATAATGGTGTGTCAGAGGCAATTACAAGTACCTGACAGCAGACACTTAAGTACAGTAACTTGTTGACGAACACTGCTGTGAGGTGAATATTGTTTTTTGTCCACGAACAATAAAGTTTTCGGGGGGAAAATTCAAGAACACAAAAAAAAAAAAAAACAAGCAAGCTTTAACCTCACATCGCCTGCCCGGGGGAGGCGTTCCGGACCGGCGGCTTCAGGAGACGAAAAGGGACAGCAGAGGCAATCATACATTGCCTCTGCTCTTCGTCTCCCGTTCACTACAGCGGGGTAGCGGTAAGTGGCGGGGGCGCGCGGCGGCCAGGCAATACGGCGTTAACACGCCATTCATACATATGGATGCAGCGCAAAGTGCTGCCTTAAGGTGCGCTGTGGTCAGCGGGAACCACAGCGCACTTTCACACATCTGGCCCAATGTTCCCTGTAGTCCTGTTCACACTGGCTGCATCTCTTAGTCAGTCACCAGGGATACATACGATATCCCTACAGACGGAATGCCAGCTGTCACTATACCTATAGCGGCATCCCGTCTGCCAGAATCCCGTCAGCAGGGCAGTGAGAGCACTCACCACACATCGGACCAAGTGTCTTGTTGTGATCGCCACAGGTTCTATTTCGTGGATACACCAACCGAGTGGGAATACCGGGCCAGTCTCGGGATTCTGGCTGTTGTTTATTGGCAGGTGTGTGGATTACCACATCGACCTCCCAAACGCTGGGATCCTGACAGCTGTGAAACTGACTGCATCCCAGTCCATTGGCCCTTACCTCCTGATGCAGACTGTCTTTGTCAAGGCATCTGAGAGAGAATGTACCAAGCAGTACTTTTTAATGCCACTGCCTCTTCAGTGGTCTTAGCCGCTGGATTTAAAGGTGCAATAATATTAATTGTGTTATATTCTTACTGCTTGTTTTAATGTAATGTTAAAATCCAATGAAGACACAGCAGTCTTTGAAAGACACAGCTTAGTAAATTTACTTACAGTGTAAGAGTATAACATTTACAGCATTCTGGGTGAAAAAATTCCAAAGGAATTGTCTTCTTCTTCATTTATTGGAAGTGCTGCAATCTTGAACAACATTCCAGAGTAAAGGCTTTAATGTCAATGTTCCATAACTTGTCAAGGAGATACATAGAATATATCGGAGCAAATATTTTCTTGTGGTTTTCAGTGCCCACCCCTAAGAGGAAGAGTACTGCCACAAATTGGCACCTTGGGCCACTGCCTTTTTCCTCCTGCCTTCTCTCTGGGATCCATTCATTCTGGCTTCAGCTGATCTTCCAAGGATTCATTTTCTTATTTTTATGTCACCAGTGCTGCTATCTAGGATTGAACACAAAGATCTCTGTGTAGTTTAATACTCTCCTTTCAGTGCAAGAGTATTATTTATTGTCCCTTTTATTTAGTATCCTGGTTAAGTACTTTCTATGTGTATTTAGTTTTGGCCTCTGCCTGTATTACCATAATTTCATAAGTGCCTGTGCTGCAGACCATGGCTTAGTTTGATGATTTCCTGTCTCCTGATTCTGTATCTCATTACATAACATTTGTATGCAGAACAAGTCCCATTATGGTACCATCTAGCAGGCCCTGTAATGCATTCTCGTGGCAGCTAAACCCATATTATGTTGTGGTGGTTACCAGTGAAGATTGGGAGCCTCCACTCCTCAACATTACCAGTGCCAACAATCAACTGGTAAATAGGATTTATTATTCATGTGACAATAGGTTGGACTTTGATGTAATTTTTATTTACTATCTACACCATTTTCAGTTTCGTCTGCAAACCTGCAAAGATACTGTAGGCACCAAATGATTTTACAGGGGAGTTTTAAAAATCTATGTTGTGGGAAATATACTAGTAGTTTGTGAACAAAAGTACATTAATGTAAGTGACAGCGCTTTTGTGGTTTAAGTATGTCCTTTAGGTCATGAATAAATTAGGTGTTATACTGTATGTATTGCACATTCTTTCAATGCAGATAATGTGCCAGTGTCCAATTCAAGTAGAATATGTACATAGAAGATACTGCCTGGACTAGGGCTCAACTTCCCTCATTTTTGTTTGATCCTCAGGAGATATGAGCAAAACCACATTGTACAAGAGATCAACCTACAACTATTAGTCTCTTTTAATCTTTCAATTTGGGTGGACTCTATTGACATTCTCTCTAGATTGTAAACTATCAGGCTCAGGGCCCTATTTACTAATGCCTTCTACTTTCCTCATGTTTTACTGACTACATGGTTCACCATTTTATTAATAATTATTAACATTTATATAATGTTAGCATATTCTGTGATGCTTGTTGTTGCACTGTCCTATTCACCTATGCATGGCACACAAGTCAGACACATACTGCTTGATCTCTTAGTTTCAATCTAGAGGGTCTATGTCCCTGTTTGTTGCCAATATGCTATTTGGCTTGCTTCACACTAGTATGTTTCCTGTTTGTCCCTGTCCCTCCTCTGTTCTTCCACCCTCTGTACCATGTACAGTAACTCATTATTGTTTGTTCATTATGTAATTTATTTTTGTTTTGCTCTACTGTGTAAATTGTTTTTTGTTCATTGTCTCATTTGCATTTGTTTGGTGCATGCAGAATGAGGTAACTAAGCAACACTGAAAAGTCTCTTAAGTATGAGGTAGGCAATATGTCTAATGGCTCTACTACACAGTGTATTTGTTAAATTATTTTGTAATTACAAATTGCAGACAGACCTGTTCCAGACATATTCAGACTTCTTTATACGCACCTTCATACACTGGACAGTTCTCTTTCTGTTAAGTATGTGGTATCATACTACTCAATCTTGGTCTGTGTCTTAGCTTTAGGTTATTGGCTAACAGTTTTCTCATTTACACTGCCTCTTCAGCAGCACCTCCATCTGCCCCCTTTCTCACAGCATGCTGATAACTTCTGAAAGGGATTTTCTCTACAGCCAGCTACCTCAGAATGTAGTCCACAGTCAGTTTCACCTCTATATTTACACACTGCAGTACAAGACATGACTTGTTCCCACTCATGGCTTAAGCCATTGAGTCTACAACTCTTAGCTCACTGCACCTTATGGGGTAAAGTTATTCTATCATTGCTTTAAAGTCTACAGTTTGATAACAAGTAATTCACACCATTAGGCATAAGTTATTTAACCAGTAAGACACAGTCTGCACTAGTTTTAATTTACCAATTGAAATGCCTGTGCTGGGTTCAATTATTATTATTTTTTTTTAAAGAGCTTTAATATTCATTATTTATGTAATCCCTGAAAAGGCATTTTCAAATATATGAGAAGTGACTGTCACTTGGGCCAATGAAAAGGGTCCAGTGGAGGTTAGGAGTATGCAGCTTGAAATTTTGAAATTAAACCAATAAGTTCCTTGAAGATAGCGGGATCAAATGGAGGTTGTTCCAGCACTTCTCCAAACTGTAATCTGAAGTTATATGGTGTAATTTGCATGTGTACAAAAACATACACTCAGTATAATATATGCTCACCAATTCTTGAATATAATTGAGTCTTGGGTAATATTGCACCATTATCCTTTAGTGATTGTAGATTGCACTGGTGGCTTTCTAGCCTTCTGGTAAGTGTTCCTCAGGATACTCAGAAAGGGATACATGAAAAACCCAACACAGTGTTTATTGTCATGTACAGTATAGTGAACTGGACAAAATAAATACTTCAATCAATGTGTTATTAGCCTTAGACATTCATTTATAATCCCAATGTCTGTCGGTTTCATAGTAATGGAATAAAGTCCTATTAACTCATTGCAAAGAGGTATAAGGATTTAAATAATCTAGAGTGCTAGGGGGTTCTATAAAATATAATGTTTAATTAGGTATGGTTCTCCCAATTTAAGAAGAGTCAATCAATATATCCACATTTTCTGACTAGGTTGTTGTAGGTGAGTTCTTTCCTTGCGCCAAAAGGTTCAACCTCCTTAATGCTTATAAAATTTTAACATTTATTGCATTGTAATAGATGACATAAAAAACCCCCACAAACAATACTAAAGTATATTTCCCCAATAATTACATACAGGCTGTCCTACCCCCTCCACGAAAACATTTGTAAAGGTACAGTGCCAGAGAATGACTACTGGGAGGCACATCAGCTCCTAGATAATACATTTTAGGTGGTCATAAACATTACAATTATTGCCAAATATCCTTAGTTTATAAATTTTTGCTCGACTTTTGCTTGTTATAGATATAAGTTAATATTTTTTTTTATTTCAGGTAACAGTTTGTTATATATGTAAATAAACAGTATTCGGTTGATTTGTTACTGATACACAGTTTATTTTGATGCATTTAATTCTTAACTTTTATGGTGTAATGAAAGTCAACTTTAATATAAACAAATACGTTTTACATTTGTGCCTGAGAAAGAGGATTACATTAAGTAACTTGATGACACATTTGTTAAACTATGTTTAATATGAGATATCTACCTCCCTTGGGATGGAACATGTAAACTAGGCAGCTGTATCAAGTAACACTTTTTATATTTGCTATATACAATTAAGTTTAAAGATTTAACTCTACTCCTCTAAAGCATTTAGTCTTAAAGTATTTAAACAGAAGGCAGCACCTGCCTGAAAATAGACTTTCCAGATGGTGAGATATATCCCTATTAATGAGGGGAAAAAAATATTTCCTAAGTATCAGGTAGATTTTCTTATGTAATTGCTAATTGCTAGTTAATTTATGTGTAAGCAATTAATTAGCTTGCAAAGTTTAACTAACCAATTAAAGAAAAATGCTCATAGATTAAGGAAACTTGGCTTTGTAATTGCCTAGTAATGTACACAATTAAGAAAAATAAGCAATTAACCACTCCAGTTCCTTAATTTCTTATGCCTGAAAATGGGTGGAATTTTTTTTTAATTATTACATTCAAATATAATTATTACATTCAAACTTAAATACGAACCTCATAATAAATTATATTTTTCCCCTCATGTTCCTGAAGATCCATATATTGATCATTCAAATAGGCAAATGATTTGAGCAGAAACAGGCACTCCTCAATATAAATTCATAACGATCAAGCCATTAGTTTGGTGCCCTCTGCATACATATCCAAGTGACTAGAGCATTTAATACTTTTCACTGGCGGCACTCAATAAGGACAAGGGTCAGCTAAGTGACCAACATTTCAATGCTGTATTATAAGCATTTTCAGCAGGGTGCAGAACCCCGTTCTTTTACCAGAACTCATTTCTATCCTTATTGAGTGCTGCCGGTGAAAAGTATCTTATATATATATATATTAAATGCACAAGACAGGGGTGGCACTTTACAGGTCAGTTTTAACAAATTACGCCATTCACTGTCATATTCAATGTTTTGGGGAGCTTATACCCCTTTATCGAGGCTTAAAACTATGAAACAATATAGACATTATTTACGGTCCCTGTACTCACCACAGTAGACTTCACAATTTCCCACCCAGATCCTGAGGGAGGGTCGGTGATGTCACAAGCATGATGCAATGCCTGTTGTAATAACACATTGTGAATGCTGATTATTTTACAGGACAAAAAGCAATACCTTAATACACTTAAATTCGAGCCACTGCGGCCGCTGTAATTAATCCTTACCCTACGTACTTTTTACCCAGTTAGCGTACAAGAGCCGTACCGTGTACGCACTTTGCGTACACACGCCGCGATGGATGTACAAAGTACACGCAGTGCATACACACACACAGACACGCTGTTAGCTCAATGCAGATACATGTGTGATAGAAATATACCTTAAACCTTTAGCAGGAAATGGGACATGACACCAAATTGTATTTCAAAACTATGTTGGGGTTTAACCCACCAACGGTTATTTTACTAGCAGGGGGTTACAACAATAATGCAATACAATAAGAGAAAAAGGGCTACAGTCAATGGTACATACGTTTGTTCGCCTGCGCTTCCTGGTCCGGTCCTCAGTCATCAAGGTATGTGACCTTCAGAGATTGTGAGTGACCGGGCCTGAAGCTGGCTTTTTATACATTTGTCCAAAACCTAACACAATGGAAACTTTAATCTATTTGTCTATTGGTCACTGGGATGGTCATTTACAGTACAGGAGAGGTCATAGGTCGGTTTGAATAGGTGGGCAATTTATGGTCCAGGTGTACTTGCAGTTGGTCTTCATTGGGTTCCCGCCAAATATCAAAGTACAGTAAACACAGTATAATATTAATATCCTATTCCTGTGCATAACTATGTGCAGTACCGTGCTATTTTCTGCAAACTGCTACCGGAATGTTGCCCTTAAAATACCCTACAGTTGGATATCAAACACCACCTTATAACCTAATGCTGTCCCCTCATATCCTGTAAAGGTTAATCCCTTTGTTGTTGCACCTTTTAAACAAGTATAACTTGCTGGTTTGGTGTGTGTGGGCTATGTGTACATTGTGCACTATGTGGATTAAATATGAGATATGTCTTTGTAGCTTTTCCATGCGAGTACCAATGCTACCATAATTACTCATACCACGCGCTAATACGCAGGACCACGTGAGCGGTCATACGCAAATTGCGATTATGCGCACGCACGGCAGAACAAGTACGTGCACGGAGGCCATCTGTGTAGTTTGTCCGTGATGTGTATGGCTGTAATATTTTCGACTTCGACAGTCTACCCTTTGGCAGTCATCAATAACTGCACACTTAACTACTAAACAGAAAATATTATCTACACAATATATATATATAAGTTTGGATGATCGGGGTAGAGTTGTAGGTGGGAAATGTATTGCCTAGTGAGATAGTAAAAAGCATGTATGTATGAATCAATGTCTGAGGGGCATGTATCATCGTGCCGTAAATGTTCTAAGTAAGCTTCGAGGTGTTGCAAAGTATACATTAAATCCTTATTATCCCGTATTAAGGGTCTGTACTTGGGCAAACAAACACTACCGAGCTTCATTCAGGCAAAGGCTTTCAACCCTCGCCTCTTCAGATTCTAGTACCAACAAATGGGGAGCACATTTAGTAGATGATACATGGAGGGGGAACATATGTGAGTGCTTGTATATGTGGATAACACCTGTCGACTATGTGTGCCATTAACTGAGGGTTGCAGAGATGAAGATTAGACACATATATATATATAAAAATGCATTCACATAAACATTGGGTATGGCTGACGTCTTTTCCAGTTGGATGTTTTCTGGGTAAAACGGGGAAACAGAGAAAAATGGTGAAAGAAACAGGTCATGAAATTCATTTGCAATCCCTATCATAATACTGTCTCTATGGATGGATCATAAACCAAATCTGCTGCTGTAACAACGCCCTTGCTCCTTAGACTCATCAACTTTGTGCTTTGCTTGCGCCGCGTCAGAATTCGAGCACACCTAAGTACCAAACCAATAATTATGACGACACCCAGGATACACAGGAGAAACTTTCCTATGCTTGCAATTACATTCTGCACCCACTCTCCTAATCCAGAAAACCATTTGAGTTGGTTTAACCATGAGACCCAGCCGGTCAATTCATTACCCACAGCCGTCAAGGTAAGATTGTGTCTCCTCCGAAACTCCCACTTCAACTGCAAGATCTCGTCCATCCTTTGATCAATGATCTCCATGGGGTCGTCAGTGCTATTCGTGATATATGTACAACACTTCACGCCATATTGAGTTGCCAGGGTAACGCAGTACCCACCCGTCACAGCTGTAACGTAATTAAGGACCATTCTATGCTGGACCAGCTCCTTCTTGTAAGCTTGTAACTCCCTTCCTGTATACCTGAAGGTGTCATCATACATCTCAGTGATATTATCTATCAAGTTCGCTAGCGCATGGATGTACCTATAATTTATAGTTCCTCTGGCAGTACGGGTGATATCTAATGCGAGAAGGAACTGAATCCCGGTGGTTTCATGGATCAAATCAGAGGCTGTGTGCTCTGCCCTATCTATGAGGTGTCTCTTGATGATGTGTTCATAGTGGGTATGAGTTTATTGAGTCTGAGCGCTGCGGTGAACGTCTTTCATTTTATCGTGGGTTATGGTCATGACCTCTGGTAGTACTCTCCCAATGTAATACAATCCCTCAGAGCTCGGAGTTAGTCACTTGTACGCTTTCCTCCCACATATGAAATAGGCATCATCTGGGAGAACATAGGGGACAAAATGTAACATCACCATATTGCAAACTTTCCATGTAAAGAAACCAATCCCTAGTTCTCTCATTTGTTCAGTACAAGTATGAGGCTGGATGATGTGGGCACAATACCCCTGCTATACCTTTCCAACCCACATGGTTTTGCTTCCACGTGTATACCGGTACCGAAAATACTTTTTACTGTTGTCTATCTTGCGTACAAGTTCAGAGTCGATAGGAATCCTATCAGCTCTGTATGAAAAGGTCTTTGTCTGGTTATTCCACGTCACTTCCCAATTTCCTGGTTTTCGGAAATTGGAAATATTAAAACACAACAGGGACCTATCTACGTTGTACTGGTGGAGCTTCAAGCTAGGGAGCCTAGATATATTGAATTTCTTGTCCACCGGTCTCCCACCCCGTAATTTGAGTACCTCATCTATTGCTAAAGGGTATGGAACTAATCCTGACTTACTCTGTCCTTGAGGTACCTGTGAGCACACCCAGCATTATGTCTGGTTTAAGACCTTACCCACTAATGAGTGGTAATCACTCAACGGATGTCAGTCCAAGTCGATATTGATATTGGACTGACACCTCTGGATGCTCCCATCTTCGACTATGTTCTCACAATTCCTTAAAATACAATATTCATCAGACAATAACCCCTCACATGGCCTCCAAGCTCCATGACTACCAGAGTGCTTACTGATACAAGCCATTACTCGAGTGATGTGCTGCTCCTGAGATCCTACAAATTCGTACTCACCATCAGAACCCATTCCAGATCCTTGCTCGACCTCTCTGGGACCCTCACCAAAACAAATTGTCCTGAGCATTAACAATATTACTAGCAGAACACGAAACGCAGTCTCTCGTGATAGATCCATTTCGTTAGGGGAAAGAAGGAAAATGCAGGGGGGGTGAAAAAAAGAAAATTGTGCGACAACCGTCCTTGATCTTGTTGCTCTCCGTGTTCAGGTGCCGTTCAACAGTCCTGCCTCTCAGCTTTCCTGGAATAGACTCTAGTGATATGAGGTTCTCGTCACCTTGCTCTTTGTCATGAGTTTTCTCCGGGTCAGCGACCTTCTTGCAGTGAGACGAGTGGACCCAAGTCTCTCTTTTGGCGACTTTTAGTGCTGTTGTACTGGTTAACAAGACTTGGTATGGTCCTTCCCACCTGTCTATGAGGCAAACTGAGCGTAGAAATTTCGTATCATCACATAATCCCCAGGCTCAATGTCATGACAATTACTGTTCGTTAGGTTAGGAATCACCAGCTTTAGATTTCTTTGTTGATTTCTCAGCTGCCAGCTCATCCTAACCAAATATTTCACAGATATTTCATTATTGCATTTCAAATCATCCTGGGGGTCTATCATTACATGGGGTTGTCGACCAAAAAGAATTTCAAAGGGTGATAAGTTAAGCGCTGACCTGGGAGTGGTTCTGATGCTGTACAACACTAGTGGCAAAGCTTCTGGCCATAACAATCCAGTTTCAGCCATCACTTTGCTCAGCTTGTTCTTAATAGTGTTATTCATTCTCTCCACCTTTGCACTCGCCTGTGGCCGGTACAAAGTATGTAGCTTGCTATTAATTCCCATCAGTTTGCACATGATCTGAAAGACTTCACCTGTAAAGTGGGTACCCCTATCACTTTCAATCATTCTAGGGATACCATATCTGCACACAAATTCCTGCACAATTTTCTTTGCAGTGAACGTGGCAGTATTTGTGGCAGCAGGGAACGCTTCTACCCAGTTGGAAAACACATCAGTACATACTAACATATATTTCAAATTCCTACAGGGTGGTAACTGTATGAAGTTGATTTGTATTACCTGAAAAGGTCCATCTGTAGGAGGGATATGGGATGGCTCTGTTGGTATTGTCTTACCAGTATTCTTCCTCAAGCAAGTAAGACATGTCATTGCTCTCTTACCTGCATGAGAAGAGAATCCTGGCGTACTCCAGTAGGCTCTTACCAGCTTGCACATACCCTCTTTGCCCAGATGAGTCAGACCATGTGCCGCCTCAGCTAGACTTGGAAGATATGCTCTGGGGCCACTGGCTTACCTTGTCCTTCTCTCCAGAGTCCTAGGGACTCCTAACCATACCCCTTCGACTTCCAGACCACCTTTTCCTGTAGGGAACACAAATTTTGCCTTTCAATTTAGCTGATGTGTGTTATCAGTTGTGTGAAGTAGAACATCTGTGGAAAGCGAAAAGAGGGGAAATAATAAAAAAAGAAATTGTCAGGTTTGTGTTCACCATCAGGCTGTCACACCATCATACATATCGGTGTCTGCACACAGTCTCCCTTCACCAGTATTCTCATTCTCCACCCTTTGTGCATGACCAGGCACACTGCAGTAATACTGGTGTCATTGTGCTGGTGAGATATACTGGGTTTGGGCAGCACTCTGAAGGACCGAGTATGCATGTGGTGTTTGAACTGTAATTGGGTCCATGTATTGTACCCTCCTGTAGGTGAACGTAAGAGATGAAGAGGAAACTGTTTAAGAAAAATCACATTGAGGTTAATAACAGATAAGTTTGTAGAGGCAAAGAGGATTTTATAAAATTTGACAACTGGATTGGGCACTATGGGGAATTACTTTTCTACTTGGTCTACTCCCCTAAAAAAATTCTATGTGTGTTGTATCTCTACTGGGACTATCCCAGACATCAATCCAGTGTCCTGTTCATCCTAAATTCATAGAGAACCCGGTATCTGTGAGATAATTTCCTCTACCTGTGATGGACATGAATCTAGAACAGTGAAATGCAACATTAGTCATGGTGGGTGACTAACATACTTTGCACTTCCTGATCGGGAGCACATTATATGTATATCATATCTAACAAAGCTCCTGTTAAGTTAATCAGGGGCCATTTCTGCTAGAGAAAGAAGCAAAAGTTTAGAGGCCCCATCTTAACCCCAGCAAGTTTTGTCAAAGGGTAATGTTGCATATATTCCGTTCTTCCCATTAACTTAATCTGTGTTTTCTATATGGCTCATGATTCCTTACTATATGTCCCTTGGTCCCGTCTATGTGTTTAATAATGTGGCTTGTGTTTTCTGTCTAGGGAGTCTATATTGACTATGTATCCTACTACTCCTACAATCTCTTGCAAAATGCCCTTCCTTCCTACAAGTGTAACATATTATTAACCTTGATTTACCATTAGGGGTCTGGGGTTTGGGCTGATGAGTCTTTACTGTATGTGCCTGTATACTTACCGTCCTCAACCTCTCGTCCTGTTGTTCTCTGCGCATAGCAATATTCTTGTGTTGTTCAATAACGTACTATTTAAGATAAGCTACTGTGACCCCTCTCCAATTAGGCACAGATGTTTGCATCCTGTCCCTCAATGCCTCATTGAGGCCGTCCATTAGCACAGAGACAGCCACCTCCCTGTAATTCTCATCGTTCCCTATATCCGATACCCCAGTGTATCTAGCCATTATTTGCAAAGCCCTATGGAAATATTCAGATGTCATTTCATTTTATCTCTGTTTTATGGAGACAATTTTTCTCCACTTACCAGTAGTGGGGAAATACAACTCTAGTTGCATGTAAATTCGTTCCACGTTCTCCTGATTGTGTTCGTTAGTCATAGGACCATCCGACTCTAATTTACAATCCGTAATAAAAAAATTTTTTGGTGTCAATATTAGGGGGTAGGCACGCTTTCAAGAGTGTCCGCCAATCTTTGTTTGTCGGTTCATGGGCATTACCCAGGTCCCTGATGAACTTCTGACATCTGGCTAAATACTTCTGGGGATCGGGGAATTCTGAAATGATTGACCACAGTTCTGATCTGGACCACGGGCAATACATTGCATTATTCCTGGTGAGGGTTACTCCCTGACTATCGGTTCTCCCATTGGGAGTTACTATTTCCAAGACAGGATGTAACCCAACCATTCCATTTCTAATCTGCTCACTGTGAGGTGTTAATGTCTCTGTGTAATGAACAGTCTCACACTTACCGGTAGCTGTGATCTCACCAATCCTTTCAGTGGGGAATGTATAGTGGCAGGAAAAAGGCAATATGGAGGCCCTTGCACAAACTGGCTTTATTTTACCTAAGTTGCCCTCCTCCAGTGTGTACTCCGAGAGAGTGATTAGTGCCGCCGGTAACCTAAACAGCAATCAGCATAGGAGTTTACTTCCACAAAATGTGGAGAAGATAATTTTCAGCAAAATGAATTATAAATTCCTTCAGGGAGACATTGACCAGCAATTGCCTCCAGAAAGTGCACAGGGACCTGTGATGTTGGATTCCAGTGGAGATTAATTAATACTCTGTGTGGAAGAAGATGTATGCACTGAAAGGGGTGAGGAATCAAAGGATGAGAACAACATCTTGCCTCTGTATAGCCAGTTTGTGCAAGGAGAAATTGTTTCTTTTTTGATGGTGGGATTAATTGCTTCTTTTTTTGTGGGAGCCCAAACAATCCAATCATTTCAGCCACAGTCATGTGGCAGACCCTGACGCTGAAATGATTGGTTTGCTAAAGTGTGCATGTCCTGTTTATACAACAGAAGGGTGGGTGCGAGGGCCCCAAGACAATTCCATCTTGCACCTCTTTTTTTTCTTTGCATTATGTGCTCTTTGGGACCTAGTTTTTAAAAGTGTCATCCTATCTGCCACTGCAGTGCCACTCCTAGATGGGTCAGGTGTTTGTGCCGCCCACTTTTGTTGCTTAGCTTAGTCATCCAGCTACCTTAGTGCAACCTTTTGGCCTAAAAACAATATTGTGAGGTGTTCAGAATAGTCTGTAAATGTGTGGAAATTAATGTTAATGAGGTTAATAATACCGTAGGATCAAAATTACCCCCAAATTCTGTGATTTTAGCTATGTTTTTTTCAAAAATCATCCAGATCCAAAACCAAAACTAAAACACGAAAGGGTGGTTTTGGCAAAACCAATCCAGATCCAAAACACGAGCGGAGATCCAGATCCAAAACCAAAACACAAAACCCGAAAAGTGTCCACCACACATCTCTAGCAAAAACCATAATACACTGAAGTGGAAATGTCAGTGAATCCCTTGGCATGATAAAAAAAGGAAAAATAAATATACAGCATGTAACTCCTTGTGGTGGTGGTGGTGGTGGTGGTTATCTTGTGGTGTGGTGGTGATTAAAAATGTGGTGTGGTGTTGCAAAAAATAATTATATAAGTATATATGAATTTTATTGATAATGCAGTGTTTATAACTAGTAGGCGGTTAATTGTAGGAGTGTCCATAATGCAGTTAGCTGTGTGATGATTTAAAGGTTTCCATGGAGAGTGACAGTTGGTCTAAGGTAATTACAAAATGGATAGAATTATTTTCACCTCTTAACTGGCATGGTCAGGTCACATGCAACCACGCCGCAACACAGTGTCCCCCAGTTTTTGATGAGATCTGTTCTGCAGATATGCATAGTGTAATATTAAAATATAAAAACTGCTTTTGAAAATATATTAAATAAAAAAATGAAAAAAGCAACTATATGAACAGTTTTAAAGGCAAAAATCATCAGCTAAATGGTAAATTATTATGACTGCTAGCTTCCCTAATGTGGTGAGGGGAAAGGGGCAGCAGATTCTAAGGTAATGACCTGAATGAGGGGGTGGGCTCCAGCAGAAAGATAGCGCCCACAGCGTGCAACCCTGTCACAGTGCTTTCCCTCCCTGGCTCCCAACTCACCTCACCCCACTGTCCGGGCTCCCTCTGCGGGAAGTTAGGCAGGGGTGTGAGTACATCTTGGAAAGCAGCAGCGGTCAGCTAGCAGTCAAGATGGCACCCTTCACGTGCAGCACTCTACATGGCTGCATAGCCCTGGGTACCATTTATTATTTATTTATTTATTAACAGTTTCTTATATAGCGCAGCATATTCCGTTGCGCTTTACAATTAGAACAACAGTAATAGAACAAAACTGGGTAAAACAAACATATAGAGGTAGGAAGGCCCTGCTCGCAAGCTTACAATCTATAGGGAAATAGGCATAGATACACAAGGATTGATGCTACCTATTGCATAATGGTCCACCAGATTGCTAGGTTCTTAATGGGTTGTATGATGATACCCCACAAAGTTGGCCAAGTGTCAGGAGGGTGTGAGACTAAAGAAAGACAAGATATGTGATGTTATGAATACTCTACAGAGGATATAATTAGATAGGGAAGCACTGAAGGTTATGTGGGTGGGTCTAGAATTTGCCCTCTTTACCACTACCTGTCAGTCTGCTCAATGCCTATCATGTCATTATGGGAAACTTCTCCCTGTACCATAGTCAGTTTCACTCTTCACATAGAGAACTGTCTTGCTTGCACCAGGTCACCCTGTCAGAGTGCCCAGTCCTGTAGCAGATGTATATTCTGAGGTGAGCTCAATTTATAGATGGGGTGATGCTAGAATACCCCCCCTCCCCGCTCCTCATCCAATCTTGCCGAAGTACCAGTCAGAATCAGTCAGTGATACCAGAAGGGCAGCAGCAGGTGACAGACAGTTCACAGGAACAAACAGCACAGCAGTGGCGGGAGGCTGCTCCCTTAAAGCTTGGTGCCATATGCAGCTGCATCCTGTGCCTAGTGGGTGTTGAATAGTAAATAGGGACATACTGTAACTCCTAGATTAAGGTAATGGGGATAATTCAAGTCCCAGCAGTTTAAATAAGGTACAAAAAAAAACTATCCCGGAATTTAATTAAATGGTAACATGGTACAGGTTGAGTATCCCTTATCCAAAATAAAAAATCACACATTTTTGGTTCCCCTACTGAGGTAATGACCGTTACATATATGCATATTATATTATATTATATTATATATATATATATATATATATATACACTCCTCCAAGATAGCACGGCACTCCCAGGGACACATCACAATGCAGTTTAGTGTTTACATCAACATGTTTTGAGGCCTCCGCCTCTTCCTCAGGACACACCAACAATAATGGACACACAAACAATAATATATAATATATGTGTCATTTTGGATAAGGGATGCTTAACCTGTATACTTAACCCTGAGTTCTAGTTTGTGATTGGGAAGATATCTGAATTTGTAGACCTTCTTGGTTATTAAGGAAATAAATTGTTAATGAAATATATTAGTGTCAGTAGTTTGTGGATAAAATACTGAATTTTACAACAAATGTCATACAGTACTGTATGTAAAAATTGCTGATTATACTGTTGTCATAAAACAACGTTAGATTGTTAAGTTTACCACTAGACTTACCTTTGAGGGGATGCTTTGCACAAATCTTGAGATGAAGAGTTCTAGAAAACAAAAGAAATCCTTTTGGGTAACTAGAGTTGGTTATTCTAGTGAGTGTGTATTGTATTTATATTGAATAGTAGTGCATGCTCAATACGTCATTAATGGCAGCAAAGTGTTTATTAAGGATTCCCCAAGTAAGCTTTAGTTATCCCTCAAGAGAATAGTATCTTGGGTGGAGACCCTAGCTATTGCATAATCCCATAATTCCACCAGGATAGAGAGACTAAGAGTAGGTTACATATATTGACCTGCCTTTGAACGAAAGTATTGTGTACAGTACTTTGCAAACACTACCATTTTATGCTATAAATTCACACACTTTGGAATAAATTCATGTGTGCCTTCACAAATATCTAGGGTTGTGCATGGGCCCTGCTTTTTGCTAGACACACTGCCACCTGAATAACCTGAGCATCCTTTGGACCCACCAGGCAGTTACCCTGCAATTTGAACAGCTGCTTGGATGCTCTGAGTGATGCTGCAAATCCAGGTGCTTGGTGGTACTGCCCCCACTGTGTGATGTCATAATGTCATGCGCTTAGGGGTTTGGGCTGGCATAGGGCAGTATCGAACCCTATTATGGCACTGAATGTGAATACATACAGTTTTGCTGAAGTCTGTGAGTGCCTTATTTCTCCCTTTGTCTTTAAATATATTTATAAACTCTGCATTAATGTATTTAAAGGAATGTTTTAGTAAACTTGTAATATTTATAATCAAAATATTCCCTTCATCATTTTATGAATTTTTATTTTTTATAGCATTTCTTGTTTAAAAAGAGCACTTATTTTAGCTCAGAATTATGCAGTTTATCCTTTTTAAAATTAATATATCCATGTTTTTCTCACAGGTAAATTCTGCATTTTCCGTGCATCCAGAACAGAAGAAACGGTGAGTGTCCGCATTAGCTGTTTATAATGACTATAATGTATTCAGACATATGTCTGTATAAACTAAGAGTATGGTTTGTCAACCACTCTTTAATATATACCCTGCAATGCTGGAAAATATTTTGCCAAGTTCTCCATCCTAATGTACAGTATATTTGTCCAAAGTACCCCCTAACCTGCTATAAATGTATAGTGAAGCCACAAGGTATGCATGTTATTTATTTATATATATATATATATATATATATATATATATATATATATATATATATATATATAATTTGATTGATTGTGTATGTTTAACTTTTAAGATGATTCATAATGCCGGAGATGAATGTTTTATAAGTACAATAGATATGTTCATGTACAAAGATTTACCAGCATCTGAAATGTCTGCTTAAGTGATATTAATAGAGATAATACAACTAATTTACTTGTAGAGTAAAATAAATTAAAAATAGTTGGTTAGGTTACGGGTACTTGAAAATAGCATGTACTGTACACACTGCAAAGCATGTGTAAAGTAGCCAGATATCCAATGAAATACAAACTAAGTCAGTTTGCCAGAAACATTGTGTATACTTTTGTAATGATTGATGTTACATTGTCACAATCACTGTCGCCACCAAGTACAACTCTGCATCAGCAAAAGTATATTAGTGATTGATTCATCACATTACTAATGTTTTTATTAATTCTTAAAACATTTCTTTAAGATATTTACATTTTGGTGTGTGTATTATATGCACACCTGAACCCAGTTTATATCTCTTTTATTTTAGTTATTTTATATGTACTAAAGTGTTGATGTAATTATAGTTGTAAAGATACACTATATAGAAGGAGATTGGTTGAGTTTTTTGGTGTACTACATATGAAGTGCAAAGCCAAATTAAGGGGATAATTCAGAGTTGATCGTAGATGTTCTGAATTTAGCACATCTACGATCACTTTCACAGACATGCGGGGGGGGGGGGGGGGCACAGGGCTAGTCCGCCCTGCATGTCTGGCCCTACCACATAACCGCACAGGTTCAAAAGCATTGCATGGCGGCAATGTTTTTGTACTTGGTGAGTTGCTCCCTACCTGTGCAGCTCCTGCACACTGCCAGGGAGCCACCTGCTGTTTCCAGGTTGCAGTGGCTGCGTGTGATGTCACAAAGCCGCCACGGCCCGCTCCCCCCAATGGTCCGGACACGTCTCCGTTTTCCAGACAGCGACCCTCCAATGGCATTGTAATGCCGTTGGCACGCCCCCTATCGGCCTGCAACCACATCTGCCTGTCAATCAGGCAGAGGCGATCGCAGCCAGTGAGATGCTGTTTGGCATGGGAACACAGGGACCTCTTTCACAGAGAACAAAATGTTCCTTTACATGAATATTATTATTGCTTCATAACAAGTTTATATAGACAGCTAACTGATTTGGAAAATAATGAGGATAAAATGACTGTATGTATATATACACACACACACACACACACACACACACACACACACACACACACACAATAAATATATATATATATATATATATATATATATATATATAATGCAAAATAGCAGATGGCTACTATTGAAATATGTACTTTGCTCTATTGGGTTCTGCCTGGGGATGCCATCACAGTGGGTATAATATTGTAATAGTACCCAGATTTTTCTTAATACACAGTTTATCCAGTTATCAAAACACATGCTCGTGATATTAAAGTCAAAGATTTCTACTTCATCTATACACTATACAGAACATATTTAAGAGTATGCGCTCAACACTATAAATATTATGTAATGTGCAGTATTTATTCTGTAGTGTTATACGTATTCCTGTGTTCTGAGGACAGTATTCAGTAAGGATTGCAGCAGAATTTGCAATCCTTTCACTTGTATGCTGGGGTCCGCCCATAGCAGGGCAAGGCTGCCCAGCATGCGGTCCACCGCCCACCCACTGCAATCACGTTGAAATTGCAGCGTGATCGCAATGTCAGTGTGATTGCAGAAATTATGGGAGCCTCCTGCTGGTGCAACCTGGCTGCAACAGCAGAAGGCCCGATGCCATTTAAAAGTTCAGTGCACAAAGCTGCCACCGATAATGCTACCGACATGCACCCCGTTCACGCCGATATGCCCCCGTTCCCGCAATGCTCCGTCGCTGCCCCCCTCAATCAGGCAGAGGCGTTCGTAATAACTGCGGGTCACCTGCAGTAAATGTGGGTGCAAAATGGGACCTGCGCATGTACATGCGGGGCAAACGTAATTATTGCATTTGGATCGCGAATTGCTATCCAACCTGAATTAGCCCCAGAGTTTCAAAATAAAGTACAGTGGCCCTCATTCCGAGTTGTTCGCTCGCTAGCTGCTTTTAGCAGCATTTCAAACGCTAGGCCACCGCCCTCTGGGAGTGTATCTTAGCTTAGCAGAATAGCGAACAAAAGATTAGCAGAACTGCTACTAAATAATTCCTTGCAGTTTCTTAGTAGCTCCAGACCTACTCCTAGATTTCGATCACCTCGGTCCATTTAGTTCTTGGTTTGACGTCACAAACACGCCCTGCGTTCGGCCAGCCACTCCCCCGTTTCTCCAGCCACTCCTGCGTTTTTACCTGGCACGCCTGCGTTTTTTTAGCACACTCCCCGAAAACGGCCAGTTTCCGCCCAGAAACACCCACTTCCTGTCAATCACACTACGATCACTAGAGCGATGAAAAAACATTGCTCGAGCTTGTGTAAATCTACTAAGTTTTGTGTTAAATTACTAAGCGCATGCGCGCTGCGTACCATGCGCATGCGCATTTTCCACCTAATCGCTCCGTTGCGAAAAATGGCAACGAGCAAACAACTCGGAATGACCACCTGCATGCGATATACAGTTATTAGCTGCCTCAACAATGTAAATGGAGAGTCACAGAATATTTCTGCTAAATAAATCAGTATTTATGTATAATATTAGTGGAGTGATTTAGACTAATACAGAGTTGAGCACATATAACTAGATTTCCTAATTGTATTAAAAATGTACTGTAATCGTGGCAAGATTTATTTTGTGCATTTTAATTTTGTTTTATATTTTTTTTATCTTGTGAGTGACCACTTGCCCACTGGTTAGACTACTGGAAATAGAAAATGTAAATTAATGAATCTTAGAGGCTAAGGTATTATAAGGAAAGGGGTTATAATAGAAGGTAGAAAGTGTAAATTTGTTATGTATATATTAGGTAATAATTTGATCAGTTTGGTTTGGATGGGTGCTCATTAAAGTTTTTGAAAACAGTTGGTTGCCAAGTTTACTATTTGGTTTATATAATATTGAATGTAAGTGGCGTATTATCCAGTCCATTGAATTTCTGTTTGTTATACAGTATCTACAGTATGTGATAAAAATTCTATGGAGATGCAAGCAGAAATCAGTTACCATAATGGCTTGATAAATGCGCCGCCGGCACCTTGTACTTAATTGATTCTGCCCTTTTGTTTTAATTTATTTTTTGTTTTTCTAATTTGTAAAACTCTTAATGGAAGTTGTGTGTAGCCACAGCTGTTTTATTTCCTGGAAGTGACTGATAAAAATAGTTAAACTGTATGTTATTAAATATTACTAAATAATGTGTTTCTCTTATTCTGTTGTGAAAAAATAATGATATACTGTATATTTTGCATATCGTATATGTAATGACAAGGCAGAACATCTAATAATAACACCTTAGTTACAAGACATTTTAGTACTGAAAAAGTTACTTTGTTGACATTAGCATTCTTGAGGACTAATAACAATATTTAATAGCCAAATAGACAAATCGTCAGATGTATATTGCATGAACATTATCAATATTTTTTGTGCAAATTTTATATGGAGTTTTTTACATTATGATTAGAGATCTGCACCAGCCCATTTTTGCTGGTTTTGGTTCTACTATAATTCATTGGAGGGTTTTGGTTTTGCCAAAACTGCCTCCCTGGTTTTGGTTTTCAATCTGCACTAAAAAAAAGAAATTATAAAAACAGCTAAAATCATGTAATTTTTGCAGTCCAGACCAAATCCAAAACCTAAATTCAGATTTTAAATCCAAATTCCAAACCATGGGAATATCTGAACCTGGTTCAGATCTTCTGACCGAGTTTTGGTTCAGTTCAGATCCATAAAATTAAGGTCGGTTCAGATTTCTGAAGAACTGAACTGCACATCTGTAATTATGGTATAGAATTGTGTAAAAATGCAAGACTACTTATCTGTGAACTACTGTCACAACTGAGAGCCTGAGCTGACGGGAGGCAGCCTCAGTTGTAGGGGCTGAGATGTACCGGAACCTGGGAGGTTGTATCAGACCCCTGGACATGTAAGTAACATGAATAATAACTGCCCGAAGGCGTGACCACGACAACTTGGATAAAAGTCAATGATGTTTATTATGACAACTCCGCAACACAGCAGCAGTAAAAGAAAACGTAAAAGTCAGCAAAGAATAAATACAGTTCCTGGGTACTACAGGATGGCAGGAGCCACAGGGCACTGGTAGTGTGAGATAGTTCTTATGATCTTCTAGATGGAAAGTCCTTACCAGGCCCGACTGTAGCAATGGAGATAACCCAGGATTGTGCCAGCTGGTGTTCCAGGAAAAGCTGGGTTGCTGAAGGTAAAACAGCTGCTGTGGATACTGGCTGGAACCAGACTGTTGTTAGCACGGAGTGGATGCTGGCTGGAACCAGTTAAATAATAAATGAACTTGGGAGCGATGAAATATGAACTGAAATGTAGAACTTGAGAGCGGAGAAATAATAATACCGGTGGAGAGTGGTAAAGTGTAGAAAGGACACCGGCCCTTTAAGGGAAGCTGTACTCTGCTGAAAGCTGAGCTGGAAGCAGGTAATGGTGTAGCTGGAAACAGATGAATCCACAATGGATTGGAGAGTCAGGCTGCACCGCAGGTGGAATGCTGGTGCGGGTCTCTATGGTGGAAGTCTTGAGACAGGAGCTGGAACCTGGAAGACAATCACAGGAGAGAGACAAATAGGAACTAGGTTTGACAACCAAAGCACTGACGCCTTCCTTGCTCAGGCACAGTGTATTTATACCTGCAGCAAGGAAGGGATTGGCTAGGCAATTATGCAGATTAACAATACTGACAACAGATTGGAGGAAGTGAGGAATGAAACCGATTCAAGATCAGCGGTTTCAACAGGGAAACATGGAATGTCCTGGGTATTTTTAAGAAGAGAGGCAACTGGAGTCTGTAAGCAACAGGATTGATGACTTGTTCAATCTTGAAAGGACCGATATAGCGAGGTGCAAACTTCATACTGGGAACTCTTAACCTCAAATTCTTCGTGGATAACCATACCCGATCACCCACCTTGAGAGCAGGAACTGCTCGACGCTTCTTATCCGCAAACTTCTTGTACCTGAACGATGCCTTGAGCAGAGCTGATCGTACGCTCTTCCAGATATTGGCAAACTGATGCAAGGTGATATCCACTGCGGGAACCGAAGTTGCTGGAAGCGGTTGGAACTCAGGGACTTTAGGGTGGAATCCAAAGTTAGTGAAGAATGGTGTTGAAGCAGATGAAGAATGATACTGGTTGTTATGACAGAACTCGGCCCAGGGAAGTAATTGAACCCAGTCATCTTGAGAGGAGGACACATAGATGCGGAGGAAGGCCTCCAAGTCCTGATTCACCCTCTCGGTTTGACCATTGGTCTGAGGATGGTAAGCCGTGGAAAACTTTAGCTTGACTTGGAGGACTTGACATAAACTTCGCCAGAATTTGGCTGTGAATTGAACTCCTCGATCTGAGATAATTTCTTCAGGAAGACCGTGGAGTCGGAAGATCTCTTGTATGAATACTTGAGCCAACTTGGAAGCTGACGGAAGACCGGTGAGAGGAATGAAGTGTGCCATCTTGGTGAACCGGTCAACTACCACCCAGATGGTATTGAACTTGTTGCACATGGGTAAGTCTGTAATGAAATCCATCGACAAGTGGGTCCATGGTCGACGGGGAACGGATAGTGGAACCTGTTGCCCCGCAGGCGACTGGCGGGATACTTTATGTTGGGCACACTTTGGGCAAGATGCAATAAACTCCAGGACGTCTTTTTTCAGAGTTGGCCACCAATAGGACCTAGAGATAAACTCCAGGGTTTTTTGGATACCTGTATGTCCGGCAAAACGGGAAGCATGGGCCCAATGCATGAGCTTCTTCCTTAGCATCGGCTTCACAAAACTTTTCCCTGATGGGGGCGTAGAGTCCATCCCTACCGTGGAGAATGCCAACGGATTTATAATAGGATGCTTGTCTGAAGACTCTGACTCATTTTCTTGCTCCCATGAGCGGGAAAGGGCATCGGCCTTGCGATTCTGAGAGCCCGGACAGAAATGGAGTTTAAAGTCGAACCTGGAAAAGAAAAGTGCCCATCTGGCCTGACGAGGGTTGAGACATTGTGCGCCCTTCAGGTATAAAAGGTTCTTGTGGTCTGTAAGTATGGTGATTAAATGAGAAGCTCCCTCCAACAGATACCTCCACTCTTCTAGAGCGAGCTTGATGGCTAGCAACTCCTGGTCGCCAATGGCATAGTTGCGCTCAGCTGGGGAGAACTTCCGTGAGAAGAAACTGCAAGGATGTAAATGGCCATCTTTAGCCCTCTGAGATAACACCGCTCCTACTCCAACGGAGGAGGCATCCACCTCTAGGATGAAAGGAGAGTCGATGTCAGGCTGTTTCAGGACAGGCGCAGAGATGAACCTCTGTTTTAAAAGATGAAAAGCTTGCATGGCTTCTTCAGACCACTTGGACGGGTTAGCACCCTTCTTGGTGAAAGCAGTAATAGGCGCCACAATGGTGGAAAAGTCTCGTATAAACTTTCGGTAATAATTGGCGAACCCTAAGAACCTCTGGACCCCTTTGAGGGTTAAGGGTACCGGCCAATTCTGAATTGCTTGTAGTTTCTCAGGATCCATCTCTAGTCCGGAACCGGACACAATGTACCCTAGAAACGGAATGGACTTGACTTCAAAGACGCATTTTTCTAATTTGCAATAGAGATGATTGACACGGAGACGGGACAGAACCTCTTTAACCCAAAAACGATGTTCCTCTAAATCGTTGGCAAAAATGAGGATATCGTCTAGATAGACCACGACATGACGGTATAGAATGTCTCTGAAAATCTCATTGACAAAATGCTGGAAGACAGCTGGAGCATTGCTCAATCCGAAGGGCATGACGAGGTACTCATAATGTCCGTCACGGGTGTTAAAGGCGGTCTTCCACTCGTCACCCTCACGGATCCGGATGAGATTGTATGCACCTCGCAAGTCCAGCTTTGTAAAGATGGTAGCTCCGCTAACTCTGTCAAAGAGCTCAGTAATCAGGGGTAAAGGATAACGGTTCTTGATGGTAATGTCGTTCAAACCTCTGTAGTCGATGCACGGCCGCAGACCACCATCTTTCTTTTTTACAAAAAAGAAGCCTGCGCCGGCTGGGGAAGAAGAAGGTTGAATGAACCCCTTTGCTAGGTTCTCTTTAATGTATTCCTCCATAGAATGCGTCTCAGGCAGAGACAACGGATAAGTTCGGCCTCGAGGTGGAACCTTCCCTGGAACGAGATCAATCGGGCAGTCCCATTCTCTATGAGGAGGAAGGATATCAGCAGAAGCTTTACTGAACACATCCGTGAAATCTTGATATGGAGGAGGTGGAACATCAGACGACCTGGGGGAGGAAGAACAGACAGGCAATACTTTAAACAAACATGTCTCTGCACAGGAGGAACCCCATGCCAGGATTTGCGTAGTCGTCCAATCAATTGTAGGATTGTGAAGACGGAGCCATGGAAGGCCCAGGACCACAGGATGTGTGGCTCTTGGAATCACTAAAAGTGAAATAAGTTCGGAATGAAGAACTCCCACTCTCAGACGAACTGGTAGAGTCCTTAGAGCAATAACAGTATCAAAAATTTTACTGCCATCCACGGCAGTTAAGGAAAAGGAGGAAGGAAGTCTCTCGGTGGGTAGGGACCACCGTTTCACATAGGCTTCAGTAATAAAGTTCCCAGCTGCTCCGGAATCAAGGAGAGCAATGACGTTCCGATAACGTTGAGCAACTTGAAGCGAGACTGGGAGATTACAATCATGAGGAGATGGAGAGGAGATCATTACTCCTAGCCGGCCCTCTCCTGGGCGAGCTAGGGTTTGGAGTTTTCCCGGACGTTCGGGACAGGAATTGATGGTGTGAGACGGAGCTGCACAGTAAAGACAAAGAGACTCAGAGAGACGTCTTCGGCGCTCAGCAGGAGTTAAACGGGAACGGCCAATTTGCATGGGCTCATCTTTAGATGGTGACAGTTGACGAGGAGGAGGAGCAGAAGATTTTGGAGCAGATGATCTTCCACGCTCAGTTGCTCTCTCTCTGAAACGTAAATCAACTTTCGTGCAGAGTGAGATGAGCTCATCTAACTTAGAAGGTAAGTCTCTGGTAGCTAACTCATCTTTAATAAGCTCAGATAAGCCATGCCAGAATGCAGCATACAGGGCCTCGTCGTTCCATGCCAGTTCGGATGCCAGGATCTGGAACTGTATCAGATATTGTCCTACAGTACGTGACCCCTGGCGTAAACGGAGAATCTCGGATGAAGCTGAGGTTACCCGGCCTGGCTCGTCGAAGATGCGCCTGAATGTTGACACGAATGCAGTGTAAGAAGATAGCAGGGTGTCGGACCTCTACCATAACGGTGATGCCCAGTCAAGGGCGGAGCCACTGAGAAGAGAGATGATGTAGGCAATTTTTGTACGGTCACTGGGAAAATTGCCAGGTTGTAGCTCAAACTGAATCTCACACTGGTTGAGAAATCCCCTGCAGAATCTTGGAGATCCGTCAAATTTTGCTGGCGTTGGAAGATGAAGACGTGGAGCAGAAATGGGTAAGGTGGGTGGGGTTATAGCTGGAGTCACTGTGGTTGACGCACCAGATGCGCCTGATCCACGGAGAGTTGTCTGAATCCCATCCAGCCGAGTAGAGAGATCCTGGAGACAGCGGATGATGTGGCCCTGTGCAGCCTCCTGATGTTCTAGTCGGGCTGCCAGTTCTTGCATCGGCCTGGCCGCTTGATCCTGGTCTCCGGCTGGATTCATTAGGTCAGTGCTTACTGTCACAACTGAGGGCCTGAGCTGACGGGAGGCAGCCTCAGTTGTAGGGGCTGAGATGTACCGGAACCTGGGAGGTTGTATCAGACCCCTGGACATGTAAGTAACATGAATAATAACTGCCCGAAGGCGTGACCACGACAACTTGGATAAAAGTCAATTATGTTTATTATGACAACTCCGCAACACAGCAGCAGTAAAAGAAAACGTAAAAGTCAGCAAATAATAAATACAGTTCCTGGGTACTACAGGATGGCAGGAGCCACAGGGCACTGGTAGTGTGAGATAGTTCTTATGATCTTCTAGATGGAAAGTCCTTACCAGGCCCGACTGTAGCAATGGAGATAACCCAGGATTGTGCCAGCTGGTGTTCCAGGAAAAGCTGGGTTGCTGAAGGTAAAACAGCTGCTGTGGATACTGGCTGGAACCAGACTGTTGTTAGCACGGAGTGGATACTGGCTGGAACCAGTTAAATAATAAATGAACTTGGGAGCGATGAAATATGAACTGAAATGTAGAACTTGAGAGCGGAGAAATAATAATACCGGTGGAGAGTGGTAAAGTGTAGAAAGGACACCGGCCCTTTAAGGGAAGCTGTACTCTGCTGAAAGCTGAGCTGGAAGCAGGTAATGGTGTAGCTGGAAACAGATGAATCCACAATGGATTGGAGAGTCAGGCTGCACCGCAGGTGGAATGCTGGTGCGGGTCTCTATGGTGGAAGTCTTGAGACAGGAGCTGGAACCTGGAAGACAATCACAGGAGAGAGACAAACAGGAACTAGGTTTGACAACCAAAGCACTGACGCCTTCCTTGCTCAGGCACAGTGTATTTATACCTGCAGCAAGGAAGGGATTGGCTAGGCAATTATGCAGATTAACAATACTGACAACAGATTGGAGGAAATGATCAGCTGACAGAATCCAAGATGGCTGCGCCCGTGCAGACACTTGGAGGGAAGTTTGGTTTGTAATCCATGTGGTAATGAAAACAGTAATGGCGGCGCCGGCCACTGGAGACAGGAGACGCCAGGCTGACAAGTGCACATCCAACCACGCGGACACAGCGGAGGCCGCGGCTGACGTAATCGCCACTCTGACACTCTGCATGCAGAAGCTCAGGGACGGCGGCGGAGGCCACGGGAGACGCCACGCCAGATGTAATATGGCGTTACTGTGACAGCGTCTCAGAGAGACAGGAGAGGATACAGGAATGTACACATCTGGATAACAGATGGGATCCGGTCCTGGAGCGCTGAGCCAGCCTTAGGAGGCATCTGATGGGTAAGAAATGGCGTCCAGATACCCGGATCGTGACAACTACAGTATGCCGAGTATGATTAAAATGACCAACTTAAAGATTTTCTTTAAATGCTCAATCCATTATAGATTTTGATATTTATATTAATCGATTTGCAATAATATCCTTACCATGCTATTTTAGAGGTTTATGAATGAGCCACTAGAATCAAATACTTCAAACTTAAAATGTTTCTCTCAATTTAGGTATATAAAAAGGTTACTACTGCAAAATGTTGAGTGGGTTAGCCCATATGTTTATTTCCAATATATATAAAAAAAAAGTATTTTATAATGATGTTGTTCCCATTTGGGAACACCAGGACAAGAAGATTTAAGTGTTCCCATTTGAGAAAATGGCCTAATTTTATGAGTTTTTGCTACCTAAACAATTGAAATATTGGACGTTGAATTGCTGAATGTTCTCCTAATCAATTGAAGACTGTCAAATTATCAATATTTGATCAATTAACTGTTCTCTACACAGTACATATTATTAATTCGTAATGTATTCTCCTGATTAGTATTTTTTTAAATCGATTCAATACTCAATCTTTCATTAAAAAAAAATTGTAGGCACCCATAGTTACTTGATGATTGCTATTCTAGAGAGTAAAACCTTGTCTTAAACTTCCTAACAACTGATGTTGCATTTGACATACTAAATACTATACTCAACAAATTGAATTCTAAAAATATATATTTTTAAATATTTGGACTAAAAATATTGTCGTGGCACTCTTTACTCTGTTCTTAAATAGGTAGACAGAAAAAAAGATTAGCGCCAAATGAAAAAGTTCACCAAGGTTAGGCATGTTCAGCTCTGAACTGAGGACCATCAACCAAATAAAGGTTTATAAAGTGAATATATGTAAAACATTGGTAGTTCCAGCACTTCTCCAACTTTTGATTTATAGATTGTCTTGTGAGGACAGAGAAATAAAAGAAATGTACTGTATGTACTCTACACACATAAAGCAAAAAGGGAAAGATGTACTGTATGAGGAAACATCTGTACGCTAGCTTTCACTGTGTAATATAAGTTAAACAATCTTCCAACAAGTGGTACTGTATGCTCACCATTCAGTGCATACTGTGACAATATAGGTTCGCACTATTTTTTTTTATTCCATGTTATTCGGATGTAGTAAACAATTGATGAGAAATGTATTATTTAATATAGTTTCTTATTGCATTTAATAAAAATAATAGGAGAGCAGAACATCTTGCGCAAGTTATGCCCACAATGTTCTTATCTGTACATAATGTGGATGGGTAGGTAGTGCACTTTCTACTTGCCCTGGCTATAGTACCTTGTAGGTGGGGGCAATAGATGACAATTGGCTTGGAGCATATACACATTTTACAGCATTTTTTTTTAAAATATGGTTGACAGTTATGGGATCAGTATGATTTGCCGATGGAAGGATTGCTGCCAGTTAGCCGGGACCCTCTCTGTCAGGAAGCTAACTGCTTTCCGTTGTTACATGCTGATGCATAAAAATACTGTACTGTAGGAGGCACAATAAGTTGGATGCCAGACCATATTACAAAATATAACGTCTTTATATACATCTACTCTAGTCCAGCACAATACTTACATTGCAAAATTATAAATATGATACAAACAATACAGCTCCTTATTTCTCTAGCACTGTAAAGGCCAATATGAATATGGATACAGCATACTTTATATCACATAAGGGTTACTGTAACTCCTACTGCACAGTTCTTAACATGGCAACAAGAATATGGTTGCAGTCTATGGGATGGATGTAATGACGCCTGAGATCACCAGAATTTTGAGATGCCGGCCGAATTCAGACGTTTTTTTTTTACAGGACAAAACCATGCCTTGTAAGGATTGCTCCTTTAAAAAAATGTCCAAGATCGGCCGGCATCTTGCACCTTTGGCGATCTAGGACGTCACTACATCCGGCACCATATCTATTCACAGTCTACTGCTCCACCTGCACATTCTTATAGCATAATAGTATAAACAATGAAGCAGTTACAGTATCACTTAGGCAGGCTAGTATAAGCCTCACAGATACTCCTTCCTGGTAATGTTCCACACATCAGCTCAGTCTCTCCCTGCTTCCTTTCTGCATGCACTATTCCTATTCTAGTCTATTTCTTCTGATTCTATCACTTCCAGGCTCTTGATGTCACACTCTGTGTAAGTGCCACAAACATTTTAAAGATGTCTTTCAAAAGTGTTATAGCTAGAGATGAGCGGGTTCGGTTTTACTCAGATTTACTCGGATTTACCCGAATCTCCTTATTGGCTATCGGACATCACGTGTTTTGGATAGCCAATAAGAAAAATCCAGAAAATAAGAAATGGCAATAATTCTTGCTTAAAGAATTGAGCAAATCCGAACCTGCTCTTCTCTAGTTATAGCTTTTCAATATGAATTATTTTATTTATAAAACATTTTTTTAAGGTAGAGTGAATATTTTAGTTTTGAGAGAATGTTTGAAGTTATTGATAGTGGAGGGCAGTCTAATAGAGTAAGTAAGAGTATTCCACAGTTTAGGGACAGTACAGGAGAAACCATAAAAGTGGAAATGAGAAGTTGTAATCAGTGGGGACGAGAGAAATTGATCATGGCCTAAACAGAGAAGTTGGGAGGTAGTGGGGAGGCAAATGAGGTAAGAGTGAGAGGAAGAGAGTAAAAGCTTTTATGGGGATGGTGAAGAGTTTAAATGGGACCCAAACTGAACTTTTCATGTTGCGCACATTTGTTTAGTCAGGTTTTGCCACTTTACGTAGCAACACACAATTGATATGGGGGCGACTAGTGTGACAGAGGGGTTTATTTGAATATCACCACACAATCTCCCGTCACTTTAGATGGGAAATCGGGTGAGAGAAAACAATTGATGTCCCCCCATAGTGTCCTGTTTGGAGTCAAACTCACAGCACCATAGTTGGGAATCTGTAAGATGTACTGTAATATATTGTCTATACTTTCTGTATTAACAACTTTCACAGAACAGACCATTAGTTACAAATTGAAAATAATATAATTTTCAGCCTTAAATGCTAAATTGCTTGCAAACGAAAATCATGTCTATTGAATAAACCTTGTCCTTGTTGTAATAAAGTGTTTTAAAATGGTTTTAAAATGCATCAAACCCTCTGTTAAACATGAATATAGTTTATTTGATAAATCTTATATAGAGTATTAATAAAACTACAAAAATAGTGTCCCGAGGAGACAAGACAAATAACACGTTTTGCAGCAGTGTCTTATAATTTATCTATACAGTACAGGTAACAAATAATCATAATTGACCAATTCTTTGGCAGTCCTCCTTAAATCACTAATGCTCCCATCAGCCATTAAGACTGATATACTCTCAACAAATGGATTAAGGATTTAGACACATTTAATTACAGTACATACCAACAACATATTAGTAACCATTGAAAAAATGAATTCACATTCTCAGAATATTCTAATTTACAGTAACACAGATTTACATAATTTATCATCGTAAAATATTAAGAATGCCTTTAGATATATATATTTTAAAATAAATCTGCTATTGCGAAATTGGTAGAAAGAATCCTTTTTACTGTTATAATATAAATGCTGAATAGGGAATGTAACAAGATCCGGGTGCATAGCACTGTACAGAAGGATGTTATGCAAAAGTAAGCATGGCCATGTGGTCTTAGGGGCTAATTCAGACCTGATCACTGCTGTGCGTTTTTGCACAGCGGATGCTCAGGTCTGAACTGTGCATGCATATGCGCCGCAATGCGCAGGCGCGACGGTCCACAGTGAAGGGCAGTGACGGGATGGTGTGAAAAATACGAAAGCATCGGCAATTGCAAGTAGATTGACAGGAAGAGGGCGTTTGTAGGTGGCAACTGACCGTTTCTAGGGAGTGTCCGGATAAACGCAGTAGGGACCCGGCGTTTTGTAGGAGGATTATTGACATCAGCTCCGGCCCCTATCATCGCAGTGGCTGAGTAAGTCCTGGGATGTGCAGAGACTGCACAAACTGCTGTTTGTGCAGCTCTCCTGCACTAGCGATCACACACCTGCACAGCGAATTCCCCCTCCCCCTGTAGGCTGCGACTACCTCATTGCAGGTATGACCGTAGCGATCAGGTCTAAATTACCTCCTTAATGTCAACATGGATTGAATGTCAACATTGTAAATATCGGCAGTCGGCATATCGACTATGCTCTCTAACCATTGATACTTTAAATGTTAACACTGGACATGTCGACATTTTGAAAGTCGACTTGCTGAAAGTATACTATATAGAAGGTTTAACCCGCTGGGCTACCCTCTCTCCCAGGCAAAGATTTTCATGGCATTCTCCAGTCTGTTCTTACATTGCACCATGTGGCCTAAGTAGATGACTTCCATTGTTTACCTGTGTTACCTAATCCTAGTTATGCCCTGTCATCCATGTAATTTACAGTAGGCATGTCATTCATTATTTTGCCACATACATATGTGTCCTCATTAGGGGTGTGCGCAGGGCCAAATCTTGTTTTTTTGTGTTTTGGTTTTGGATCTTTATCTCCTTTATGTTTTGGATCTGTATTGGTTTTGATAAAACTGTCCTTTCGGGTTTTGATGTTGGATCTGTATTTTTTCAGAAAAATCATAAAAACAGCTAAAATTACAGAATATTGGGCTGTTTTTGTTCCTACGTTATTATTAACCTCAATAACATTAATTGACACTAATTTCCAGTAAATTTGGACCACCTCACCAACATAGGCCAAAGCCTAGCTAAGCAAAAGGGCAGCCGCACAAACACATGGCAGCTATTTCTGTTTAAAAATGTTTTAGAAATTAGTAATGTATTAACAATAACTGAAATAACCGAACCAACTCGCAAGTACTATCAATAAATAAAATCCAACACAGAAATTTCCTGAGAATCGTATGCAGAATATCATTGCTCTAAAGTACAGTGCAGAGTACCCCACCATGTGGGAAAGATAGTACTCTCCAGTCTTGTTAAATAACACAAAAAAAGGTTATTTATTTAAATAAAGGTAATTTTCACATACCAATGTTGGACCTTTCTCAAGGGAACCAACATGATCAATGAGGCATCAGAGACAGAAAATCCAAATTAAAAACGAGTTGTGGAAACTGTGGATAGAGTGCCCTGCCTCCCAGGCCTCTTATTTGTACCTGTCTCAATTAAGGAAAAATCGCCAATGACACTCATTGCAGTCATGTGTTCCATTCAGCTGGAACGCATTGCGTCACTTCCGATAGTAACCGGAAGTGTGTCACGGGCAGCCAAACAGGACACACAGTGGACAATGCTACATGGGGACTATTCTCCATATGGCTGTAGGTGTGGTGATTGCGCACCATGTCACTGCAAGCTCATCCAATATATCTAAGTGTGCTTGGTGAGGGTAAGTGAATGCCGAGATACTCAGCACATACGTGCAACACCCATTGCCATGTCGACGTGGGCGCGCTGGCAGTGTCCCATATATTAGAGGCCCTGCCCCCCATCGAATGTACAACTACAGGATAATGTAAAGGCACTGCTAAGAGCAGTTATATGGGGTACCTAGGAGCCCGGGTGCTGATATACTACAAGGGAAAACACCAATCACAGAGAAAACATGCTATATACCCGCCAGTATGCAGCACCACAATGCTATATACAAAATATAGAAGTATTCCTATTAGAGTCAAATGATAAGAAACAGAAAACAAAAAAGAGGAAGAAGATAAAATAAAGTACTTAACAAACAGCAAAGAAAAGAAAAAAGCGAACCATGTGTAAAATAGCAACAGCAGACATTGATGCCCCCTACAAAGTGCCCCCAGCACATGCCTATTCTCACTGCCCAGTCTGTAACTCCCTTCTGGGACCCCTTGGTCACTGCTGACTGGCACCCTGTGACCATGTAAAGCCCCGATCAATCAGCCTTTTTGTCGAGCAGCTAACAAAATTTGCCCCAATCACAAAAAACAGCATTCCGTATCTGCGTAGTTCAGTGTGAAATACTTTGGGGGACACAGTTAAATATTGACCAGGTTACAATGCTGGTCAGATACAGTGCTGATCGGATACAGTGCAGGCCAGACACAGTGAGGGTTACAGTGCAGGTTGGATACAGTGTGGTTTGGATAAATTACAGTTTACAGTGTGGGTTGGATAAAGTTCAGGTAGCATACAGTGTCGGATGGCTATAATGCAAGGTCAGATACAGTGCGTGTCAGAGACAGTATGAGATACAGGGGGTAATTCAGACCTGATCGATCGCTAGCATTTTTTGCAGTGCTGCTATCAGGTCAGAACTGCGCCTGCACTGCAATGCGTAGGCGCGTCACACGGGTACAAAGCAGATCGTTGCTGTGCAATGGGTTTTATTAAGAATTCATTAGTACAGCCGATCGCAAGGAGATTGAGAGGAAGAGTGTGTTTGTGGTGGCAACTGACCGTTTTCAGGGAGTGGTTGGAAAAACGCAGGCGTGTCCAAGCATTTACAGGGCGGGTGTCTGACGTCAATTCCAGCCCTGAACAGGCTGAAGTGATCGCAGTGGCTGAGTAGGTCCTGGGCAACTAAGAAACTGCACAAAGTTTTTTTGTACCGCTCGGCTGCACATGTGATCGCACACTTCCACAGCTAAAATACATTCCCCGGTGGACGGTGACTATGCGAATGCAGGACTGCAAAAAACAGCTAGCAAGCAAACAGGTCTGAATGACCCCCACAGTGCAGGTCAGATACAAAAACAGTGCACTTACTGTGGCTGGGAGTGTTGGTGTTGTCCTCAGTATGGGGCTGTGCACAGTGCGGGGGTATCCTCAAAGCAGAGGTACCAGCTGTGTTGGCAGTGTGAGGGTGCGGGTGGTGTCCTCAATATGGGTATGTCAGTGTGGGTGGTGGCACCATTACCACGGTGGGGGCTTCCATCTTGCCCCATATTAGCCTATGGGGACACGCTGATTGGCTGATAGCCGTGACAGATGGCTTTCTCAGCTAATCAGTGGTCAGCCCATTGAATATAATGGGACTGACGCCTGAGCCAAAACCTCAAGATCCGACAGCAGAATCCTGAGGTTTTGCCTCAATTTGGGATCTGGGGCAGGCAAAGAGATCTGAGCTGTGGCTTTGATCTCCCCAGATTTGTCTGCAACTGTGATTCTGTCTGCAATGCAACACCCCCTCTGCTAATTAGATTGCTGAACATACTGAAAAACACACCTCCCCCTGTGCTAGTTGATATAGGGGGTGATTCAGACCTGGGGGTATATTTACTAAGATTTATGTTTCTGATGAATTGGTGGGAGTTTAAACTCGAATTTTATTGGAAGTATTTTTCTGCAACTTTTTGTAATAATCTTCGGGAATTTACTAAGCTGCCGAGTTTTGGTTTTTCGAATTTTCCGATGTCGATGTTATTCATATTGTCGGGCAGTGTTTTTTATGGGAGTGATGAGTAAAACACTACCGGACATAACACAATGAAGGCAGGTGGGATCAGTGAGATCCATGCAGGGCTTCATTGTGTACAGGGTTAAAAGTGTTTAAAAAAATTGTGTGGGGTCCCCCCTCCTAAGCATAACCAGCCTCGGGCTCTTTGAGCTGGTCCTGGTTGTTTAAATACAGGGGGAAAATTTACTGGGGCCCCTCAGTATTTAGACAACCAGAACCGGGCTCTTGGGCCAGCCCTGGTTCCAAAAATATGGGGGACAAAAGACGTAGGGGTCCCCCATATTTTTAAAACCAGTCAATTTTTTCCCTGTATTTAAACAGCCAGGACCGGCTCAAACAGCCCGAGGCTGGTTATACATAGGAGGGGGGACCCAACGCAATTTTTTTAATGATTTTTAACTATTTCAGCCCTTTTACACAGATAACCATGCACGGATCTCACTGATTCGTGCATGACTATCTGAACATGTCAGCAAAAATCAAGTCTATTTGAAAGCTCCTTTTTTTTACGAATTCTATGCTTTCCCGGCAGTGTTTGGCTATTGGGGGTAATTCCAAGTTGATCGCAGCAGGAATTTGGTTAGCAGTTGGGAAAAACCATGTGCAGTGCAGGTGGGGCAGACATAACATGTGCAGAGAGAGTTAGATATGGGTGTGGTGTGTTCAATCTGCAATCTAAATTGCAGTGTAAAAATAAAGCAGCCAGTATTTATCCTGCACAGAAACAAAATAACCCACCCAAATCTAACTCTCTCTGCACATGTTATATCTGCCTCCCCTGCAGTGCACATGGTTTTGCCCAACTGCTAAAAAATTTCCTGCTGCGATCAACTTGGAATTACCCCCATTGTCGGCAGTGATTGAGAATACGAATTCTTAGTAAATTAGCGAATTGTATAAAATAACAGCTGTGTTTGACCGATGGTCTATTCATTCGTATTTGTGAACTCTGCCGGGAAAAAACAATACGAATAGCCCCAATACTGCAGAGATTTGTGTTTAGTAAATTCCCGTGATCACACTTAGAAGAAAAATACAAACTCGAATTAAATCGGGACCTTAGTAAATATACCCCTAGATCACTACTGTGCATTTTAACACAGCGGGCGATCAGCAATAGACTGCGCATGCGTATGAAAAATCATTAAATGGGGAGTGAGGTGCGAATGGATTTGCAGCTGTCTGCTGACTTAGGGTTTTTTTGCAGCTCAGCGTACACATGTGATCGCACACTTGCATGGTGAATATACACTCCCCTTGGGCAGCGACTATCTGAACACGGCACAACAAATTTAGCAGCCCAGTGATCAGGTCTGAATCACCCCCATAGTGTGTAGTATTTAAGAGCATTATTGACATGGCCTGCAGTCATGACCTTGGCCTGCATTTGTTAAGAATGCATTTGAAGGATGTCATTTCAAGGATGCAGTTAGCACCAGAGTTTGAACTGGATTTGGACTACTCTAGAATCTAAAATGAAACAATTTTACGAACACTGCAGGTAAGGATCATTATGTCGCAACTCCTCACCTATGCCAGCCACGAGAACACTAAGACCAGGCCTACCACTTCTCTGGAAGTGAACATCAAGACTGCCCCTGGGCCTTCCCCTCAAGCATACTTCCATCCCACTGTGTGCTATTCCTATAATGTGAACCTGCACCGATAACACACCCTGCCAGCAAGAACCTACACAGTACACCTCAGGTGGTTGTCTCGGATGGTTCCTCCATGGGTAGGATGTACTTCACATTGATCTTTCCGTGCAGGATATATCATAATACACACACGTCAGTTTTCCTATATCTGCATTGGGCCCTTGTATGACTCACCTCCCACAACAAAACCTTTGTAGTGCACCCAACATGGCTGCCTCATTTAGTATGCTTGTGGATGGGGTGAAAAATACATGGACCTGATGGTTTTGTTGGGACCCTACTCTGAGAATTAGAATACAAAATACTGTAATCACCCCATTTTGTGTCATCTCTTTTAGGGGTAAACTGTTCCACACAGGGTAATCCTGCACAGTACATCCAAGATGGCTTCCTCACCTAGTGCTTACTGCATGTGCACTCTATGGGCTTAATTCAGACCTGATCGTAGATGTGCTAAATTTTTCACATCTATGATCAGTCACAACAGACATGCGGGGGGATGCCCAGCACAGGGCTAGTCCGCCCCGCATGTTAGGCCCGATTACCCCACACAAGCATCAGTAATGCTTTTGTACTGGAAGAGTAACTCCCTGACAGCGCAATTCGACACTGTGAGGGTTGCAGCGGATGCGTGTGACGTCAGGCTGCTGCCGCGGCCTACCCCCCCCAACGGTCCAGGCACGCCTGCATTGCCAGGACCGTGCCCCCTAAACAGCAGACAAATGCCGCTGGCCCGTCCCATCCTGCCCAGAGTCTGCCTCTGCCGGGCAATCACGCAGAGGCGATCGCAGGGCTGAGACAGCCATCGGCTGTCTGGCATATGCGGTGCCGGCACATGCGCAGTTCAGACCTGATTGCTGCTGTACAAAAATGCACAGCACTGATCAGGTCTCAATTAGCCCCTATGTTCTCTTTTTTATGTCTGTTTGGCTTGTCTATTACTGTATTACTTAAATCTTCTGTATTATGTGCATTGTTTTATATGTCTGGAGACCACCTTGAGTCATGTTGGAGAAAAATCCCTATATAAGTAAAATAATAATAATACCAGAACCCCCATAACACATGTAAATACCTCAGAGCTGTCTGTGGATTTTTCTGGAGGTGAGATTAAGAAATGGCCATGGATAGTGGAAATTCAGATCTACAGTACAGTATGTCCAAAAAATGAAACTAAGTGAAGCCTGCCAGTCTCTTCGTACATGATTTGGTGCAACACAAACTTCTTCCAATGCAAAGTATCTCTTCCAGAACATGGCAGGGCACTCCTGAGGGGGCAGGCTGCATTCTCCCATCTACAAAACAACCCTACAGTACTATGAATACTTTGTAAAACTTTATACAATATATTATTGATTTGTTTGTGGAAGTACAGAATGATTTACTTTCACACTAGATATTGTAAACATATGTATATATAATAGATCATAACCTTAGATGGTAATACAATATGTCTCTGTATCCTGTCATCAAGACAACCATTAGACATTCCATAATACAGTAGACATGACACAAATCAGTGTAGGGAACATTGCCTTTTATGTTCTTTCTTCAGGGGTAACAAGTAAAGTACAGCATCTTATCTTATATACTGTACCTACAGAACATGCAACTCATCAAGTGTGGCTCCTGGACATGGCACTATGATGCTAGTAGTAAAGATCACAACACCATAGATACAATAAATATGCTGATAGAAAAAACTATGCATTAAGATACAGTACCTTTGTACTGATTGACCTATTATTCAATGGCCACAGAAAGTTTATAATCAACTAGCATTTGCCCATGGCTTTGCTTGTGTGGATGTCTGCTATTGCTCAGCAGAAATAATTTTACAAAGACAGTAGTGCCATGTAATACTGTGATGTATATTTTAGAATGTACACATTGATCATAAAATTTATTGTAAGTAATATTTGCAGGTTTTCCTTCAGTGAATAACACAAAAGTATGCTTGGGGCTACTTACTTGTGAGCATGCCATGTAGAGCTGCCCATGGGAGAAGCAGTTGGTCCTGAGATCTATGCTTGCAGCTCTGAGTGTTTGCCCCTGCGACTTGTTGATTGTCATAGCGAAGCAGACACTTACTGGAAACTGTAGGTACTTGAAAAGGAAAATTGTTGTGGAGAAGAGGTATACGTGGTATAAACACAATCTCACCTGCGCTAGAATCTCTAACTCAATTAGGCGCCTTTGCAGAGCAGTCACTCTAACTTGGGTTCCATTGCATAACTTGGGCAGAGTCAAGTTTTGCAGAAGCATGATCTGAACACCAACTTTCAGTGCGATGAGTGTCAAACGTCTGGTTTTTCCTTTATCGCTCCTCATCCTGATGTCACATTGAGTTCATACAGTACATACCTATTTCTAGACTAAGCTCTACAATAGTAAAAACATGATCCAAATTCATCCAGTAGTTTTTGGTAATGCCAGATTGAACAAAGAAAAAATTAAGAATTAATTTTCGTCTCCATAGTTCATAAAAAGTCCATAGAGGGATATGCGTTTGACATACCTCCCATTGGGATCCAACTGGTTGCAATACCGATGCCAGATTCTTGACGGGGGTGCAATGCTGCTGCTGGAATACCAGTGAGGTACAAGTGAAACTCAATAAATTAAAACATTGTGCAAAAGTTAAATTATTACATTCATTCAACTTAAAAGTGAAACTAATATATTAAATAGACTCATTACATGCAAAGTGAGATATTTCAAGCCTTTATTTGTAATCATTTTGATGACTGTGATTTACAGCTTAAGAAAATCCCAAATCCAAAATCTCAGAAAATTAGAACATTACATAAAATCAATAAAAAAAAGGATTTTAAATACAGAAATGTCAGACTTCTGAAAAGTATAATCATGCATATGTACTCAGTACTTGGGTGGTCATTCCGAGTTGTTCGCTCGTTGCCGATTTTCGCTATATTGCGATTAGTCGCTTACTGCACATGCGCAAGGTACGCAGAGCGCATGCGCTTAGTTATTTTACACAAAAGTTAGGTATTTTACTCACGGCATAACGAGGATTTTTCAACGTTCTGGTGATCGTACTGTGATTGACAGGAAGTGGGTGTTTCTGGGCGGAAACTTGCCGTTTTCTGGGCGTGTGTGAAAAAACGCTGGCATTTCTGGGAAAAACGCGGGAGTGTCTGAAGAAACGGGGGAGTGTCTGGGCGAACGCTGGGTGTGTTTGTGACTTCAAACCAGGAACGAAACTGACTGAACTGAATGCAATGGCTGAGTAAGTCTGGAGCTGCTCAGAAACTGCTAAGAAATTTCTATTTGCAATTCTGCTAATCTTTTGTTCACAATTCTGCTATGCTAAGATACACTCCCAGAGGGCGGCGGCTTAGCGTGTGCAATGCTGCTAAAAGCAGCTAGCGAGCGAACAACTCGGAATGAGGGCCTTGGTTTGGGCCCCTTTTGCATGAATTACTGCCTCAATGCGGCGCAGCATGGATTCTATCAGCCTGTGACACTGCTAAGGTGTTATGGAAGAGCAGGATGCTTCAGTAGCGGCCTTCAGCTCTTCTGCATTGTTCGGTCTCATGTCTCTCATCTTTCTCTTGGCAATGCCCCATAGATTTTCTATGGGGTTCAGGTCAGGTGAGTTTGCTGTCCAATCCAGCACAGTAATCCCTCTGCCACTGAATCAGGTTTTGGTACTTTTTGCATTGTGTGCAGGTCCCATTTCTGCTGGAAAATGAAGTCAGCATCTCCATAAAGCTTGTCTGCTGAAGGAAGCATGAAGTGCTCTAAAATGTCCTGGTAGATGGCTGCATTGACTCTGTACTTAGTAAAGCACATGGCTCCCCAAATCAACACAGACTGTGGAAACTTCACACTGGACTTCAAGCATCATGGATTGTGTGCCTCTCCATTCTTCCTCCATACTCTGGGACCTTTCAAAATGAGATGCAATATTTGCTCTCATCAAAAAAGAGGACTTTGGACCACTGAGCAACAGACCAGTTCTTTTTTTCTTTATCCCAGGTAAGACATTTCTGACATAACAGGTCATTCCGAGTTGATC
Organism: Pseudophryne corroboree; assembly: GCF_028390025.1. Lineage (NCBI taxonomy): Eukaryota > Metazoa > Chordata > Amphibia > Anura > Myobatrachidae > Pseudophryne > Pseudophryne corroboree. The sequence continues at coordinate 1,019,808,744 of NC_086444.1, forward strand.
GCTCGCTGCTGTTTTTCACAGCGCAGCAAACAGTTTTCTACTGCGCATGCATATGCACCGCAATGAACAGGCGTGTCGTACGTGTACAAAGCAGATCATTGCTGGGCGATGGATTTAACGAAGAATCCATTCGTACAGCCGATCGCAAGGAGATTGACAGGAAGAGGGTGTTTGTGGGTGGCAACTGACCATTTTCAGGGAGTGTTTGGAAAAACGCAGGCATGTCCAAGCATTTACAGGGTGGGTGTCTGACGTCAATTCTGGGACCAAAAAGACTGAAGTGATCGCAAGGGCTGAGTAAGTTCAGAGCTACTCATAAACTGCAAAAAAACTTTTTCGTCCCGCTTGGCTGCACACACGTTTGCACACTTGCAAAGCAAAAATACAATCCCCCGTGGGCGGCAACTATGCATTTGAGTGGCTGCTAAAAGTAGCTAGCGAGCGATCAACTTGGAATGAGGGCCATTTTTTGTTGTTCAGGAGAGGCTTGATAAGAGAAATATGACATTTAAAGCCCATGTCCAGGATCCATCTGTGTCTGATGGTTCTTGATGCACTAACTCTATCCTCAGGCCACTCCTTGTGAGGCTCCCCCACACTTTTGAATGTCTTTTTCCTGACAATCCTCTCCAGGCTGCGGTCATCCCTGCTGCTTGTGCATCTTTTTCTTCCACACTTTTCCCTTCCACTTAACTTTTAATGTGCCTTGATACAGCACTTTGAGAACATCCAATTTCTTTTGCAATTTCCTTTTGATGCTTTCCCTCCTTATGGAGGGTGTCAATGAGGATTTATGCACAACTGTCAGGTCAGCAGTCTTCCCCATGATTGTGAATTGTACTGAACCAGACTGAGAGACCATTTAAAGGATCAGACACTTTGAGCCTGCAATATTGAACCTTTTCACAATATTCTAATTTTCTGAGATTTGGGATTTGGGGTTTTCTTAAGCTGTAAGCCACAATCATCAAAATTATAACAAATAAATGCTTGGGATTCCCCTTTCAGTATAGTGATAGCCTGCATCCCGTACGCCGGTATACCATACCGATCCCTCTAGAAGTATGTTTCTCCAACAACAAAAAAATGGTATGTACAGACACAACCCTTATTGTATGTATAGATAAGTATGTTTGTTATCCATGTACCAATAATAGGAACCATAGAAAAAGGACAATAAATCACATCCTGCTGTAATGATGCGGAACAGAGAACTACAGTATGTTATCAAAAGTTCATTGGGGATTCTGTTAGCGTAGCAGTAAAAGTACCATGGGTGCTACAGGAACCCATGGAGACTCAAAGATTCATTTATCCTCTCATACCACATTCACACGTACTGTACATGAAAATGCTGATTTTTGTATATCTGCATGCAAACTACCCGGGTCTTTGTCCAGGGTTCTCAACCCTGCACCAGAGACGAGCTCAGAACCAAGAATTTAACAGCTTGCAGGACCCTGGGTCACAAGTCTGAAAGGGGTATTAGAGGACATAGGGGTTCATGTAACAAGCAGTGAAAAGAGTGGAGAAGTGGACCAGTGAAGAAGTTCCCATAGCAACCAATCATCTTCAAGGTAGCATTTACTTTCTTAAAACGATAGTTAGAAGCTGGTTGGTTGCTATGGGCAACTTCTCACTGGTACACTTCTCCACTCTTTTCTATGTTTGATACATCAATCTCATGGTGTCCAACTTGAATTATATTATCATTGATCAAACTGCTTGCACACATAGCAATATACAGCGTTTTATTTATTCATAATATGTTTTTTATTTAGTGGTTTAAAATGTTTAACTATTAGCTTTCTCTGGGCCTTGGTGCTGTGTATTTTGATTTATTTGATATATTACTGTAGTTATTTTTATCGCTCGGTTATTATCCATACTATTGTTTGATATTAGCATCATGTTTCACTCACATATTGTGCTATGTTTATGATGACAGTTTACACTCTCATCATAGATTGAGGGTGTATGACTCATTGTGATATATTGAATTGAAACAACATGTTTATAGTTTTGTAATTCTGATGTGTAATTTTTTTTAACTTTGATTATTCAAAAATGTATTTATATACAAGAGTACCCCCAAAATATAGTTTTATTAGTATTGCTAATATACATACAGTATATGTATTACTCTAGGGAAGCACCACAGTTTAAGTCTTGGACACTAAGGGTACATGCTATCGCTCCATTTGCTACAACAGTTTATCTATCTACTTTAGCTATTTTGGGGACAAGTGCATTAACTTACCTCCCTCCCCCTAACCATAATATAATGATTCAACTTGATTGTCTAATTCTAAATCTGCATATGCACAAATAATACACAATAAAATATACAGTAGTTGGATTTTCTCTCCTTGGAATATAAATGCCTAATGGGAGTAATTACTTGAAATGTAATTAACAGATGCTTGGGGCAGATGTACTGAGCCTTGGAGAGTGATATTAATACCTTTTTTAAACACTCTACTGACCTGTTGGCATAGTTTACTTCTTATTATTTAACCAGCTAAATGAGACAACACTTGAAATTACACTGTGACCTTGAATTTCCTCAGCACATTACTTATTCATGTCATCAAATGCCTGGGTTAGATTCATATACCTGTAAGATCCTCTTGTATTATTGCTTGGTACTAAGAGCTCTTTAAGCCCACAAACAATATTAAATATGCATTAAAAGATTTGTGAAACTATCTAAAACGGCCTTATTATTTAGGTATACTTTATCAGCACAATAGTCTGAGTTTTTATTCACTCCAACAATCCAGGTTGTGATTAGGAACATTATATTCAGAAGTATTTACTTAATACAACATCTTTGTATAGAGAGGCAAGGTTAGCAAGAAGCATGAAAGACAAAAACAATAGAAGACACAAATGTATACTGTATAAAAAGAACCACAGATGAGATTTCAGAATCATAATAAAGTTAGACGAAAGAAACATGTGCCTGCTGTGTACTGTATGGACATTAAATTTAAAGAATTATACTTTGGCACGGCAGCCATATAACATGTATTAAATGTAACCACAGGTTAGATGTTCTTTTTCTTAACTTCCATGTATTCAAATAAATATAAACCAGTACTAAAGTGCTGTTTTTAAAGCACATTATGTATAGTCAAAATGTATGTGGTTTCAATATACTCTCCTATGGGGGAGATTAATCAAAGCTTGGAGAGAGATAAAATGGAAAGAGATCAAGTACTAACCAATCACCTTCTTACTTTCATTTTATATGTTGCATTTGAAAAACATGACAAGAGCTGATTGGTTGGTACTTTCGAACTGATTTTGATTTGGAAGTAAAGCAAAAAAAGGGGCAAAACCATGTTGTACTGCAGGTGGGACAGATGTAACATGTGCGGAGATAATTAGATTTGGGTGGGGAATGTCCAAATGGAAATCTAATTTGCAGTGTAAAAATAAAACTGTCCAGCATTGGAAGGCTTCTTGCTAAAGCAGCCAGTATTTACCTGCATAGAAAAAATATAAATTAATTTGCATTTCAAACATTGTTTGCTTCAGATACAAAGTTTCTTGCTTTATTGCTTTACTTTCATATAAGAATCAGTCCCTTTATCTCTCTAAGCTTTGATAAATTTCAAGTACTAACCAATCATTTTGTTACTTTCATTTTATAGGTTGCATTTGAAAAAATGACAAGAGCTTATTGGTTGGGACTTTGGAACTGATTTTGATTTGGAAGTAAAGCAAAAAAATGGGCAAAACCATGTTGTACTGCAGCAGAAAAAGATGCAACATGTGCAGAGAGATTTAGATTTGGGTCGGGCATGTGCAAACGAAAATCTAAATTGCAGTGTAAAAATAAAACTGTCCAGCATTTGAGGGCTACATATAAAAGCAGCCAGTATTTACCTGCATAGGAAAATATAAATGAATTTGCATTGCAACATGGTTTGTTTCAGATACAAAGTTTCTTGCTTTCTTGCTTTTCTTCCAGATAAGAATCAGGCCCTTTATCTCTCTAAGCTTTGATAAATCTCCCCATACTGTGGTTCCCAAACCTTGAACCTGCTGGACTGTCCAATATGTCATTTTAAATTAGAGATGAGCAGGTTCGGTTCTCAGAGAACCGAACATCACGTTCTGAGTCAGTTTCCGAGTCCAGCTCGGGACTTCCTACCAGACTTGGAAACAAGAATGAGGCAACACGTCACCATCCCACTGTCGAATTCTTAAGGGTTTTGGATTCCATATAAACAGCTGCCCATCACCGCCATTTTCACTTCAGACTTGGAGAGTGAGGGAGACAGACCTCTGTCTCTCACTGTGGGGGTCAGCGTGTGCTCTCTATGGGTGCTGTTAGGGGTGATGTACTGTAACTGTGATGTTAGAGGTGCTGTCCTGACTGTCACTGGTGTTTCATGTGCTGTTATGGGCGCTGCAGCTGTACATGGGTGTTATTGCTGTCCTGGCTGTCACTGGTGTTTCATGTGCTGTTATGGGTGCTGCAGCTGTACATGGGTGTTATTGCTGTCCTGGCTGTCACTGTGTTGAACAGGGGACAGGGGCACTCTTCTCCTATATGCAGTGAAAATACAGTGGTGCTTGCCCAGTCTTGTATGCTGTAAAAATTCAGGGGTGCTGTTGTTAAAATAAATGTATACTGGCCCTGTCTTGTATGCAGGAAAAATTCAGGGGTGCAGTAAAATAAATGTACACTGGCCCTTGTATGATATAAAAATTCAGGGATGCAGTAAGATACATGTACACTGGCCCTCTCTTGTATGCTGCAAAAATTCTGAGGTGCAGTCAAATAAATGTACACTGGCCCTGTCTTGTATGCTGTAATAATTCTTGGGTGCAGTAAATTAAATGTACACTGGCCCTGACTTGTATGCTGTAATAATTCTAGGGTGCAGTAAAATAAATGTATACTGGCCTTGTCTTGTATGCTGTAATAATTCAGGGGTGCAGTGAAAATCAATGTACACTGGTCCTGTATGCTGTAAAAATTCAGGGGTGCTGCTGTTAAATTAAAAGTACACTGATCCTGTATACTGTAAAAATACTCTGGTGCTGCTGTTAAAATAAAAGTACACTGGTCCTGTATGCTGTAAAAATACAGAGGTGCTGCTAGTAAAATAAAAGTACACTGGTCCTATATGCTGTAAAAAACAAAAGTGCTGCTATTAAAATAAAAGTACAATGGTCCTGTATGCTGCAAAAAATACAGTGGTGCTGCTGTTAAAATAAAAAACACTGGTCCTGTATGCTGTAAAAAAACAGAGGTGCTGCTGTTAAAATAAAAGTACACTGTCCTGTATTCTGTACAAATACAGGGGTGCAGTGAAAATAAATGTACACTGGCCTTGTCTTGTATGCTGTAAAATGTCCGCGGTTGTGATATCTAGGATTTACCCCTCCACGGAATCTAGAGACTTATTTTGTGAAAATATCGTTGGTTTCTTTTTTCCATTTTTTATTGCATTTTTATTTACATATTTTGTGGCAGATGCCTTAATGTTGTTTTTCACAGCTCCCAAATACACACATGTGAGCATACCTGTGTGTCTTGTTTATTTTATTTTATTCATATTTTATTTTTAAATAAAGCAGCCCCTTAGATGTTTTAGCAGCCCCTCCTGAGCCCCCACAGCAGCCTAAGACTGGGCAAGTTGAGTATGGGTGTGTTCAAAACCAAAACATAGAACCCGAAAAGTGTCTGCCGCAAATCTCTATTTTAAATTGAGTAGGGATGTGCGCTTGGACAAATCTTGGATTTTGGGTTTTGGTTTTGGATATGTATCTCCTTCGTGTTTTGGATCTGTATTGGTTTTTCCAAAATCGTCCTTACCCTCCAAATTGCCTTTTTTTCCCTGCCAGTAATGAAATAGACTGTCTGACATGCATATTTGGATGCTATCACTGAAATAATCATGAACCATTCTTTGAATGGTGACCGTATCATATGCAGTGAAAGTAGACATGTCAGTAATTGTAGGCAGCTCCTTCAGTCTGCACCAGATGTCAAAAGTTGTTGCTGGACTGATCTGCATCACTGTCAGAAGCTCTCTTAGAAAAATTGAGTGTTTTCCTCACAGCCGCAGGTGCCAGAGAAACTGAAGAAGGAGATGTTGACATGTCACGTGCCACTTGAGCTGACAATTTGCTCACCAACAGCTCTTTGCATCTCTTCAGATTTCTATCACTCAGAAAGAAAGAGTGATAGACTTAAACCCAGTATCTAGAATGGTGGGAAAAATATAGTGGTCTGATTTCAAGAGATTGACAACCCTTGAATCCTGGCAAAGCCAATGAAGGGCTTGATCTACAAGTCCGACATGCTTAGCATTCTCAATTCCTTTCAGCTCCTCCTTTATTTGTCCAGCTTCTTTTTTAAGAGTCTAATAAGAGAAAATACCTGACTCAAGCTGGCAGTATCTGAACTAACTTCACATGTGTCGACTTCGAAAAGGTTTGAGAACCTTGCAGAACACGGAACATATTCTCCATTGCACTTAAATAAGGTGCATTCCCACTTCTTTCCCTATGTCATAGATTGATGTGTAGCTTTGAATGGCCTTTTTGTGCTCCTCCATCCGCTGAAGCATATAGAGGGTTGAATTCTACCTCATTACTACCTCTTGCTTCTGTGGAGGGCAGAGAAAATTCAACAGTACTTTCAAGTGCTGAGATCATCTACATGTTCTTGCAGAAAATGTCCCTAAATTTCCCTGGCCATGGACAGCATCTCCTGCACACCTCTGTCATTCAAAAAAAAATTTGCACCACCATGTTAATTGTGTGAGCAAAACATGGGATGTGTTGGAATACACATTACGGCAGCAGAGTACCTCTTTTTACACATTACAGCAGCAGAGTCCCCCTTTTTATACACTGCACTACATTCTTTACAATTAATTAAAATATCTCAGTGCCTCTCTCTATGTGAACTCACCATGAGTCCTCTCCCCAATGGAGCACCAAGATGAGTAGAATGAGGGCAGCAGCGTGGAGTGGAAGGTGGAGGTGGGCTTGGTGAGCTGGATGGGAGACAGCAGGATAGAGGGGAAGAAGAGGGCAGGCTAAGGGAATGAAGGGGGTGGGCCTGGTCTGATGGACGGGAAGGAGCAAGGTAGAGTGTTCGGACTGAGGGTAAGCAGAGGGCGGGTCTGTCCCTATGGATGAGGGGAAACTGCGGCCATATAAGAAAATAACAGGGTGGACTGCTGCCTCCATGGTTACAGGCACATCTGCACTGGCAGCTTTCAGGCAGCCCGTGCGGCGGGGAAAGGAGACTAAGCACTGGCACTGCAGTGACTAGCGTACTTCCAGTGCTGAGGTGACGGACAGTGGTGGCTGTGCTGGCTGGACCGGTGGAGCATCCGCCGCTAGAGCATGTCGCCTTCCAGTGGCCGGTGTCCATAGCTGCCTTTTCATGGTAGCACTGGCCCTGGTGGGTGCTAATCATTTTCTGTGGGTGCTCAGTCCCGGGAGCACCCACAGAATTGGCGCCTATGGTTTGTATAAATATATAGGCATTTCATCCAATATTGGACTTCTTGAAGGAGAGCAAGTCAGTCCACTGAAAGTACCAGATAAACAATTAGGAATATTGCACCCTTCCTGGTAACAGATAGATGAGAGGTTCATGTTCCCTGGGATATTATTGTGTCATTGTCCACCAAATAGAACCAAGGGAGGGGGATAGGCTTCATGTACCTACAGTACATCAATTGAGTGTTTACTTTACTCATGTACAGTACAAAAGCATTACAGGTCTCATCATGCATCATGCTGGAACTTTTATTTTAATTTCTGAAGTGCTGTACACCATCTAGCTTTTAAGTGTATGACAAACCACATGCATCATCTTGTTACATTATAGGTACAGTATTAAATTCAGAGCTGGTCACTGCTATTAGCTTGTCTGGTAGAAGTTTAGAGAACGTCTCTGAGAGTAATAGGAATCAGCAGGCAATGGGCAATAGTTGCACTTACTGGGATCCGGTTATGATCCCGGCGTTCAGATCCTGGCACTCGGAATATTGACACTGAAATACTGATACTGCTTGGAATACCAATGCCAGGATGCGGACATCCCAAACACTGGGCTCCTGAAAGTAAGCATGCCTAAGGCCGTGGGGGTGAGGGGCATATGTGCACATAGGGTGAGTTTCAGGGTACCCAGAAACCCCCCTGGCTGCTGATCTATGGATGCAGGTGACTGATTTGTTTAAAAAAAAATTGTAAACAGGCTCAGGCTGCTGTGTCCCAGCTGCCTCTGTACATTTAAAGTAAGAGCCTGTCTGCTGGCTGATTACAGGGGGAGCTGCAGCAGCAGCACACAGCTTCTCTCACAAATTCTTCGGTTTTGGACAGAGACGGGTGAGGCGCATGGTAGATGAGCTGGAGAGATAGACAGAAACTGTGAGGCAGTGAGTATGGGTGTAATTCCAAGTTGATCGCACAAAGCAACTTTTTGCTGCTTGTGTGATCAACTTGACGTCGCCTATGGGGGAGTGATTTTTAGCATAGCAGGGCTGCGATCACTTGTGCAGCCCTGCTATGCTAAAAAAGTTTCCTGCAAAACAAGACCAGGGTCAGACTTACTTACCCTGTGCGATGGATCCAGCGACGAAGATCCCAGAATTAACGTCAGACATCTGCCCTCCAAATGCCTGGACACGCCAGCATTCACCTCACCATGCACGGAAAATGGTGAGTTGACGATCCGGAATGCCTCCCACTTGTCAGTATTCTTGCGATCACCGCTGTGATCACTTTTTCCGCTGGCCGCACCGTCGCCGAGCAATGACGCGCATGTGCAATACGACCTCCGCACATGTGCATTTCTGACCCATTCACACTGCAGCAATGAACCGCTACGTGCAAACGGGTTGGAATGACCCCCTATATCCGGCACTCCAGATATATTGATAGAACAATACTATTATATTTTACAGAACCAATTGTATCTGGCTAAACAGCATGTGCAAAAAAACATTTATATAGAACACAAATATAATTTATAGAATAAAAAATGATATATAGTGCTACTTTCTAGTAAAGTGCCATTGCAATTGGAATAAAGTGCTAATTTCAGAAAGTGCTAGTGCAAGATGTTAAAAGGGGGGAAAAATGAGGTCTATATATTGAAATATTTATTAAAACCACTTAATCTCAAAATCTGAGTTGAGGCCCCCTGGTTTCAAATTTTAGTGATGAGTGGATTCGGTTTTACTCGGTTTTACTCGGTTCTCAAAACCGAATCTTATTGGCTCACTGATGTCACGTGTTTTGGAAAGCCAGTAAGATTCGGTTTTGAGAACCGAGTAAAACCGAATCCGCTCATCACTAGTTTCAATGTCCCCAACTCAAAAATAAGTTTCATCTCCGCCTTAGCTAATTGAGAGGCTAAGTCTCTTTGTCTGCGGTGTCCTGATATATGTTTCAGACCAAAGAACCTTCTGATTTCAGATATTTTACTGTTGTGTTTTAATCTGAAGTGTTCTGATAAAGCGTGGGTTTGGAGTCCCTTCTTTATATTGCGGAGATGTTCTCCTAACCGGACTTTAAGTGGTCTTGACGTTCGTCCTATATAATATAGGCCACAAGTGCACTCTATTCCATAAATAACATTTTTAATGTTGCATGTTATGAATTCACTTATTTTTTCTGTTTTCCCATTTATTGTTACTTCCGTCAGTTTTTTATTATCCCCTTTCACTCCTTTGCAACCGATACAGGATCCGCATCTATAGAATCCTCTAGATTGTATTGTGGCGGGTTTGATTTTGTCCGACGTTAGTAGACTCTTTACTACCTTTGATCCTATTGTAGGTGCTCTTCTGTAAATGCATCTGGATCTACTGGGTAGTAGTTCTCCTAAGATTGGATCTCTTTTCAAGATCCCCCAGTGCTTATGCAGAATTTTCTCCAGATGTTTGTGCTGACTATTGTAGGTGGTTACAAAGGCCCAGTTAAAAGCCAATGAGCTATCTTTTGATTTGGATTTCTTGGTGAGTAAAAGCTTCCTATCAATTTTGTCCACTTGTTTGGTGGCTTCCTTAATCACACTCTCTCTATATCCAGAAGCCACAAATTTGTTCTTCATTAATTCTGCCTGTTTGAGATAATTCTCATTTTTTGAGCAGTTGCGTTTTAATCTCCTCAGTTGGCTTCCTGGGATTGATTTCAGCCAATTGGGATGGTGGCAGTTCATTGCTTGAAGGAATGTACCTGAGTCCGTTGGTTTGGTGAAACACTTAGTATGTAAGTGACCATCCTCTATAAAAAGTGTGATATCTAAAAAATTAATTGTGGTATCACTGTTTACAAATGAGAATTCAATGTTAAAATCATTGCCATTAAGATAAAGAAAGAACTCCTCAAGAGATTCTCTACCGACTTTCCATATAAAAAACACGCCATCTATGTAACGTGACCAGGACACCAGGTTCGCTCCGAATGGGTTGTTGTTCCATATATTTTCACCTTCCCAACAGCCCATAAAAATGTTGGCGTAGCTCAGAGCGAACCTGGTGCCCATGGCGGTACCCACCTTTTGTAGATAAAAATCATCATCATATAAAAAATAATTATTGGTCAAGATGAAATGGACTCCTTCACTTATGAATTCTTGTAATTTTATCTCTAACTGACTTTTTCTAGGAAGATCTTGACCGCTCTTTCCCCTTTTTCATAGTCAATAATTGAATATAAAGAGCGGACATCTGCAGTTACCATTATAAAGCCTTCTTCCCATGTGATGGTTTCTAAAAAATGTAAAAAATCCATAGTGTCTTTAAGATGAGATTTGTTTTCTAAAACCAGGGGCTGTAAGTAAAAGTCAATGAACTCAGACAAGTTGGCAGTAACTGAGTTGATGCCAGAAACTGTAGGTCTTCCTGGGGGGTGGGTGGGATTTTTGTGGATTTTAGGAAGGATGTATAAAACTGGTATCATGGGTTCACTCTGTAGTAGAAATTTGAATTCTTTCTCACCTAGTACTTGGATCTTCTTGTATTTTTCCAATAAAATTTCCAAATTCTTTAGTATTCCATCCGTGGGGTCTGTACGGAGTTTATGGTATGTGCCCCAATCCTCGAGTTGTCTTGAAACCTCCAGATTGTACCATGATTTGGTTATGATAACAATCCCCCCCCCTTGTCTGCTGGCTTGATGACTAGTTCTGAGTTTTCACTCAGATTTTTTAGAGCCAGTTTCTCCTTCCTAGTCATGTTAGGTTTAATATTCCCCTTATCTAGAATCTGTATGTCATTGGTGCATAGATCTAAAAAGGTTTCTAAAAAATTGCCCCTCATATGGACAGGATTAAAAACCGATTTTGGTCTAAAGGGAGTGTCCTGGGGGTCACTTTCTGTAGTTTCCCCATTAGTTTCCTTGTTTAGGAAAAACTTCTTAATGCTCAATTTCCTAATAAATTTATTGACATCTACAAAGGTGGTGAACTTGTTTAATGGTAGGGAAGGGGCATACTTAAGACCCTTCTCCAATACCTGGATCTCATCTTTTGCCAATAGATGATCGGTGAGATTGAAAATTTTAATTTTACCCTCACCTGAGGAGGATGGATCCTTCTCCATTTGGGGGTTATTTCTACCCAGTTTCCGTCTTTTGATTTTGCATTTGTTCTTTAATTTCATCCTTTTCTTGAGTTTACCCCCCCTGCAACCTCTTTTGGTTTTTATCTTGTACGTGGGTAGTTTCTTCCCTTGTCTAAAAAAGGTGTTGTCTGCACATTTGATGGTATTTGATACCTTTTTCCCTTATGTTTCAAGGGGCTTCCATATTCTCTTCTTCTTGCTGGATCCCTATTTCTTTGATTTTGGATTTTGTACATGGTTCTGTCTGGTTGTTCCTGATGATCCGTGTGACGGAGTGTATCGCTTCTGTCTACATATCAGGGATATGTTTTAATGTCTCTCTCTTCTCCACATTGATGTTGTCTTCAGTCATCATAGTTATTGTATATAGCCCTCTTGTCTTGTCTATCTCTTTCTCTTTTTTGTTCCCTGCCCATATAATTTTTTCTTTTATTAAATTGTCTAGGGGGGGCAGAAGTTTCCCCACCCAGTGGTCTATTTCACCTTCTGTTTTTTCTCTTCCATGAAGGGATTGTTGACATGGGGGGGCTATCCTCTCTGGTTGTAGAAATGGGGATTTCTTCTTCCTCCTCTATGGAGTCCGTATCATCCTCCAGAGATTGGGTGTATTTTTTATCTCTGTTAAATTTACGGACCTTTCTTTCTATGATGACTTTTTCATTCTTTTTTACACTGGTCTCTACTCTTTTTTCCAGTTCTTTAAATTCCGCAGTGTCACATAATGGAGCGACTGTCTCCCTAAGTCTGTTTATTCCTGTTTCTAATTTGTCCAAGTCTTTTTTGCGTTCTTCTACAATCAATTTAATGAGAGAAAAAGAGCAGGTTTCTAGAATCTCCTCCTATCTGTTTCTGAATTCTTCACTCACAGATGAGAAAGATGCTGCCTTGTGCACCCTTAAGCCTTTCGGTACTATATGGTGGGAGAGGTACCGTTCCAGTATTACCGTCTCCCACCATATCCTACTTTCTTTTAATAATGTCTGTTCAATTTTTTTCATGATGCTATCTAGATCTTCATCTATCAACACAATAGAATCCCCATCCTCTATAAAAATATATTCAAAAGTCGATTTTCTATTTTCTCGACATTTAAACATCTTTAGGCAGCACCGGACCTGTCTCACAGGAGGATAACTAAAACACTAGTACAAAGGAAAAGATGCGTGGACACGGTCTAGTGCACCAACAAAACAATGTGCAGCTAGATATGTAATACCCAAATAGGAGTTCTCCTCCAACCTCCACCACAATGTGTAAACAGAAAAAAATAGGTATCACTTATCCAGCGCTGTTGTTTGGAGAATGGAATACAATTTCAATTTAGGCTTTCTCTCAAAGCAAAGGTAATTCGGTCCGGATGGTGCATATAAGTAAAGAAGGAATTTATATGGTGAAGTACAGTAAAAACATCTTTTAATGATACAAACAATAGAATGTGTTTAGCTCCACTATAATGCATCAACAGTGGTTAGTCCAGAGACTAGTAATATGAGTGCAATTACCGGAGTTTTTGAACTGATAAATCAGTTCAAATCAGCATGTTAAAGGTGAGTCCTGGGCACCTCCGATGGTAAGCAATGCTGCAATCAGTCCTCTGGTGTCACAGTCACAGAACCGTCCTGGGTAGCCTCTGCTGTTACCTCTGACGTGTTTCCACCCCTGGTCTGGGGTCTTTTTCAAGGAGTCTGTATGTGGAGCTTTCCAAAGTGAAGATATTTGAAAGGCCTTTGTCCAATGGAAACCCGGCGTTCACAGCTGATCTCAATTACACTGATGTCCTGAATGTCTGCTGTTCGGTTGCAGCCGTGCCGCGTTGTCATGGCAATGTTATCACTTCCTGCAGGGCCGGACTACGCTTCCCATAGTGCACATCTCAGGGAGCATCCGTTGCCACAGTAACGCGATATGTCACTTCCACCCGGGGCGTTTTTTTCTCAGCATAATTTTATTTGTCAGTTGCCCGGAGATGGCGCCCTGTAGCAGACTGGTTTCTTTATTAAATGTAATAGGAAGGCTATCCTAAATGGTGTAAAAACAATATAACAATGTAGCAATAAGATATATTGATAGAACAATACTATTATATCTTACAGAAACAATTGTATCTGGCTAAACGGCATGTGCAAAAAAACATTTATATAGAACAAATATAATTTATAGAATAAAAAATGATATATAGTGCTACTTTCTAGTAAAGTGCCATTGCAATTGGAATAAAGTGCTCATTTCAAAAAATGCTAGTGCAAGATGTTAAAAGGGAAAAAAAAGAGGTCTATATATTGAAATATTTATAAAAACCACTTAATCTCAAAATCTGAGTTGAGGCCCCCTGGTTTCAATGTCCCCAACTCAAAAATAAGTTTAATCTCCGCCTTAGCTAATTGAGAGGCTAAGTCTCTTTGTCTGCGGTGTCCTGATATATGTTTCAGACCAAAGAACCTTCTGATTTCAGATGTTTTACTGTTGTGTTTTAATCTGAAGTGTTCTGATAAAGCGTGGGTTTGGAGTCCCTTCTTTATATTGCGGAGATGTTCTCCTAACCGGACTTTAAGTGGTCTTGACATTCGTCCTATATAAAATAGGCCACAAGTGCACTCTATTCCATAAATAACATTTTTAATGTTGCATGTTATGAATTCACTTATTTTTTCTGTTTTCCCATTAATTGTTACTTCCGTCAGTTTTTTATTATCCCCTTTCACTCCTTTGCAACCGATACAGGATCCGCATCTATAGAATCCTCTAGATTGTATTGTGCCGGGTTTGATTTTGTCCGACGGTAGTAGACTCTTTACTACCTTTGATCCTATTGTAGGTGCCCTTCTGTAAATGCATCGGGGTCTACTGGGTAGTAGTTCTCCTAAGATTGGATCTCTTTTCAAGATCCCCCAGTTTTTATGCAGAATTTTTTCCAGATGTTTGTGCTGACTATTGTAGGTGGTTACAAAGGCCCAGTTAAAAGCCAATGAGCTATCTTTTGATTTGGATTTCTTGGTGAGTAAAAGCTTCCTATCAATTTTGTCCACTTGATTGGTGGCTTCCTTAATCGCACTCTCTCTATATCCAGAAGCCACAAATTTGTTCTTCATTAATTCTGCCTGTTTGAGATAATTCTCATTTTTTGAGCAGTTGCGTTTTAATCTCCTCAGTTGGCTTCCTGGGATTGATTTCAGCCAATTGGGATGGTGGCAGCTCATTGCTTGAAGGAATGTACCTGAGTCCTTTGGTTTGGTGAGACACTTAGTATGTAAGTGACCATCCTCTATAAAAAGTGTGATATCTAAAAAATTAATTGTGGTATCGCTATTTACAAATGAGAATTCAATGTTAAAATCATTGCCATTAAGATAAAGAAAGAACTCCTCAAGAGATTCTCTACCGACTTTCCATATAAAAAACACGTCATCTATGTAACGTGACCAGGACACCAGGTTCGCTCCGAATGGGTTGTTGTTCCATATCTTTTCACCTTCCCAACAGCCCATAAAAATGTTGGCGTAGCTCGGAGCGAACTTGATGCCCATGGCGGTACCCACCTTTTGTAGATAAAAATCATCATCATATAAAAAATAATTATTGGTCAAGATGAAATGGACTCCTTCACTTATGAATTCTTGTAATTTAATCTCTAACTGACTTTTTTCTAGGAAGATCTTGACCGCTCTTTTACCTTTTTCATGGTCAATAATTGAATATAAAGAGTGGACATCTGCAGTTACCATTATAAAGCCTTCTTCCCATGTGATGGTTTCTAAAAAATTAAAAAAATCCATAGTGTCTTTAAGATGAGATTTGTTTTCTAAAACCAGGGGCTGTAAGTAAAAGTCAATGAACTCAGACAAGTTGGCAGTAACTGAGTTGATGCCAGAAACTATAGGTCTTCCTGGGGGGTGGGTGGGATTTTTGTGGATTTTAGGAAGGATGTATAAAACTGGTATCATGGGTTCACTCTGTAGTAGAAATTTGAATTCTATCTCACCTAGTACTTGGATCTTCTTGTATTTTTCCAATAAAATTTCCAAATTCTTTAGTATTCCATCCGTGGGGTCTGTACGGAGTTTATGGTATGTGCCCCGATCCTCAAGTTGTCTTGAAACCTCCTGATTGTACCATGATTTGGTCATGATAACAATCCCCCCCTTGTCTGCTGGCTTGATGACTAATTCTGAGTTTTCACTCAGATTTTTTAAAGCCAGTTTCTCCTTCCTAGTCATGTTAGGTTTAATATTCCCCTTATCTAGAATCTGTATGTCATTGGTGCATAGATCTAAAAAGGTTTCTAAAAAATTGCCCCTCATATGGACAGGATTAAAAACCGATTTTGGTCTAAAGAGAGTGTCCTGGGGGTCACTTTCTGTAGTTTCCCCATTAGTTTCCTTGTTTAGGAAAATCTTCTTACTGCTCAATTTCCTAATAAATGTATTGACATCTACAAAGGTGGTGAACTTGTTTAATGGTAGGGAAGGGGCATACTTAAGACCCTTCTCCAATACCTGGATCTCATCTTTTGCCAATAGATGATCGGTGAGATTGAAAATTTTAATTTTACCCTTACCTGAGGAGGATGGATCCTTCTCCATTTGGGGGTTATTTCTACCCAGTTTCCGTCTTTTGATTTTGCATTTGTTCTTTAATTTCATCCTTTTCTTGAGTTTACCCCCCCTGCAACCTCTTTTGGTTTTTATCTTGTACGTGGGTAGTTTCTTCCCTTGTCTAAAAAAGATGGTGTAGTCTGCACATTTGATGGTATTTGATACCTTTTTCCCTTATGTTTCAAGGTGCTTCCATATTCTCTTCTTCTTGCTGGATCCCTATTTCTTTGATTTTGGATTTTGTACATGGTTCTGTCTGGTTGTTCCTGATGATCCGTGTGACGGAGTTTATCGCTTCTGTCTAGGGTGGGGAAACTTCTGCCCCCCTAGACAATTTAATAAAAGAAAAAATTATATGGGCAGGGAACAAAAAAGCATCTTTCTCATCTGTGAGTGAAAAATTCAGAAACAGATGGGAGGAGATTCTAGAAACCTGCTCTTTTTCTCTCATTAAATTGATTGTAGAAGAACGCAAAAAAGACTTGGACAAATTAGAAACAGGAATAAACAGACTTAGGGAGACAGTCGCTCCATTATGTGACACTGCGGAATTTAAAGAACTGGAAAAAAGAGTAGAGACCAGTGTAAAAAAGAATGAAAAAGTCATCATAGAAAGAAAGGTCCGTAAATTTAACAGAGATAAAAAATACACCCAATCTCTGGAGGATGATACGGACTCCATAGAGGAGGAAGAAGAAATCCCCATTTCTACAACCAGAGAGGATAGCCCCCCCATATCAACAATCCCTTCATGGAAGAGAAAAAACAGAGGGTGAAATAGACCACTGGGTGGGGAAACTTCTGCCCCCCCTAGACAATTTAATAAAAGAAAAAATGATATGGGCAGGGAACAAAAAAGAGAAAGAGATAGACAAGACAAGAGGGCTATATACAATAACTATGATGACTGAAGACAACATCAATGTGGAGAAGAGAGAGACATTAAAAGATATCCCCGATATGTAGACAGAAGCGATACACTCCGTCACACGGATCATCAGTAAAAAATTGTTTTTTAATCCTGTCCATATGAGGGGCAATTTTTTAGAAACCTTTATAGATCTATGCACCAATGACATACAGATTCTAGATAACTCAGTTACTGCCAACTTGTCTGAGTTCATTGACTTTTACTTACAGCCCCTGGTTTTAGAAAACAAATCTCATCTTAAAGACACTATGGATTGTTTTACATTTTTTTAGAAACCATCACATGGGAAGAAGGCTTTATAATGGTAACTGCAGATGTCCGCTCTTTATATTCAATTATTGACCATGAAAAATGGGAAAGAGCGGTCAAGATCTTCCTAGAAAAAAGTCAGTTAGAGATTAAATTATAAGAATTTATAAGTGAAGGAGTCCATTTCATCTTGACCAATAATTATTTTTTATATGATGATGATTTTTATCTACAAAAGGTGGGTACCGCCATGGGCACCAGGTTCGCTCCGAGCTACGCCAACATTTTTATGGGCTGTTGGGAAGGTGAAAAGATATGGAACAACAACTCATTCGGAGCGAACCTGGTGTCCTGGTCACGTTACATAGATGACGTGTTTTTTATATGGAAAGGCGGTAGAGAATCTCTTGAGGAGTTCTTTCTTTATCTTAATGGCAATGATTTTAACATTGAATTCTCATTTGTAAACAGCGATACCACAATTAATTTTTTAGATATAACACTTTTTATAGAGGATGGTCACTTACATACTAAGTGTCTCACCAAACCAACGGACTCAGGTACATTCCTTCAAGCAATGAGCTGCCACCATCCCAATTGGCTGAAATCAATCCCAGGAAGCCAACTGAGGAGATTAAAACGCAACTGCTCAAAAAATTAGAATTATCTCAAACAGGCAGAATTAATGAAGAACAAATTTGTGGCTTCTGGATATAGAGAGAGTGCGATTAAGGAAGCCACCAATCAAGTGGACAAAATTGATAGGAAGCTTTTACTCACCAAGAAATCCAAATCAAAAGATAGCTCATTGGCTTTTAACTGGGCCTTTGTAACCACCTACCACCTACCACCTACAATAGTCAGCACAAACATCTGGAGTAAATTCTGCATAAGCACTTGGGGATCTTGAAAAGAGATCCAATCTTAGGAGAACTACTACCCAGTAGACCCAGATGCATTTACAGAAGGGCACCTACAATAGGATCAAAGGTAGTAAAGAGTCTACTACCGTTGGACAAAATCAAACCCGGCACAATACAATCTAGAGGATTCTATAGATGCAGATCCTGTATCGGTTGCAAAGGAGTGAAAGGGGATAATAAAAAACTGACGGAAGTAACAATTAATGGGAAAACAGAAAAAATAAGTGAATTCATAACATGCAAAATTAAAATGTTATTTATGGAATAGAGTGCACTTGTGGCCTATATTATATAGGACGAACGTCAAGACCACTTAAAGTCCGGTTAGGAGAACATCTCCGCAATATAAAGAAGGGACTCCAAACCCACGCTTTATCAGAACACTTCAGATTAAAACACAACAGTAAAACATCTGAAATCAGAAGGTTCTTTGGTCTGAAACATATATCAGGACACCGCAGACAAAGAGACTTAGCCTCTCAATTAGCTAAGGCGGAGATTAAACTTATTTTTGAGTTGGGGACATTGAAACCAGGGGGCCTCAACTCAGATTTTAAGATTAAGTGGTTTTTATAAATATTTCAATATATAGACCTCTTTTTTTCCCTTTTAACATCTTGCACTAGCACTTTCTGAAATGAGCACTTTATTCCAATTGCAATGGCACTTTACTAGAAAGTAGCACTATATATCATTTTTTATTCTATAAATTATATTTGTGTTCTATATAAATGTTTTTTTGCACATGACGTTTAGCCAGATACAATTGGTTCTATAAGATATAATAGTATTGTTCTATCAATATATCTTATTGCTACATTGTTATATTGTTTTACACCATTTAGGATAGCCTTCCTATTACATTTAATAAAGAAACCAGTCTGCTACAGGGCGCCATCTCCGGGGCAATGGACAAATAAAATTATGCTGAGAAAAAAAACGCCCTGGGCAGAAGTGACGTATCGCGTTACTGTGGCAACAGACGCTCCCTGAGATGTGCACTATGGGAAGCGTAGTCCGGCCCTGCAGGAGGTGATAACATTGCCATGACAACGCGGCACGGCTGCAGCCGAACGGCGGACATTCAGGACATCAGTGTAATTGAGATCAGCTGTGAACGCCGGGTTTCCATTGGACAAAGGCCTTTCAAATATCTTCACTTTGGAAAGCTCCACATACAGACTCCTTGAAAAAGACCCCAGATCAGGGGTGGAAACGCGTCGGAGGTAACAGCAGAGGCTACCCAGGACGGTTCTGTGACTGTGACACCAGAGGACTGATTGCAGCATTGCTTACCATCGGATGTGCCCGGGACTCACCTTTAACATGCTGATTTGAACTGATTTATCAGTTCAAAAACTCCGGTAATTGCACTCATATTACTAGTCTCTGGACTAAGCACTGTTGATGCATTATATGTGGAGCTAAACACATTCTATTGTTTGTATCATTAAAAGATGTTTTTACTGTACTTCACCATATAAATTCCTTCTTTACTTATATGCACCATCCGGACCGAATTACCTTTGCTTTGAGAGAAAGCCTAAATTGAAATTGTATTCCATTCTCCAAACAACAGCGCTGGATAAGTGATACCTATTTTTTTCTGTTTACACATTGTGGTGGAGGTTGGAGGAGAACTCCTATTTGGGTATTACATATCTAGCTGCACATTGTTTTGTTGGCGCACTAGACCGTGTCCACGCATCTTTTCCTCTCCTTATCACAGCCTGATCTGGTAGTCCCAGAGGAAGGAAACACTTCTCAATGGGACTGCCTTGTGTGTCTGTGACTGACAGGTAGGACTTCCAGGACAGCCCACTGGTAAAATCCGCTGCTGTGTATAACTTTCAACTACCTATTGATAAGGATCCAATAGGGTAGGGGGAAAGGAGGAGATCCTTGCACATAATTTTCTGTATGCAGTAATACAATAAAAGTGCGTAAATTGAAACTTTTATTTATATAAAACTAGGAAGTAAAAAAAGTCAGAACCATAGATGCACCCAATTTAATGGGTATATCATTAGGGAAACAGAAAAAGAACTTAACAAAAGAAGCATACTCTGGAAGTTCTGATCATACAAAAATTATTATAGAAGCATGGTTTAAATTGAATGCTCAGAATAAATTTCTTGATTTGCAGATGACACAATTATTAT
Source organism: Pseudophryne corroboree (assembly GCF_028390025.1). Taxonomy (NCBI): domain Eukaryota; kingdom Metazoa; phylum Chordata; class Amphibia; order Anura; family Myobatrachidae; genus Pseudophryne; species Pseudophryne corroboree. The sequence goes on from NC_086444.1 coordinate 1,019,829,213, forward strand.
GATAGAAACATACCATTTTTGCAGAAATAGAACCTACAGTTCTAAGTAGGGTCATCATTTTTGTACATTTTTTTATTTGTTTCTTCAATTTATTGGGGGTGAGTTTATTATATATTTTTTTCTATAAACAACAGGAATATTTTCCATTCTTTCTTAAATATGTCTCCTGTATGCTATCCAACCACATCTCGAGGCATCTGACTTTCTGGGAGTTGTAGTTCTGATTCAGTTTCCATGCATAATGCCATTTTGGTGGCTGTAATTATGTAGAACTTCAATATTCTTTAATTTAGTGTTTGGAAAAATCCTTATTACTTTAACGCTGAATTTTGTAGATTTCATCCTCTATTCTATGAGAATTGGTGAATAAAAAGTAGGAACAGCTATATATAGACAGAAAAATTTAAAAAGTGGTTTAAAATCCATGAAATTATTTTGGCACAATTAGTAAATCACACAAATAATAGAAAACTACCTATAAACAGACTATATTGTATATTAGTATAAATACATATACATTGTATAATAAAAAACACTCAAGATTATATACTGTAAATGTAAGTGTTTTTCATCAAATTAAAATTTCAGTGGGATATTCCTAAAATATATATAAAAAAAAATTTTTGGGCACATTCTCATTCTTCAAAATGTTACTGTGTAACATTATTTGTTATTAATTGTATTAAACAATACATTTAAGATACTATGCAGTACATCAACTGTTAAAAAAATGTTGTTTGGTACTGTAGTTACAAATTTTAATTATATCCCACACATTTGACAGCTTAATCATAAATGTTGAAATATTAAGCTAACAAATTATTATCCTATCATTCCCGATGTTTGTAAAACTTTTTTTTGGACACAGTGGACAGGGGATTACATTAATGTAGCACTAGAAAAATAAACAACACATATTGCATTTGATCCATGTATAGTACTGTAAGTTTCAAAAATTTCATTTATTGTGACCTTCTGTAGCTCTTATTTAATTTGCTAGCAGGCATCTTTTACTGTGTCTAGTGATTTTTCACTGTTTAAAAACTTAATAACCTGTTTTAGCTGTCAGTAGCCAAATAAATAATCAGCTACCAGGGCCGTAACTAGAGTGGTGTGGACGGTGCTCAGCACACTGGCCTTGTGGTCAAATCATCCGCATCCAGCTGCTGGTACATCCACCCTCTGCGAGTATATGGCTGGCTACGGATGGCAATGAGACTCTGACCCCTCCCTCTTCTCCAGGTCTGTGTGGCCATGCATGCACAGGGGGTTAAGAGCACTGTACATCTGTTCAAAGGCATTAATTTTAAACCTCATACTTGTACAGTTCCACCGACATATCCTTTTCTCCACCGCCTGCTACCTGTAATAGCCAGCTAGCAGATCGGGAATCAGACTCTGCTTCCTGAATAATCCCTCTTTGTTGCATTTCATGAATGTCACGAGTGTGGGCTGCAGAGTGTTTGACTGTCCAGTTTGGGGTTAGGCAGGTACAGTCTCTGTATGCAAGTGCAATGCTATGAAAAAAGCATTGCTTTGATGAGTGTCTGCGTGACACCATTATGCAGTCTAAGCCTGCTTTGTGATGGAATACAGCTCACATAAAGAGTCAGACACTGCACACAATACACCATAGACTAACCCTGAGCACACTACACTACACTACAAATTGACCTTACACACTATACCATAAACTGACCTTAAGTACACTGCACATTACACCAAAGACTGACACTCTGTCTACATTTTTGGGGCACAGAAGCTTAAACTGTTATGGGGCGCCCATAGCAATTATCAACAATAGAGCAACATCCAGCAAGGTCCAAAGAGCCTTGCTGCTCCTTGCAAGGACCTCAATCCCCAAATGGTGGAGAAAAGGGAGTGGGGTGGAGTCCTTGAAAATGGTCCATACAGTGAGGCCCTTACCACCAGCCTGTATTTACAGGGACAGGTCAGGTATATGGCATGGTGCAAAAGTCTGTGGGGGCAGATTATGTGGGTCACAGGGAAAGAGAGTATGCAGGGACGATGTGGTGGGTGACAGGGCTAGAGTCTGTAGGGCAGGTCTGGTTACAGCAACCCCACCCCCACCCAATCTGGCCCCTTTAATGTCTACCTCTCACAGCACTCCCTCCTTAATAATCACCTAACAGCACTCCCCTTCAGTAAACACCTCACAGGCACCCCCCGCAATCACTTATCACCTCACAGAACCCCCACTTCTTTTATCACTTCACAGCACTGCCTCCACCCCCTCTCTTCCATAAACACCTGACAGCATACACTGCCCAGCCAGCAAAATTATCTTATAGACTTGTCTTTGTCCTGGGCTCCTACTCACCTTTCATTGCTCCCAGCCTCCTTCCTAGAACAGGCCTGCGCATGCTCTGCCATTCCTAGGAATGTCACAAAGAGAAGCTCTGCAGGCTGTCGGAAATTGTATTTTAAAATGGATACACGTTTCACGATATTTGCAAAGTACAAATCACAGAACTAAACTACAACTCCAAGTAGCTCCCAAGGTACTAAGTGATGTTCATCCAAGCTGTAATAGCAACTGTGCTGTACTAGAAGCCTGGTTGTCATGGTGTTATTGGTGACGAGCTATACAGTACATTGGTGACGAGCCATACAGTACATAAACATAAGAGGTAAAAATGGGCCATTAATTCATTAGTTTTATAGCAGATCTGCCCCTACACTTTGTACTCATCCCAAGGTGGGTCATTCCGAGTTGATCGCTAGCTGAAATTGTTTGCTGCGCAGCGATGATGCAAAAAAAGGCACTTCTGTGCATGCGTATGCGGCGCAATGCGCACGCGCGACATACTTTCACAACGGCCGAAGTAGTTTCACACAAGGTCTAGAGAAGCTTTTCAGTCGCAGTGCTGGCCGCAGAGTGATTGACAGGAAGGGGGCATTTCTGGATGTCAACTGACCATTTTCAGGGAGTGATCGAAAAAACGCAGACGTGCCAGGAAAACGCAGGCATGGCTGGGTGAACGCAGGGCGTGTTTGTGACGTCATATCCGGAACTAAACAGTCTGAAGTGATCGCAATCTAGGAGTAGGTCTGGAGCTACTCTGAAACTGCACGATTTTTTTTGGAGCCGCACTTCTGCTAAGCTAAAATACACTCCCAGAGGGTGTCTGCTTAGCGTTTGCACGACTGCTAAAAACTGCTATCGAGCGATCAACTCGGAATGACCCCCAATAACAGAGAGACTGCCTAATTCAGTAAGGATTGCAATTGCAAAGCTGATTGCAGCAGCTTTGCAAATGCAATCCATTGCAATGCATATTCAGGAGAATGTGCATAACACCTCCTTATTGCATTTGCTATGCCATCGCATCTGTGATAAACATCAAGACCATCCGGTTCCTTGGCCCCGCAAGCCAAACTGTGACGGCAACCTGAGATTACTCAGGCTTGCCATCACAGTGTGGCTTGTGGGGCCAAGGAAACCTTAGTCTTGCCATTCCCAGAAAACGGGGCCTTATTTTCCTCAACAAATGCCATTCCCAACAAACGGGGCCTTCCTGCAAATTACTCTGCCTGAAATACCTGGCATAATGTACCTGGCATGATGTGTACAAGGGTCTCTACCTGACATAAAATGAATAAGAGGTGCTACTATTCGGTGCAATGTGAATTGGTACTATTCTGTGGCCAAGCTCATTCCCCATGAAGCCACACCCCTTCCCCATGAAGACACACACCTATATTTTTGTCATGCACTGTCCCTATTTTGAATATTGGGGTGAAGGGGACCAATTCTCTTTCTGGCACAGGTCACCAAAATGTCTAGTTACTGCTCTGTCAACTACAGTATTATAGAAAACTAGGACATGATCACTCACTTACTATTGACATTTAGATTATAGTGGTTGCAAAAAAATGGGCTCTTAAGAATTTCATTTTCTCTAACATTATTAAAATTTGTTGAAATCTATGTTATTCTATTTTTTCTCTAAAGGGTTATCTCTTCTGTTCCAGGTGAGTAAACTAAATATCTTCAGCATATTTAATGCTCTATGTGGAAGGGCAGAGGCTGTAGGCTAAATTCCATTTCTTTCTAGTTATCTATCCTTCTTTATATGTATTTTGAATGTTCTTTACAATTCAGAACAGAAAAAAATAGATTTTTTAATAAATGTCAAAAGAGATCACAATTTAAAAACTTTTACAGAATCTTGTAACTTTTAATATGGTTTCTCATTTATCTCCAGCAAGGCATTCTATTCAGCCCAAGCCTAATAGCTGTTTGTATGCATTTACAGCTTTGCCATGTTTCACCTGTATGCTATTAACATGGCTTGTTTGGAATTTCTACTATGAGCTGTGCCAGTTAATATCCGTAAAACTATTTACTTTAAATGCTATAGCTCATATCACAGCTATTCCTAATAAGAATAAAAAAATATAGTGTAGTCAATGTATTTAAACTATTTTTGCTTAAATTATGTTTTTAGAAGCATGAATCCCTAATATACTGTAGGTGTTGCTATGCAGAAATGTAATTTTCTAAAAAAAGGAAAAGCATATCATATTCTCATAGGGGGTAATTCAGACCTGATCACTCGCTAGCTGTTTTTTGCAGTCCTGCGTTCACATAGTTGCCGCCCATAGGGGAGTGTGTTTTAGCTGTGCAAGTGTGCGATCGCATGAGCAGCCGAGCGGTACAAAAAGATTTTGTGCAGTTTCTGAGTAGCCCAGGACTTACTCAGCCGCAGCGATCACTTCAGCCTGTCCGGGACCGGAATTTACGCCCTGCAAATGCTTGGGAACACCTGCGATTTTCCAACCATTTCCAGAAAACATTCAGTTGACACCCACAAATGCCTTCTTCCTGTCAATCACCTTGCGAACATCCATGCGAATGGATTCTTCACACAAACCCATCACAGAGCAACAAACCGCTTTGTACTTGTGCGACGTACCTGCGCATTGTGGTGCATACGCATGCGCAGTTCTGACCTGATCGCAGTGCTGCAAAAAACGCTAGCGAGCAATCAGGTCTGAATTACCCCCAGAGTTCCTTACAAACTAGTTTGACTGTATCCAAATGTAAATAGACATGTCTATTCATTCACTAACGATGGCACTTTTGAAAATTGTGCACACCCAGGGGTATATTTACTAAAAGTTGATTTTGGTCGATTTCAGATTGATCCTAATCAATGCTGTACTTCCAGTGTTAAAACACATGTACTAGCAAATTATTTTTTTATATTAAGTTTGAAATGTTAGTGTGTGTTTAACCCTGGAAGCCTAACACCAATCTGAAATCGACCAAAATCGACCTTTAGTAAATATAACCCCTGATTTCTTATGGCTTTTCCAGAGTGATCAAGTACAGTAGGTCAACATGGAATAAAAAAATCAGTTTTCCATGTTCAGATACAGTATATTGAAAATATAGATCTGCAAATAGAATTGTAAAATGTGTAAAGGTTGTAACATAATTTGTTGCCAGTAGAGACGTCCAATTTTATTGCTGTTCGGTTCATGGGACAACTTGTGAAATTGGTCAAAGAGATCTGTTAAATCAATAACCTTATCTTTCATTGATGGTTCAAACAAGACCATTTCTTTAAAAATGCTTTAAGGATATTTAAAGTGACATAATGTTACTATGTAAAATTTATTTTCATCTTTTTTAGTAGCATTTGTAAGTAATATTTTCTGAGGAGCTTTTCTGCTAGTATACATGCAACTCTCATGATTCAAAGTATAATTTACTAAAGTTTTTCATTTTAATAGATCAAGAGGATCATCTGACAGCCAAGTCCAAGCTATTAAAATCTTGGTGAAGTAGTTAAAATAAATATACAGTACATTGATGCTTATTTAAGGATTCCTCCAAAGAGACCCCATCTAAACAATCTAGACAAACATTGGTGTCAATCAGGGGGGTACTGGTAAAGTTGCTTGAGTATATTCCTTAACCTGACCTAGTGAAAGCCAAAATTAGCAATGTACAGTTTCACATTTGGGAGAAACAGTGTTCTAACACCGATTTAGAACGTACCCTCAGGTTTATACTACACCCTGTGTGGAATGTAGAAACACATCTGTAGAAATTTGACACAGGATTGTGTATCACAAATGCTTACTAAGATTGATCAGTCAACATTTTGATTGTCAACATATTGTACCTATCAACACTTTGATTATCTACATATTGATTGCCAACATTTTGTACGGATGGCGGTCATTAGGTCAACATAAGTTAGGTCGATATACATTGGGTTGACCATGTGTGGTTGAAATACATTAGGTCAACATGATCACTAGGTCGACATGGTCATTAGGTCAACATGTACTAGGTCGATATAAAAAAGGTCGACATGAGTTTTTCACAATTTTTTTTACATTTTTTGACCTTTTTCATACTTAACGCTCCACGTGGACTACAATTGGGAACAGTAACCTGTGCCAAGTGCAGCAGTAGCAGAGCAAGGCACCGTGCCCATAACAAGGAGAATGAAGTGAGCGAGGGGTCATGGGGTTCCCCATCACTTTTCGTAGAAAACGACACCAATTTTTTTTAAAAAAAAAGAATGTCGACCATTTCCATGTCGACCTAGCACATGTCAATGACATAATGACAATGTTGACCTAGTGATCATGTCGACCTAATGCATGTTGACCAAATATGGCCGACCCAATGTGTGTCGACCTAATCCATGTCGACCTAATGAACCACACCCATTTTGTACCACAGATGAATCCATGTTTATCTTGGCCTTTAATAGGATTAACTGAGACTCGTCAGTCAGAATTAATATCCCCTGCTGTAATGTCTTAATCCCCTGCTGTATTGTTCCCTGTATTGTATTGCAGCTGAGAACAATAGATGAAGGGTTTATGTAAATAAACTATGGTGTGCCTAGGCGCATCAAAGAAGCCAAGATAACCGTGGATCTATCTGTAAGTTGATTTTTGTTTTAAAATGTGGTACCTATCAATATTTTGTTCCTTTTGACATTCTGAACACAGTTACTGTCTACATACTACTTGCCTAATAAAGAAGTAACTTGGGGCTGATAATTGCTTCTGGTGGGTTTGGGGGAGATGTACTAAGTAGTGAAATGAGTGGAGAAGTGAGCCAGTGGTGAAGTTCCCCATGGCAACTAATCAGCTGCTCTTTATAATTTTATAGTATGCAAATGATAACTATTACTTCAATTCTGATTTGTTGCCATGGGCAACTTCTCCATTGGCTCACTTCTCCACTCTTTTCACTGCTTGGTACGTCTCCCCCTTTTCACATTACATCTTGGAAGGCTGATTCTGCACATAATGGAGTTTCAAGCAGTCTCAGCCTACCATAAATTGCTGTAAAGAAATACACAATGCGTGTAAATTAATCTGCCATCAATCTTGACCTAGTTAGCACCTGGTTCTGTCTCTACTGCCACTTGCTGTAGACCCCACTTACACATTTTGATGACTAATAAATTAGTCTCAATAAATCTAGTTCCTAAATTTTACAACTGTCTAGTCAATAAAACTATTTCTGTGAAAAAAAATATTTTATTAGATAATCCCTTTGGATAGGTGTTTTTACTTTTTCTACATTATTTAATACACTATTTTGTATGACTCCTGTTTAGTGATCAATAACATCCAACATATCTAGCAGATAAAAAAAAATATGACACTATTGGTATATGGTTCTGACCACCTTAACCCAGTTTTTACAGACATTTCTGCTGATATTTTTCAGGACTGTGATGTTCTTGGCTCTATTTGGCCAGGTCACTGTCCCTGCTGCATTGTGTGTTGGATATGTACACAAATTGATCACTTAGCTAATAGTCTATTTTGTCTTCCATTCAGAATCTCTTTGAACTGTCCTCATTGTTTCCCTGTCATGTAAATTAATGGTTTAGACACTGAATCAAATCATTAATTCCAATGTATCTGTATTGGCATGCACTATAGATTGCTTGATGTTTCTTCGGCTAATCAAATTAGCAAAATATGTTCTTTGAAGGTCTTTGCCAGCCTTCATCATTGCACACACTCTAAATTCTATCATGTTGCATTCTTGGGTCTGTAGTCTTTTTCATCCTACATTTATAGATAAATACAGTACTTGATGAAAACTGTATACTACACAACAATTTATGGCAACATAAAACATCAATCTTTCTGTTCACTAAATTTTGCAATATTTTACTTCACTTAAGTGCCTGGTTGTGAATTTCTTTTTAACAAAAACATAAAATATGCTATAGTAAATAAAAAAAAAACATTTATCAAAATATGTTTAAAATTTTTTGTAAAATATTAAACATAGGCTCCACAATTAAGATGAATATTGCTCTTCTTAATATATATTGTAAGCACCAGTGCTTTTTATTTTATATTTTTTGAAATAGTAACATGTTTATAGAAATAAGGTTTCAACACAATAAGAAAGGAATGATTATGGTATGGGTATGAAAGAAATAGAAAGCACAATGGAAAATAACAATCATATAACATATCAGTATTATACAAAAGCAAATATCTTATTACTCCATACATGCAAATTATACATCTAGCCTAGAGTATATAGAATGTATCTGTTATCATAAGAACCATTTGTTTCAACTAGAGATGAGCGGGTTCGGTTCTCAGAGAACCAAACCTTACCGGACTTTGCCTTCCGAGTCCGGATCCAAACCCGGCTCGGGTTTTCCCGCCTGACTTGGAAACCCGAACGCGGCAAAACGTCATCATCCCACTGTCGGATTCTCGCGGGATTTGGATTCCATATAAGGAGCCGCGCATCGCGGCCATTTTCACTTCAGTCTCGGAGAGTGTATAGAGAGAATGTGTCCTCAGTGTTCAGTGTCTGTGTGTTGGGGCAGGAAAGTGGGGTGGCAAGTGTTGTCCAGTCCAGTAAAAAAGAAAGTACCAAGAAATGGATGATCAAGCACTTATAGGTGCTTTTGCTCTAATGCTGCTGCTAAACACTTGGGGTAGTCACACCCAAAGATACAATACACAGAAAAAACACAATAGCAGCGCTAATGTGATTGTAAATTAATATGATAAGAAGGATTGAGTGATAAAAATGTGTTCACATTTAATTAGGTATGAAATTAAAAACACATTAAAAACACATTCATAAAATGAAAATAAAATTAAAATTAAAGGGTCACAGTTACAACTGCCTATATTAGTGTGATCCGTTCCTGTTTAGAATAAACTGGATTGCAGATAGGTGAGAAAAAGGGAGATGGACTGACAGCGCAGTCCCGCCAATAAACTTTACCACAGTAGACTGCTAGAGGTGTAGTCCCTTGAGAGTGTCTCTTATATTTACTCAAAACCAGCCAAGGTTCGGGATCCTCATTGCATCGCGGTGTCCTCCTTGTATGTAGAGGGTTGGTGGTGCTCCAGATCTAATAAATCACCTCAATTTTTCTGCTGATGTAAAAGTCCAGTATTGGTTTGGGTACACATAGGCAGTGATGATTTGGTAAATGTTGACCAAAATAGCCTCCTGATGCATTTCGCTGCGGGCACTGCAGCTTTATCAAAGGTGGTTTGGGCAAGTAAACTGTCCAGATATTTATACTGTTAGCAATTAACAGACAATCTACAGCTGTTCACTCAATCCTTCTAGTCTATTCAAAATACTTTACAAAACGCTTATAATTGACCTTATTTTGACTCTAAATGTAATCCTAGGACAGACTCAGTTAACAACATTTCATTTTTATGAATATCCATTAAAAATAACCTTTATTTCTAGTATCAAATATATACATATTCAAACTCCTTCCAGGTTAGGGGGACATGTGACCAAATCCTCATATCACTGTTTTCGGCGACTAGCCAGAATAATTCATATAAAGAACCACCCTGTCATACATACACTCACTCTTTTATTAGTAAAGAAACGAGGGACAAAAAAATCACAGACTATGAATGTAGTTTGTATTCTAAAACATCTAGGCAATAACTTCCGGGTTAGCACTCTTGTATCTCTTCCGCTCAGTGGAATGCATTTTCAGTCCACTGCTTAGAATTGAGACAGGGATTACTTCCTATGTCTCAGGTCTTTCCGATCACGTGACCGCCGCCTCCTGGATAACAACAGGAAGTTAGGCTGACACGCATCATTGAGACAGTTACAGATGTGGAAATCACAGTGTTCTGACGTGATCTAGTTGTCATAACGACCGTCAACCAATTAATTGGCTGTCACAGTCTAATTGATATAGGGGGTCATTCCGAGTTGTTCGTTTGCAAGCTGCTTTTAGCAGCTTTGCACACGCTAAGCCGCCGCCTACTGGGAGTGAATCTTAGCATAGTAAAATTGCGAACGAAAGATTCTCAAAATTGCGATTACACACCTCTTAGCAGTTTCTGAGTAGCTCCAGACTTACTCGGCATCTGCGATCAGTTCAGTGCTTGTCGTTCCTGGTTTGACGTCACAAACACACCCAGCGTTCGCCCAGACACTCCTCCGTTTCTCCAGCCACTCCCGCGTTTTTCCCAGAAACGGTAGCGTTTTTTCGCACACACCCATAAAACGGCCAGTTTCCGCCCAGAAACACCCACTTCCTGTCAATCACATTACGATCACCAGAACGAAGAAAAAACCGTGAGTAAAATACCTAACTGCATAGCAAATTTACTTGGCGCAGTCGCACTGCGGACATTGCGCATGCGCATTCGCGACTAATCGCTCCGTTGCGAGAAAAAAATAACGAGCGAACAACTCGGAATGACCCCAATAGTTTTAATTATAAAAATACAATTAGCAACCTTTTTATTTACAATAACAAATATATACCCATTTAGATTCTTTACGAGTTGGGGAACATATGTTATATTCCTTATCTCGCCAGTTATGACAACTGGCTGAGATATTTCATGCATAAACCCTCCTGGCATTTATACATAAATTCTTTTTCTTTGTGGAGAAGCGGAAGACATAAAGATCACTTTAACATTTTAATTAAGTAGAGCATATTTATTAATCCCCTACTTAATAATGAGACATGCATTGTTCTCTATGACTTGTGTCTCTCTAGTCATGTGACCGCAGTCTCCTAGGTAGCAACCAGGAAGTACTGTTGACACACAACGTGGAGACGTTTACAAACATGAAGATCACAGCGCTCTTGCATAAGCTTGTTGCCATAAAAACCCTTAGCCAATTGAACAGCTGCTAGGGACTAGTTATAGCCCCTTTATTCTCTGGGAACATTGTAACTGCTCAGCGTATCTCTTGATTTAGAACAACCCTTCATCTAATTTCAGAGTCTCTTAGACATTGTATAGGTTGAGACATGCCAAATGCACAAACAGTTATACGAAGCTCAATGTCCCATCTATTATTCTTCACATGATTAAACAAATTTCCCAAAGGTAAATCCATTGGTAACACAAAAATATTTTTTACATTATTATGTAACAATCATCAATTTGTTTTATTTTGTAACACTAACCATACAAGAAATATGTATATAGAGAGCTCAAGATATAGAACATATGACCTTTCAAAGATCCAAAAATAAAAACAAATAATTGAGCTTCATGTGTTTCAATCCTGTATTCTACTCAGTTCTCATTCTAAGTGGTTAGAGAATCTTTCCACACTTTGTCAGTTGATTAGAATGTCACTATATAGCAGACTGTAGTTTAAAGTTATTCTAAACCTGTAGCCAAATGATATAGTCATAGGTATGGAGAGGGAGATCTTAAGAGGTGTCGAGAGAGATCAATGTGTTTTTAATGTGGTTTTAATTTCATACCTAATTAAATGTGAACAATTTTTTATCACTCAATCCTTCTTATCATATTAATTTACAATCACGTTAGCGCTGCTATTGTGTTTTTTCTGTGTATTGTCCAGTCCAGTGTAGTCACTCAGTGCATTGTGCTGGATCAGTCCAGGCAGTCACAGTGTTGGTGTTCTCTGCTGCCATATATCTAGTGTAGCTGTATAAGTGGTGCTGTGTTGTGCAGACCAGTCCAGTGTAGTCAGTGTATTGTGCTGCATCAGTCCAGCCATTCACAGTGTTGGTGTTTTCTGCTGTCATATATCCAGTGAAGCTGTATATAGTGGTGCTGTGTTGTGCAGACCAGTGGTAGTGTTCTGTGTCATCAGTAATTCCAGTGATGATATATGCTGCTATATGTCCACTGCTGCAGTATAATAATTATAACAACAACGTGTTGTGCTGCGTCAGACCAGTGGTAGTGTCCTGTCATCAGTAATTCCAGTGATGACATACGCTGCTGCTATATGTCCACTGCTGCAGTATAATAATTATAACAACAACAACAACAACAACGTGTTGTGCTGCATCAGACCAGTGGTAGTGTCCTGTGTCATCAGTAATTCCAGTGACGATATATGCTGCTGCTATATGTCCACTGCTGCAGTATAATAATTCTAACAACAAAGTGATAGGGCAATCTGCTACCGGGACCGTGATCGCCGTACAGTCTGTTGTCTCCCGGGTGCTCGGGTACGGCACATCGCAGACCAGGTAGATAGATTGTTGGGAGGGGCTGGGAAAGACCCGGCGGTCTTGGTGCACGTTGGCACCAATGACAAAGTTAGCGGAAGGTGGGATGTCCTTAAGAAGAGTATAGGGACTTGGGAAAGAAACTTAAGGCAAGGACATCTAAGGTAATATTCTCCGAAATATTACCCGTGCCACGCGCTAGTCCAGGGAGGCAGAGGGAGATTAGGGAGGTAAACGTGTGGCTTAGGGATTGGTGCAGGAAAGAGGGGTTTGTGTTCCTGAAACACTGGGTGGACTTCTCAGTCAGGCGCCATCTCTTTTGTCGTGACGGATTGCACCTGACTGAGGAGGGGGCAGCGGTGCTGGGGGGAAGGATGGTTAGATGGTTGGAGGAGATTTTAAACTAGGAGCCTGGGGGGAGGGTTTAGCTAGAAACTACGGGTCATGCAGTGAGAATAATGGGGATGGCAGTAGTAAACAAAGTGGGGGAGAAGTTGGGGGGAGGGAAAGAGCAGGCGGTAAGATTACTAACATGGGTACTAAAAGTGATTTTACCACAGCACTAACCAATGACGATTACAGGTCATCATTGCTACATAAGGTGAAAGATGTCCCTAATGCAAGGGAAAATACTTATCTTAGTTGTATGTATGTAAACGCTAGAAGCATTACTGGTAAAAAGGGCGAACTAGAAATACTTGCAGCAAGCAAACAGTATGATATTATAGGCATTACTGAAACTTGGTGGGACGAATCTCATGATTGGACAGTCAATCTAGAGGGCTATACACTGTTTAGGAGAGACAGACTAAATAAAAAGGGTGGAGGGGTGTGTCTTTACGTAAAGCCATTTTTAAAACCTGATATACGGGAAGATATTCCGGTGGGGACTGTAGACACTGTCAAGACATTATGGGTAGAAATTGCATGCAGGGAAAAATGAATAAAAAAGTTAGTATTGGGTGTATGCTATAGGCCGCCTTGTATCAACGTATCTGATGAGGAATTGTTACTAAAGCAAATTGAAAGAGCAGCAGGTGTAGGAGACATAGTAGTGATGAAAGATTTTAACTATCCAGAGATAAACTGGAAAAAAAGATTCATGTGATACTGCTAGGGGCAATATGTTTTTAAACACACTTAATGATAACTACTTAGTTCAACTAATTGAGGAACCAACTAGGTACAATGCAATCTTAGACCTGGTATTAACGAACAATGGGGATTTGGTATCAGGTATTATAGTATGGGAACCCATAGGAAACAGCGACCACAATATCGTCACATTCAATATCAGTTTTCATAAACAGCCCTATACTGGCTCAACTAGGACTCTAGATTTTAGCAAAGCGAATTTTGAAAAGATGAGGGTATTTTTCAGGGATATTGAATGAGAAGGTTTGTTTTTAGGAAAAAATACTACGGAGAAATGGGAGGTACTAAAATTCCTGCTAGCTAAAAATACACTCAAATTTATTCCTTCGTGCAGCAAAAAAAAGGAATAAAAATCATAAACCGATGTGGATTAACAACAATTTATCTGCAAGAAAAGGCGAGCATTTAAAAAATACAAATCTGACGGGGAAGCAGAGTCATTTCAGCACTATAATGAATGTAACTAATTATGCAAATAGGAAATAAGAGCGGCTAAAGTAGAAACTGAAAAACTAGTAGCAAAGGAAAGCAAAGTGAATCCCAAAAAATTATTTAAATACATTAATAGCAAGAGATTAAAGAAGGAGAGTATAGGCCCTTTAAAAGACAAATTGGGAGTCTTAAGCACAAATGATAATGACATAGTGGACACACTAAATTAGTTTTTTTCAACAGTATTTACTAGAGAGGACCCAATTCAGGGACTAACATATAATCTCAATAATGAGAATATCCCACTGATAGGTACTTATTTAAGCAAGGAAGTAGTCTGTGACAGATTAAAACATTTAAAGATTAATAAATCACCAGGTCCCGATGGTATTCACCCAAGGGTTCTAATGGAGCTTCACTTTGAACTTGCAAAACCGCTATTTTTGATCTTTAAGGATTCAGTAATATCAGGTATGGTTCCCAAAGACTGGCGTATAGCGGAAGTAGTGCCTATATTATAAATGGGAAGTAAAGCTGAACCAGGTAATTATAGACCAGTTAGTCTTACATCTATAGTGGGGAAAGTATTGGAAGGTAGTCTAAGAGATTTTATTCAGAAGTTCCTTGAAGTCAATAAGGTCATTAAAAGGAATCAACATGGGTTTATGAAAGACAGATCCTGTCAAACCAACTTACTTGGCTTTTATGAAACAGTAAGCGCAAACCTAGATCAGGGTAAAGACGTGGATGTAATCTTTTTAGACTTTGCCAAAGCATTCGATACTGTACCACACATGAGACTTATCTACAAGCTACAAGAATCAGGGCTAGGAAGCACAATATGCACTTGGGTCAAAAACTGGTTAGATAATAGGGAGCAGTGCGTTGTGGTTAATGGATCTTTTTCAACTTGGACTGAAGTGCTAAGTGGTGTGCCGCAAGGCTCAGTATTAGGACCGCTATTGTTCAATATTTTCATTAACGACCTAACAGAAGGTCTAGAGAGCATGGTGTCAATACTTGCAGATGATACCAAATTGTGTAAAGTTATAAATGTGGAGGGGGATGCTGAGTCGCTTCAGAACTACTTAGTTAAATTAGAAGCTTGGGCAGCGAAATGGAGAATGTGCTTCAATACAGACAAGTGTAAGGTAATGCACTGTGGTAACAAGAACAAAAATAACACCTACCTACTAAATGGGGTAAAATTAGGGGATTCTGTACTGGAAAAGGACTTAGGTGTCCTCATAGATAGCAAACTAAGCAGTAGTACCCAAAGTAGGACTGCAGCAAAGAAGGCTAATAAGATATTAGCATGCATAAAACGGGGAATTGATGCTAGGGATGAGAGTATTATACTCCCATTATATAAATCACTTGTGAGGCCACACCTTGAATACTGTGTACAATTCTGGGCACCTTACTACAAAAAGGATATCCTGGAGCTATAAAAGGTTTAAAGGTGGGCGACCAAACTAATTAAGGGTATGGAGACGCTGGAATACGAGGAAAGGCTTGCAAGACTAGGCATGTTTACACTGGAAAAGAGGAGATTAAGAGGGGACATGATCAACATTTACAAATATATAAGGGGACAATATACAGTTCTTGCGCAGGACCTGTTTTTGGTTAGATCAACACAGAGAACTCGTGGACCCTCGCTCAGGTTAGAGGAGAGGAGATTCCGCACAATACGCTGTAAAGGCTTTTTTACGGTAAGGACGATACGTGTTTGGAATTCCCTGCCTGAGGGAGTTGTAATGGCCGACTCAGTCAACACCTTTAAGAATGGGTTAGATAAATTCCTAATGGATAACGATATCCAGGGTTACGGGGCATAGTCACGCACTATGGTTATTATAAAAAAGAGGGGTAAATCGTAACGGCAGTCATCAACTTCAGTCAAAATTTTATACAAAATAATCGTGCATAGGAGACCACAAATAGGTTGAACTCGATGGACAATTGTCTTTTTTTCAACCTTAGATACTATGTTACTATGTTGTGCTGCATCAGACCAGTGGTAGTGTCCTGTGTCATCAGTAATTCCAGTGATGATATACGCTGCTGCTATATGTCCACTGCTGCTGTATAATAATTATAACAACAACGTGTTGTGCTGCATCAGACCAGTGGTAGTGTCCTGTCATCAGTAATTCCAGTGATGATATACACTGCTGCTATATGTCCACTGCTGCTGTATAATAATTATAACAACAACGTGTTGTGCTGCATCAGACCAGTGGCAGTGTCCTGTGTCATCAGTAATGCCAGTGACGATATATGCAGCTGCTATATGTCCACTGCTGCAGTATAATAATAATTATAACAACAACAACGTGTTGTGCTGCATCAGACCAGGGGTAGTGTCCTGTGTCATCAGTAATTCTAGTGACAATATATGCTGCTGCTATATGTCCACTGCTGCAGTATAATAATAATAATTATAACAACAACGTGTTGTGCTAAATCAGACCAGTGGTAGTGTCCTGTGTCATCAGTAATTCCAGTCATTCCTGTGACGCATATTGGGGGTAATTCTAAGTTGATCGCAGCAGGAAATTTTTTAGCAGTTGGGCAAAACCATGTGCACTGCAGGTGAGGCATATATAACATTTGCAGAGAGAGTTAGATTTGGGTGGGTTATTTTGTTTCTGTGTAGGGTAAATACTGGCTGCTTTATTTTTACACTGCAATTTAGATTGCAGATTGAACTCACCACACCCAAATCTAACTCTCTCTGCACATGTTATATCTACCTCCCCTGCAGTGCACATGGGTTTGCCCAACTGCTACCAAAGTTCCTGCTGCGATCAACTCAGAATTACCCCCATTGTCTCATATAACTCCAAAAAAAATGGAGAACAAACATTTTGAGGAGAAGATAGGGAAAGATCAAGAAGAAACACTTCCTCCTAGTGCTGAAGCTGCTGCCACTAGCCATGACACAGACGGTGAAATGCCATCAACATTGTCTTCCAAAGCCGATGCCCAATGTGATAGTAGAGGGCGTGTAAAATCCAAAAAGCCAAAGTTCAGTAAAAAGAACCAAAAAAATAAATTTAAATGGTCTGAGCAGAAACGTAAACTTGCCAATATGCCATTTACGTCATGGAGTGGCAAGGAACGGCTGAGGCCCTGGCCTATGTTCATGGCTAGTGGTTCAGCTTCACATGATGATGGAAGCCCTCATCCTCCAGCTAGAAAAATTAAAAGAGTTAAGCTGGAAAGAACACAGAAAAGAACTGTGCGCTCTTAGATGGTATCACAAATCCCCAAGGAGAGTCCAAGTGTGTCGGCGGTTGCAATGCCTGACCTTCCCAACACTGGACGGGAAGAGATGGCTCCTTCCACATTTCCACGCCCCCTGCAAGTGCTGGAAGGAGCACCCACAGTCCAGTTCCTTATATTCAAATTGAAGATGTCACTGTTGAAGTACACCAGGATGAGGATATGAGGATATGATTGTGCACTTGATTGCTCCAGATCTTCCCTACACCTGTCAGCAGCAGATTTGGAAAGTCTGCTATTACTGACCTCACTGCATGGCTTCTGTGATGTTTGGAAGTATTTTAACCTGACATAAGTGACATGCGGTGAGGTAAATGGCTGGGGAGGCACTGGCTAGTATCGGAGCCAGATTTACACACACATACTATATATGAACCTGAGGGTTCATGTGGACATTATACAAATTTGCAGCAGTATACACTGCTGGAAATTTGGTGAGTTTTGGATCAGAGATGTGTGGACAAGGTAGTCAGTGCCTCACCTGTCAAATTCCAGTATACTCCAGAGTTTTGACTGTAAAAATGATTATAATAATACAAAGAAGATTTTTATTATATCTTCTTTGTATTTTTCATATCATTTTACAGTCTTATAAAAAGGATACTGGACTGGAACTGATAGTGCAGGATAAATTGGACTGGTACCGATGGTTCTGGTTTTTGGATTTTAACTGGAGGTACAGAATATCGGACTGGAACCCATGTGCTGTTTAGAATAGATGGTACAGGATATAAAAATGGAACTGATGGTGCTGCTTATTGATCTTTGGGATCACTGGGTTGGAACGGTCACTGGAATGGAATTAAACTACAGGATCACTGGAATGGAACAGAGTAGTTGGAGACTGAAGAAAACTCTAAATACTGATTCACCGGAATGAACCGGATGGGCAGCCAGAGGTACATTGAGATGGTAATCTGCATTAGAGGTGTTGAGTAGGATAAGAATCCACAAGAGTTCTCACAGTATCATGCAGCTGACTTAGTCTCAGAGACTAGGTAGGGAACAGGGCAGGCCAGAGACGACAGCAGCAGACACTGACAGCCAGCACATGCCGGAGCGCTGACATTCTCTTTATTTATCTCACTGTCTACTTGTAGCTGTGCAGCAGGGTTACTTCTGTCCTGAAGCACCACTTTCTGTCCCCAGTGCTGCAGCACCTCTCTCTGTCCCAGCTGCTGTAGCACCTCTTTCTGCCCCAGCTGCTGAAGCACCTCTTTCTGCCTTGGCTGCTGCAGCACCTCTCTCTGCCCCCGCTGCAACAGCACCTCTTTCTACTTTGATGTTGCAACACCTCTCTCTGCCCCAGCTGCTGCTGCAGCACCTCTCTGCAGTGGAAGTTGCAGAGTAACATGTATAAGCAGCTCTACTGTATGTATAACCTGTATAAGCGGCTCTACTGTGGTGTAACATGTATAAGTGGCTCTACTGTGGCATAACCTGTATAAGCAGCTCTACTGTGGTGTGACCTATGTAAGCGACTCTACTGTGGTGTAATGTGTATAAGTGGCTCTACTGTAGTGTAGCATGTATAAGCATCTCTACTGTGTTGTAACCTGTATAAGCAGCTCTACTGTGGTATAACCCGTGTAAGCAGCTCTACTGTGGGGTAACATATATATAAGCGCCTCTACTGTGGCACAACATGTATAAGCAGCTCTACTGTGTTGTGTAATGTGTATAAGGATCTCTAATGTGTGGTGTAATGTGTATAAGGGTCTCTATTGTGTGGCGTAACATGTCATTGGTACAGTGGCATCTAGAATACTGTGTTCAGTTCTGGAGGACATATCTTCAGAAGTAAATTAATACATTAGAGACTGTACAAAGAAGGACAACTAATATTATGCATGACCTACATCACAAAACATACCCAGAAAGACTCTCTGTATATAGCTTGAAGCAGAGAAGAGAAAGGGGGGACATGATAGAAACTTTGAAATATATCAAGGGTTTTAACAAAGTCTAGGACGGAAAATTCTTCAAATGAAGAGAAGTATTACAACATAAGGACATGCATTAAAAATGAAAGGAGGTAGGTTCAGGAGAAATTTGGGGAAAT
This sequence comes from Pseudophryne corroboree, assembly GCF_028390025.1. Lineage (NCBI taxonomy): Eukaryota > Metazoa > Chordata > Amphibia > Anura > Myobatrachidae > Pseudophryne > Pseudophryne corroboree. Next base: position 1,019,848,638 of record NC_086444.1, read on the forward strand.
TACTTCACAGAAAGAGTAGTAGACAAGTGCAATAGTGTCCCATCAGAGGTGGTAGAGGCTAAGACAGTAGATCAATTTAAACTTGCATGGGATAGACATAATGATATCCTTACAAAGAAATAAGGATCAAATAAGGTTTGAGGTAAAAAAAGGGGCAGACTAGAGTGACCAAGTGGTTCTTATCTGTCATCAAATTCTGTTTCTATGTATAAGAGGTATTACTGTGTTATGTAATGTGAATAACGGACAATTTTGTGCGGTGTAATGTGAATAACGAACAATACTGTGCAGTGTAATCTGAATTGATACTTTTATGTGGCCATTCCCCTTCCCCTTGATGCCACTCCCCTATATTTGTGGTGCACTGTGCCTAATTTAAACATGGGGGGCCCCAAAGGAAACTTTTGCCTTAAGCTCCACAAGGTCTAGAACCATCACTGTCACCAATTTAGGATTTTTAAATATTTTTTCTTTTCAAAACAAAACATATCCTTGCTCCAGGCACCATGGTACCTAGCTACACCTCTTGTCTCTTCTGATATCCATAGTATAGTTATGTCTGATCATGCCCCAACTTGTTATTTAGAGCACTGTGCTCAGTGGTCATATTATTCCCTAACAGGATGGGGAAGGTGGAAATCCTGTCAAAAATATTTCTCCATATGGCTGCGAGCAGATCCTACGAGATTTATTAATGATGCTCATTTTGATAATTTTAAGTTGCAGTTTCAGATTGTTTAGAGCTTTTTATTGGCCAATGTAGGGACATAGATTGACTATAAAAAAATGTAATATACAGTGCTGGCTAATATGGATAGATTGTAAAACATCTTCATGGCACTTCTCTGTGGACTGTGTCTACTTCAGGAATTATTACTAGATTTCAACACTATTAAGAAGCCCTTTAAACTGCCACACCCAGATGATCCTGTATTGTACTGCAGGTTTCTGGAAGAGTAAAAGTTGGTAAAACCTTCTGCTTCACAATGATAAATCCCGAATTAGGAATTTTTTTTAAAACAGAGGTGGAAGCTATCATCTCAAAACTTTCTAAAAGTAATCCCTAAATCCGTATTGTTTTTCAGGTGATATTTCTAAAATATTGAAACTCCATGTAGTGCTATGTCTCACTTCCCTTTTCCAGTCTATACTGACTGATCAACTGCCTTTTCCAAATTTTAACCAGGCCCACATTATCATGATTCCCAGGCCCTCTAGAAACCCTGAGCTGGTTACTTTATTATGCTGCTTAACCAAGGTTTTAAGATACTGGCAAGGATAATGATCAATTGCCCCAAATTCCAGTTTACAACCAACTCAGATTCAATGTTGGCCCTTGCTATTATTGCCCATTGGCCTATAATTGTCCTCATCTGGAACTGATGTTAAGGTTACACTCTGACAAGGGTGTTAATACTGTTTCTTAATCCCATTTGCTGAGAATATTTGGAGCCTGAATGTTTTGGTCGGTTCTCGCCTTTTCAATATCAATGTAGTTTGTAGCCTGCTGATTGCTATTACCAAGGCACATATCAAGGGTGTCCTATCTCCCCCAAGTTTTTCCACATAGCTTTTACCCGCTGTTTTGGTCTTTTGTTGTTCTCAAGGGCATTCAGATGACCTATTATTTCTCTCAAATCATGAAAATAATTTTCCTCTTATCTTTGAGAAATTGATGGAATTTTAAGTGGTTTGAAGGTTTCAAATGAATTTAAACATATTCTAAACATTCTGTCTGGATCCAATGGTCAAATCCCCTTGGAGCCTATCCTTTACTATTTTGTGGGCCATTAGATCGTTCATGCGCAATTGAATGCTTTGGACTGACCAATCATTTTTACAGAATCAAATTTGACTTTCATTACTATATTTCCATACACAAGAGATCATGGATATTATTGTCCAGAATCATAGAATAATATATGTGTGGTGGGTATGGCATTAAATGCTAAAATCACTTGAATCTCAATTATCATGATTCTTTTTTTCTTCCACTGACCCTTGATCCAGAGGTACAACATGGTTAGGCTTCCGTGCCTTTCTCTTTATGGGCCTATATGAATATTCCTTATCTCTTTTCATCAATCATCATTAGAACCCAAAAGTCTATTAGAATTCAAGATATAATGGACAAATATTCTTTACCCCACTCACAGACTGTTTCAAGCACAGCACTATATGAATTTGGTGGTGCCCAATCTTTCTTCTTGGAATTGCTCTAATTAATTTGATCATTTGCTAGCTCATCCCATGGTGGGTAAGAGGGCTAATTCCCTTCACTATAAAGCCCTCCACACTCCCCTAGACCACACTATGTTTCAACATGCGCTCTCTTCATGGAGAGACACCTTTCCACACATTTCTATGGACAAGCTTTTGAGGTCACTCTCTTACTGTCAGGCAGTTCATTCTTCCAGCATGCTTTCGAAACTTTACCATAATGGTTACTTATTCCCTCATTATATATATTTAAGTGGGTCTGTCTAATTAAAGGAATTGTCGTAGATGTAATAGTCCTATTGCTACATTCATGTATTGTGAGAATTCCCTCTTATACATTGCTTTTGGATGTTAATCAATAGATTTGTCTCTAATTGCCTTTTGAATCATCTTCCATTGTCAGCAGTGTGGCAATACTGGGAATCCCTCCTGCTAATGGGGGTCATTCCGAGTTGTTCGCTCGTTATTTTTTTCTCGCAACGGAGCGATTAGTCGCTAATGCGCATGCGCAATGTCCGCAGTGCGACTGCGCCAAGTAAATTTGCTATGCAGTTAGGAATTTTACTCACGGCATTACGAGGTTTTTTCTTCGTTCTGGTGTTCGTAATGTGATTGACAGGAAGTGGGTGTTTCTGGGCGGAAACAGGCCGTTTTATGGGTGTGTGTGAAAAAACGCTACCGTTTCTGGGAAAAACGCGGGAGTGGCTGGAGAAACGGAGGAGTGTCTGGGCGAACGCTGGGTGTGTTTGTGATGTCAAACCAGGAACGACAAGCACTGAACTGATCGCACTGGCAGAGTAAGTCTCGAGCTACTCAGAAACTGCACAGAGAAGTCTTTTCGCAATATTGCGAATCTTTCGTTCGCAATTTTACTATGCTAAGATTCACTCCCAGTAGGCGGCGGCTTAGCGTGTGCAAAACTGCTAAAAGCAGCTTGCGAGCGAACAACTCGGAATGAGGGCCAATATCCACTTGTTGGGTTGGGGAAAAACAGTTTCTAATACTCTGGACAATGGCTCGTAAAAGCATATTGCATATATGGGTTCATAGGGATCCTGCCCCATTGCCATTATTTATGGTCAAATTATTTAATGCCTTTTCTGTGGATTGGCCAGCAATGACATTGCATAAAGAGGTGAAGACAGCCTCTGTTTTCCATTTGTGGGAGGCATTTATAGGTTGCAAACACAGATTACTAAAGTACAGGAAGAGACTATAAAACAAGAGAACCATCAGAAAATTGTAAATTTTTCTAATGGTTTACTGTTTTATACTCTCTACCTGTACCTTGGTAATGTGTGATTGCCACCTTCTATTATATGTCCAAATTTGAGCCACTTACCATTTAATATTTAACTGCAGCTATGACAATATTCTCTGCTTTAATATATCTGATGAAATGTGTCTTAATATACTATGTGATAGATCTAATTTACAGGGAACATTATATTACTTTAATGGAAATGTATTTCATTGTATATATGCTGATAATGCTCATTTTAATGTGCTGGTTTTGCATTTTTCATAATGTATTTCACACAGTACTGAGTATTTGATATCTTCAGGTTCAGAAGGGCCCACAGGGGTCCAGTGAAAATTCTTGGTGGGCACCAATGTCTGAGTGCCCCACCCCTTCCTCTTGGGGTCAGTAACTTGTCGAAGCAGGATCATATGTGGTTTGTTCCTATGGTATTTACACCAAGATTAGCCCTCCTGCCAATCAAAGTTGGTGGTTCTCCTTTATAAAAAGGCCCTGTTCTTTGAATGTCCTCTCTAATCGTTGGTCAATTTCATCTGGGCTGGCTGGCCACACTCCTTAAAAGTTTGGTCCCCAACCACTGCATTCCCTGGTAGACTCTTCATTTCCCAGTCCAGCACAGGATATGTGTTATCATTGGTTGTGCAGCACTGTGACCTGAAGTTTCTTTGTTTACTACATCTATGGTTGTGTGACTTGCACAACAGGTTGCTTAGAAACAGGAGCTCCCTATCTTTGCTTCAGAGCAATAAGCCCCACCCACCATTATGGGAGCCTGGCATCCAATAAGCCACTAGTAAGCTCAGCCAGAACTCATTCAGCAGCATGTGCATCTAATTGCTATGTTGTTTGGCTCTCTTATTTAAATGGTTTGTTATGCACTGAAGAAAACTGATAGCAGTTGAAATGGACCAAAGAGCCCTGGATATATATTTTGCTGACATTAATGTACATCTTTCTTTTGTTTACTAAAACCTCCTGCAACTGCAAAACTGTGAGTGCTGATTCTGCCTCTTCCTGCCTTGAATAAGGTGAGTTATTTTATATATATATATATATATATATATATAATTATATATAATTATATATATATATATAATATGTACTAGCAGTTCTACCTGTTCTTTGCATGGGAGTTTCTGATTCTCATGGTTATAGAAGAGCATTAAAAATTTGGTAAATCTGTAGAGATGTAAATTTAAGAAGTCTTAATGTAAGTAAATATTAATCCTTCGTATTTGTCATTCCCCGAGGAGCACCCGTAGCAGATATGCTAAAAAGTGACAGTATCATTTTTGGAGTTTAAATTCTATATACTGGAGGTGCAATCCAAATTTTGATCTGATTGTCCATTTTGATGTTATCATTCATTCAACGCAAGCCACGCATGATGTCATTATGTCAACACCCTTTTCATCCCCTAAGGGGAGGTTTATTAAAATTATACATATGTAGTTTTCTTGTTTCCCACATGCAGAATACCTATGTTACATTGAGTGAAGTCTTTCACATTTGTGTAGTTTTTTTAATTTTACACACTGGAGGTGCAATCTAAATGTTGATACGATTGTCTGTTTGGGCATTATCATTCACACAATGCAAGCCACACATCGGTAATGACGTCATTATGTTAACCTCCTTTTCATCCCCTTAGGGAGCTTTATTAAAATTTTAATTATGTAGTTTTCCGATTTATCACCTGAAGAATACCTATGTTAAATTTCCTAACATTTCGGGAAGTAAGAGTCAGTCAAAGGGATATTCACAATCTCGAACAAAGTTTAGACTGAACAGTGGAGGAGTTGCAGGGGACACACACCGGTGGATGAGGACAACTAGGCAGCCAGCTGGGTCACAGTTAGAAGGAAGAAGAAAAAGAAGGAGAGTCAGGAAATCTCAACTGCCAAACCCCAATAAATTTGCTCAATTGGATGAAGATTCTGTGGATGGCAGTGAAGAAATGATGGAGCTGGAGGAGACTGTTCCCTCTAGCAACTGGAGGAACAGTCACTCCGGCACAGATGGGATAAAAGACAGTGAGGTACCCAGTCAGATTGTGGTGGTAGGGGATTCTATTATCAGGAAGACAGACAAGGCAATCTGTTACTGGGACCACTATTGCCTTTCAGTCTGTTGTCTCCTGGGTACTCAGGTATGACACATTACCGACCAGGTAGAAAGATTGTTGGGAGGGGCTGGGAATGACCCGGTGGTCTTGGTGCACGTTGGCAGCAACAACAAAGTTAATGGTAGGTGGAATGTCCTTAAGAAAGATTATAGGGACTCAGGTTAGAAACTAAAGGCAAGGACATCTAGGGTAATATTCTCCGAAATATTAACTGTGTCGTGTGCTAGCCTAGGGAGGCAGAGGGAGATTAGAGAGGTAAATGTGTGTCTTAGAGACTGGGGTAGGCAAGAGGGATTTGTGTTCCTGGAACACTGGGCGCACTTCTCAGTCAGGCGCCATCTTTTTTTGTCGCAATGGATTGCACCTGAATGAGGAGGGGGCAGCAGTGATGGGGGATGGATGGTTAGAAGGTTGGAGGAGATTTTAAACTAGGTGCCTGGGGAGTGGGATTAGCTAGAAACTATGGGTCAAAGCAGTGAGAATAGTAAGGATGGAGGTAGTGAGCTGAATGGGGGTGGGGAAGGGGGAGGAAAAGAGCAGCCGGCAAGGGTATTACCAAGGGAATTATCAAAACATGAATTAATGATGATTATGGATCACCAATAATGCATATAAAAAATGATTTTCCTAGCATACGAGGGAATATTTATCTTAATTGTATGTATGTAAACGGCGACGCTAGATGCCTTACAGGGAAAAAGGTGGGACTAGAAGTCCTTGCAGCAAACAAAAAGTATGAAACTGTATTATAGATATTACTGAAACTTGGTGGGATTAAACTCATGATTGGACAGTTAATCTGGAGGGTTATATGCTGTTCAGTAGAGACGGAATAAATAAACAGGATGGAGGTGTGTCTTTGTGTAAAGCCTTTTTTTAAACCCATTACAAAGGATGACATTTGCAATGGGACTGTAAATACTGTGGAGACTTTATGGGTAGAAATTGTATGCAGGGGGAAAGGGAACTAAAAAAGCTACTGATAGGGATATGCTACAAGCTGCCTGATATTAATGTGTCTGATGAGGAATTGTTACTGAAGCAAATAGAAAAAGCAGCAGGATTAGGAGACATAATAGTGTTGGGAGATTTTAAGTGTCCAGAGATTAATTGGACAAATGATTCATGAGATAAATGATTACTACTTACTTCAACTAATCGAGAAACCAACTAGGTACAATGCAATCTTAGACATAGTACTAACATATATACATATATAGTACAAGGTACATAGTGGCACTCACAACATTCATAGAACATATTGCTGGGGTGCAGCGTGTCAGTGAGTCTCAGGCATCCCAGTGAATCAATCCACAGTTGGCCATAATACAGAAAGCACTCACCAATCTTTTTATACAGTAAGGGGGTCATTCCGAGTTGTTCGCTCGCAAGCTGCTTTTAGCAGCTTCGCACACGCTAAGCCGCCGCCTACTGGGAGTGAATCTTAGCTTAGCAAAATTGCAAACGAAAGATTAGCAGAATTGCGAATAGACACCTCTTAGCAGTTTCTGAGTAGCTCCAGACTTACTCGGCATCTGCGATCAGTTCAGTCAGTTTCGTTCCTGGTTTGACGTCACAAACACACCCAGCGTTCGCCCAGACACTCCTCCGTTTCTCCAGCCACTCCCGCGTTTTTCCCAGAAACGGTAGCGTTTATTCACACACACCCATAAAACGGCCAGTTTCCGCCCAGAAACACCCACTTCCTGTCAATCACATTACGATCACCAGAACGAAGAAAAAACCTCGTAATGCCGTGAGTAAAAAACCTAACTGCATAGCAAATTTACTTGGCGCAGTCGCACTGCGGACATTGCGCATGCGCATTAGCGACTAATCGCTCCGTTGCGAGAAAAAAATACAGAGCGAACAACTCGGAATGACCCCCTAAGTCCAAAAGCAGAATAATTTTTATTCACTCACACAGAGTCACATAAATACATGTCGGCATTTCAGGCCCAACATAGCCCTTTATTAAGACCCAGACACCAAGGTGAAGAAGCCTGTTTTACCTTGGTATCTGGGTATTGAAAAAGGCCCAGCGAGTGAATAAGAATTATTCTGCTTTTGAACTTAAAAGAAGACTGGTGAGTGCTCCCTTTATGTATGTATGTATGTATATATATATATATATATATATATATATATATAAACAACAGACGGGTCCGGCTCTCCCAATAATAGAAATCAAAGCGCTGGGTGCCTCCACAGAAACTCAAATACAACCAACAGCGGGTGCGGCACTCCGTGCGACGAGATCAACAGGACACTTACTTCAAAAGTGGTGACAACGTTTCAATGCGATTTATTAGTGCATTTTCATCAGGTCAGATAACAAAAGAAAGAAAAGTGCTTACCTATATAGTGTGTGTGCTGGACGCCATGACCGCACTTCCGGATCCCAGACACGCATCTGGTCCGTCGGCGCTCACCAGTGACGTCACTACCCACTGCCGGTAGTCATGGAAACATCAACAGAACAAACATACTAATATACACATGATAAATGCAGTCAAAGTCACAATGTAGAAGGTAGAACTATAAATAAGTATACCCAATATGGGTCTAGGGCTATAATCAACAGTCTAATATAAAAAACAGTCTAATATAAAAAAATAGCCTCCATATCACATATCTAGGATGAATGTCGACTAGAATGCACAATATCGTATAGGCATACCTATTGCTCGCCAGGGCTAATAGAATGGTCTCTAGATATATAGTCCTAAACTGACCAAAATCATATGCATATATACTACAATACCATGTACTCAATATGGGTAGCCGGCGGCTGATTAGATGCTGTAACACATAACCCACCAAGGTCTAAGTAAATACATAAACCAATAAATAAATAGATGAACACTACATTTATAAGAGTGCATTTAAACCAAGGTGCTCATTCAACCCTCTGGGGTGTAATGTCCCCAGACGGTGAATCCATCTTGTTTCAAGCTGAAGGAGTTTCATGCCCCTATCACCACCCCGGGTCAGGGGGGGAATATGATCAACCATGCGGTAGCGTAAAGATACCAATGGATGTCGGGCTACGGCAAAATGCCTGGCAACTGGTTGGTCACTAGAACCTTTGACAATAGCTGCTTTAATGGCCGAACGGTGAGCTGCCATCCTTTCTTTGAACATTCTAACAGTTTTGCCTATGTATGACATACCACATGGGCACAGTAGCTGGTAAATTACAAACTTAGATGAACAAGTCAAGGTATAGTTAATGGTCAACATTCTGCCAGTGAGTGGATGAGGGAAATTTTTGCCACTAATCATAAATTGACATGTGACACAAGTGCATCTGATACAACCCTTGGAATTGGCCTGCATGGAAACATTAGGGTTAGGAGAAATATCAGCTTTGACAAGCATGTCCCTAATGTTCCGTCGTCTAGTGTAGCATGGCATGAGTCTAGTCTGTCCTAGATTCAATTCTTTGTCAGACTGGACAATGTTCCAAAGTTTCTTGGAGATTTGGTTAATGCCACTGCTAGCAGGGCTAAATTGGCCCACCTAGGGCAGAATGTTCGTGGATACAGTGTTTGAAGGTTTTACTTGTAGTAGACATGACCTATCAGCTGCCAACGCCTTGGCTTTGGCCTGTTCAAGTAACAATCTTGGGTATCCCCTGGACAAAAATGTGTTAATCCAGCTAGTGCAGGATCAGAGGTGATGCGTCGGACTCTGAGTAACTGGGAAAAAGGCAAACCTTGCTTAAGCGGTGTAGGGTGGAAACTGGAATAGTGCAATAGATTGTTCCTATCGGTCGGTTTAGTAAATACTGAGGTATGGATTTCACCATCTCTAATAGAGATCTCCACATCCAAGTAATTAACGGAGTCAGTACTCAAGTTGTATGTAAATTTGACTGGGTGGTTGCGGCTGTTGTGTGTCTCTAATACCTGAACTAGTCTGAACTGCGGGCCCTTCCACAAAATTAGTAAGTCGTCAATGTAGCGACAGTACATGACAATATCAGATGTTACTACAGGGTCCTCAAAAAATATCTCCTGTTCTACTTTAAACATGTATATGTTGGAGTACGATGGGGCCACTAGGGACCCCATCGCACAGCCCGTCTGTTGTAAGTAGATCTTACGATCAAACATAAAAAAATTCCTAGTAAGGGTCAGGTGGAGAAGATCCAGACACAACTGTAGGTCTGGTCCTTGGAATTCAGGGTGCGCCTGTAAGAATTCACGGGCTGACTCAATACCCGCCTCATGAGGGATTATAGTATATAGGCTCTGTACGTCAATGCTACATAGGACAATTTCGTGGTCAAATTTATTCAACGTCTGTAATTTACGGAGCAGGCTACTGGTATCAAGAAGATATCGTGGATGTGACTGAATACAGGGTTGAAAAATAGCATCCAAAAATAAGGCTACAGGCTGAAACAAAGATTTATTGGCCGATATAATAGGCCTTCCCGGGGGTTTAACCAAACTTTTGTGAATCTTAGGGGTAGTGTACAACAGTGGTATGACTGGATGTTTAGGTAGTAATGCATTACTAAGTTCTAATGGAATAATGCCTGACTCAACTGCCCCCTTCAACATATTAGATAATTCATTGGAAAATGCAGTCGTAGGGTCCTCAGATAGCAATCTATAAACCGAGACATCATCAAGTTGCATTACGATTTCTGCTCTATAGTCATTTAAGTCCTGCAACACTATGGCTCCACCTTTATCAGCAGGCCTGCAAATGAGGTTAGGACAAGTGGATAAGCGCTCAAGAGCCAATCTCTCATTTTTGGTCAAATTGTTCCTAGGTTGAGGTAATGAGGTAATGTGTTGGTCAGTCTCAAGTTCTAAAAGTCGCATGAAGGTGCGAACCGATGCATTATGAGTCTGTGGTTCAAACGTAGACTTTGGCATAATTTTACGTAATTTATCTGGTATTTCCATCTTTGTAGTTGCCATTGTTGGACTCTTGGCAAAGTGCTCCTTCAGCTTTAACTGGCGATGTAATCGATATTTGTCCACCTTCCATTGTAGTGGATCTTGTTTACAGACTGGTATAAAAGATAACCCTTTAGCTAATACTGACTTCTCAGTATCGTTGAGTTCATAGCTAGAGAGATTAATAACTACATTTTCTGCTGTCGTGGATTCTTGGGCGGACGCCCTACTCTTCCCCTTCCTCTGCCATTGGTGCCCTCGTCTGGTATATCGGCGTTGTCTTTTGCGCCAGGGATCTTGGCCCTGGTAGCTACCCCTAAAGGGTGATCACCACGGGTTGATTGTGATGCAAATTCGGAGTCACTGGTAGTGGAGGTGTGTTCATTTGAAGACTCAAGATTCCGGGTGCGATGGACTTTACGTCGGAAAAATGGTCGCTTATATTCACGTCTGGGGGCCCCATCAGTCCACCTATAGACGTTGTGTTGTTCATAATCAGTGTCCACTTTTAAGCGCTTGTTTGCTTTAAATTTTATTAATTCACGTTTGTGTAGCTGCAGTTGATCGTTTAATTTGGTAAACCAGTCGACGGTCGTATCAGCTTGTAAGTTGGCTTTATGCTGTAGTTCAAATTCAGCTGCTTTGGCTTTATAGGTGTTCATCTCTTTAGTGGACTGTTCTATTATGAGCAACATAAGATCCATAGAGCAGCGGTTTAGAATGCCTACCCACTTACGGCAGAAATTGGGGTCATTACGTCCAATTGTGGGGGAATTGCGTACTCTTAAACCACGGGGGATCTTCTTTGCTCTATAGTAATCAGATAGAGACAGACAGTGGTAGAAATAGTCTATTTCTTTACGCTTGATTTTTAATAGTGTATGATAAATGTCTTCAGATGAAAGCGCCTCCTGTTGATCACTAAGTAATGCTGAATACAGAATGGCGTCTGCTTCAGCGTCCGTATATCCATGTACATACCCAATAGGATATTGAGCCGGTGGGATGCCTGAAACATGTAGATCAGCCAGATCTTCAGCCATGTTGATTCTCAGGCAATGGCACACTCAACATGCACCAAATCGGTGACTAGAGTGACCTTACTGATCTACTCAAATAGATGTCACGTCAGAAGCCAGCAGCGGGCAGTAAAGTGCAAGTGAGAATATAGTCTTGAATGTGAACAAAAAACAGTGGTATATAAAGTGCATACTTTATATACTTCAGAAGTGTTTTGGCACTCCGGGTGACTGTGTAATGTTAGGGTGCCTTCCCATACAAATAGATAGCTGCTTGATTCTTACAAGTAAGAAAAGAGGCGTCATTCCTATGGTTAAGGAAAAATCTGAAGTTTAGTGATTCTTCATGCCCGTCAACGTTTCAAGCCCGCAGACCTTTTTGTCAGGACGTTATTACATATTTGCATTGCTTTATATTCACCTTTGTTGCACATATGTAATAATGTCGTGATGAAAAGGTCTGCGGGCCTTAAAACGTTGACGGGCATTAAGAATCACATATTTTTACTTAACTATTGGAGTGCCACCTTTTTTCTTACTTGTAAGATCAAGCAGCTATATATATATATATATATATATATAGATACATATAGATATGCATAATATACAATTTTAGCATAATAACATTTCATACAGTACTCTTACATGATACATGGCTGTTTTTCACATAGTTAAAAATTGACATTTGTAATGTTCTCGCTGCTGGAACTTGGATTTCCTCTAATTTGTTTATCAACAAACAGCTGAAAAAAGAATTCGAGGGACAAACTAGGCCCGAGAATAAATAAGCGTCCTGGGTTTTTTAAAGAAGGACCCTAGGGCAAGGAAGGAGAGAAAAGGGGAGGGGAGGGGGGGGGGATAGAGCAGGTAGCATAGCAGCATCCTATAGGTAAGAGGGGGAGGAGAGTTACCTGGGAGGTACAAAAGAGCAGGAGTGCCAGGCAGGCTCCCTCTTTCAGGCTGATCAAGGATACAAGAAGGCACCCACCATCACAGCTCCTGGAATCAAGGAAAGAGATAAGTACAATTTAAAAATTTTTACCCCTCCCAGCGCTCCCCCTCTCACAAACTGCAGGTATACACACACAGTAGCCCACATTCACGTAGGATTATACTTCCCTTGCCAAGTTAAACCCCACCGCTGTGCAGCCAGCACACGCTAGCAGCATGCCCAGGCCGAAGAGGAACGCCCCCCCCCCCCCGGCGTCTCATTCAAGCAGACGCTTTCAAGGCCACGACAGCGCGCGGTGCAGCGCGCACCCACGGGCCCCGGACGGGGTCGGCGAGACCTCCGCCCGCTTCCCCCCTTCATTCTTGGCTGGCAAGCGGCGGCCTCGAGGCGGGCTCCGGCGCGTCAGCGCTCAGCCCGTCGCGGGATGTAGCACCTCACATCCCGTCGCGAGGCGCGCACCCCCCCTCCCCTTCCGGCGCCGAGCGAACGCGTCACGCTCGGCGCCGCTCTACGGCAGCGGCAGCCTGATTCAGTGGCTTCGGCGGGGCAGGCCCCACCGCCAAAGCCCGCAAGGACCCCCCCCGCAGCACCGGACAGGTGCAGCACGTACCCACACATGATGGGGCATGCGCACCAGCGGCAGCAGCAGACCACAGCTCCGGAGGTGCAGGGTCCACCACCGGAGCACATAGGTACACCCCCCCGCATCCCAGTACACAAATAGCACGTACCCATACATGATGGGGCGTGCAAACCAGCAGCAGCAACAGCAGTTCACGGCTCCGGCGGGACAGACCCCACCGCCGGAGCCCGTGCACACACCCCCCACAGAGATGCAGTTAAGCCACCCGTACCCACCAATGCTGTCCCGGGGCACCGGGTAGCAGCAGCCGGATGTCCCAGCTCCGGCGGAACAGGCCCCGCCGCCGGAGCTCACACGCACACCCCCCGCGCCACGGCACACAGACCGCACGTACCCACACATGATGGGACGAGCGCAGCAGCAGCAGTATAGCACGGCTCCGGCGGTACAGACCCCACCGCCGGAGCCCGTGAGCACACACCCCCCCCCCCACACACAAACTTTCCACCCACAGCTTACACGAGGTGTTTGCACAGCCAGAGCAAGTAGGATGGGGGCAGCAGCTGGCAGCGCTTCCCCCCCCCCCTCCCCCTCTGGTGGCAGGCAGGACAGCGCTTCCCCACAGCCCATTATCCGCAGTGGGCAAGCTGCTGGCCCACCGCAGCCCACTCCAACGGGTATCAGCCCCGCCATATCCGCCAGGAGGCGCGGGCGCTAGCCAGTACCAATACCCATATCAATCAGCCAGCCTATTTATTAATTCAATTTATTGGGTTGTTAGTTAATTATTTATTTCCAAAGATTTTCCCTTTTCGGTCATGTTACTTGGTAACATGGTACTTTTCACTTTCACTTGCTGTACTTACTTACAGATGATCAGACTACTCGTCTCGTTTCTCCTTACGGCTTAGCTTCGGGGGGAGCCCACGCGAAACTTGGCAATCTAATGATTCCTTAGGATGCACGCAGAGGGACCACCCAGATAAGTATCATGTATTTACAGGCTAGGGGTATGGCTTCTGCGCTGTGGCTTAGTGGGTTAAAGCGAATGGCTGATAAGCAGGCCTCAATGGTCAATGAACATAATGAGTTAAAAGTCCAGCATGCAGCTGCTGCAGGGATAGCAAAACCCACATCTAAGCAGCCCTCCCTTCCCCGTTGCTAAGGCTTCCCTCATAAAAGCTTTGCTCTCACAGTAATACACTAGCTTCCCCCCCTCTTAATTGCTGATAGCAGGTCCAGCAGACGCTATCTGGCTGGGGGGGTTATCTTATCTCCCCTCCTCCAACAATGGTGGTGGTTCCCTTTCATCTTCTCCCCTGCACATAACCCCTCCCAGCAGTGTGACCAGTGTAAGGTATACGAGGGAGGGGGTGTAAAAATAAAAATACATAAATAAATGAAATAAAAGGCGCATAGTGTGTAATAGTGTCATAATAGACAGTATAACATGGGTCAGTGGTTACATTGCAGAGTCAGTATTAAATTGCAGCGGATAAAGTATGATAGGGTTATAGTATGCGATTGATGCAAGGTCGCAGAAGTGCAACGGCATGTATATATTGCAGGGTAGAATAGGTACTAGTAATGCTGCTTTCACATCGCAAAACCTGCTTTTAAAATGATAATTGAAACGGTTCTTAAAACGGGTCTGAGCAGTTAAACCCCTTTCACATCTCATGTTGTAACCAGCAAATTACCATTTCATTACCGTTTTGGTACCTTTCACACTGAACCCGTTTCACCCATAAAAAAGCAGTGGTAGTCATTATAAATGGACTTTTCTAGCCCATGCATTATTAATAAGTATTAATTAATTATTAATAATTTTGGGTAGTAGTACGATGGAACCCAGCAGTGAAGCATTTGCTAGGTTTTTATATATGAGGGTATCCTTGACTGCCCCAGTAATGTGGCAGCAGATTTCCTCATCCCATCGGATCCTAAAGCAGCTCCCTCACCTCTTCATCACTCCAATTAGACATTTTATAAATGGCTTTGCAGTCTAAAAGTTTATAAAGCCACTCTAACATGTGTCTCCTGTGTTTTCCAAAGCTGTTTTCTGGCTGTGGCTGCAGACATCACACATGGAGACAGCCTATGACCGGCTGGGACTTGCAAATACCGTTTCAGACCCTTTCACACTACACAGTGAAATGGGACTGAAACGGGTAGGACCCTTCTTTTTACCGTTTCAAAATACCTGTAGTTGGAAAACGGTAAATTGAAGGGGACCCTGTCACATCGCAGTTTGACCCGTTTAGGAAGTCAGTTAAAACGGCAAAATACCGGGTACGGGCTGCGGTGTGAAAGGGGAAGTATACGAGATAAAGCAAGTCAGCGAGGTCATTGCCGCACGGGTATATTACAGGGTACGGGTCGTACTAGGTATACAGCGTAATGATTACTGAGGGCATTGCGGCAAGAGCATATTTCAGCATCATAGGTATACTAGCGGGCTAATATAAAGCTTAATACCGGATCGAATGGCCGGGGGGGTATTTTGCAGATTATAGAGGGGAATAGCGATAAATTATACAATATAAGGCAGAACAGTCATCGCATTGCCGTGAACATGTATTATTGCGTGGATAGGAGGTATATAAGAACAGTATAATACAGATCAGTGTGGGACAGTCACGCAGCATAACATTCATATTAGCAAATTTTTCGGTATTACCCGTGGCCTTAGCTCGATTATTATTGTATTGCAGTTAGTGGGAAGGCGTCACAGGCGATCTGCAATGCCTGGCACAGTCCATACATTAGAAAAATGCTGGGGGACACAGAGCGTAACGATGCAGTAACAAAAACCAAAAATAATAATAATAATAACAACGAATAAATAAAATTAAATAAAAAATAGACAAGCCACGTTTTGCATAGCGCGGTACAGCCCAGCGCTACGCAGTACAACTTCCACTGTGCTAAACGCAAGGTTTGAATCCCCTGGCATTGTATTATGTGGTATATAGTTATAATGACAACCGCTTAGTACAAAGTAGCGGGTTAGATAACCTGAGTGTCATACAAAAGGCAGGCCTGGGAGACAAAGCAAGTAGCGATAGCGATCTCAATAGAAAAACCATCAAAGCTGCTTTGGGGAATGCGCAGTATTATGTTCACTTAGGTATCAGAATAGCAGAAACGCACCATTTATGGGGCAATGGTTAGCATTACGGCCTCACAGCACTGAGGTCAGGGGTTCAATCCCAGTTCTTAATGCATATTACATTTACTAGCTATGTCTTTAAGTGCTGAATAAGTTGTTCCATAACCAAACGGTCAGACAAAAGGCAAGGCAAAGCAAGTAGCGGTAGCGATCACAGTAAAAACCCATCAAAGCTACTTTAGTGAACGGGCAATATGATGGTCACTTATGGTATCATAATAAGGTAGACAGGACAGAAGGAAAAGGAAAGCCAAAGGTCCAGGCGCAAAGCGAAGGTTTAAGGGTCAGGTCTGCATAAAGTAGGGGTCAAGGATGCATGTGCCTTAGCGGTATACGGGATAACGTAGGACAACTATAGTCTGACGCAAGGCATGAATATCAAGTCAGCGTAAACGCACCAGTATGTGGCAATGGGTAGTATTACGGCCTCACAGTACTTAGGTCATGGGTTCAATCCAGTTAAGAGCATTCTTTGTGGAGCCGGTAGGCACTCTCGGGTGTCTTATTTCATATGTCAGTTGCTAGGTATAGATCATAGGGCGCTATATGATGAGTATACCTAACCGGATTGAACCCGTTAGGAGGTAGAATTGTTGTTTTTTAATTTCGGCACCGTTAGGGTGTAGAAATTTTTTATTTTCGGTGGTGGCACCGATAGGATGTAGAAAATTTTAATTTAATTTCGGTGGTGGCACCGTTAGGATGTAGAAATTTTTATTTTATTTTCGGTGGTGGCACCGATAGGATGTAGAAATTTTTAATTTATTTTTGGTGGTGGCACCGATAGGATGTAGAAATTTTTATTTTATTTTCGGTGGTGGCACCGATAGGACGTAGAAATTTTTATTTTATTTTCGGTGGTGGCACCGTTTAGGATGTAGAAATTTTTATTTTATTTTCGGTGGTGGCACCGTTTAGGATGTAGAAATTTTTAAATTTTATTTTCGGTGCTGGCACCGTTAGGATGTAGAAATTTTTATTTTCGGTGGAGGCACCGTCAGGCCATTCGAAAGTGTAATTATCAACTGACAAGACATGGCAGTAGTGGCACGTAAGGGGTTGCCAGCGGGCGAGATCAAAAAGCTGGGCAGGTGGAAATCAGGAGCGTACAAGGTACACTTACGCGCGGAAAAGCAAGACTAGAAGGCAGCTCGGCGTCTTTCGCGAAACCCAAGGCCTTAAGCTGCCCGCCATAAATGGGGGAATGAAGGACTTTTTCCATTTTTGCCCTCAAACAAAAAGAGGTTTTGTGGTTTTCACCTTCATATGGGTCGCGCGAAAGTTCGCACTATAGGTCCGCATACAACAGGGGGTAACGATTAATTGTAATTCTACTTTTCAGGAGTGCAAAAGGTCTAGGGGGCAGCGATCTAGGAAAAAGCTAGGGGAGCGAGCTGATTACGGCAATTCAAGCCGACATACAATGGTTGAAGGGCCGGTGGCCTAATACACGGATCACATGGTCCGAGATAGTCCCAAGGGCACAGGGGGGCACGGGGTTACAAAGGGTCAGAAGAAAGGTGAACAGGGCGGTAGCCCGTCTCTTAACGGGAGAAGGCGGTACGATCGCCAGGCACCCGTTGTTGAGGTTCGGGGAGGAGGGACTATTCAGGCAAGGCGGGGTACACCTGACAGAGAAAGGCCTAGCCGTATTCTTGGGCGACATAGCGGAAAGCGTCAGTGGGAGGCAGGAGGTAGCAGCGGGTGGCGGGCCTGGGTTCTAGGAACCAGGCTATGGCGGCAAGCAGTGCTCCTCGGCAGTCTGTAGTAGCGCAACGTCGGTTGGCGGCACTTCCCCCAGATCCTCGGCGAGTTTGTCGTGGCCTCAAGGGCCGACACGGTCGTCATCTTAAGGGTGGACCGGTGCTATGCCAATGGTGGGAAGTGGTACCGCTCAGCTAACTTGCGCAAGGGCGGGACTTAGGTTCCGCCCCGTTGTTTAATTTAGGAAGAAATTAAAATGGAGGCTGTAGCCGGGGGTATGCACTGCTTTCTCGCCACCCACTTATAGAGTACCAATTCTAATTTGATCAATAAATTTGGCTGTGACCTTTTAAATCGCAATTCAGTTGTCCGAGTGTTTATTGGGGAGAAAAGAAGGTAGGGGGGTGGACGGCGAGGCCTTTAATAAAATCAATGGACGGCTTAAAGAATTCGAGGGACAAACTAGGCCCAAGAATAAATAAGCGTCCTGGTTTTTTTAAAGAAGGAGCCTAGGGCAAGGAAGGAGAGAAAAGGGGAGGGGAGGGGGGGGGGATAGAGCAGGTAGCATAGCAGCATCCTATAGGTAAAAGGGGGAGGAGAGTTACCTGGGAGGTACAAAAGAGCAGGAGTGCCAGGCAGGCTCCCTCTTTCAGGCTGATCAAGGATACAAGAAGGCACCCACCCGCCCGCCCAGTTGGTAGGGCAATTTGGCCCTGGTATTTAGGAATTGAACGTTTGTTAATTTCGGTGGTGGCACCGATAGGCAATCCAGAGTTTTCGCTATCACCAGGGCGAAGGTGAGGTAACTGGAATTTGAATTGAAGTTTACGTCCGGTGGTGGCAACGTCAGGCCAATTCGGTCTTTAATTATGGTCTGGCAAAAGAGGTCCAGCAGGCGCGGCAAGCAGTGCTCCTCGGCAGTCTGTAGTAGCGCAACGTCGGTTGGCGGCACTTCCCCCAGATCCTCGGCGAGTTTGTCGTGGCCTCAAGGGCCGACACGGTCGTCATCTTAAGGGTGGACCGGTGCTATGCCAATGGTGGGAAGTGGTACCGCTCAGCTAACTTGCGCAAGGGCGGGACTTAGGTTCCGCCCCGTTGTTTAATTTAGGAAGAAATTAAAATGGAGGCTGTAGCCGGGGGTATGCACTGCTTTCTCGCCACCCACTTATAGAGTACCAATTCTAATTTGATCAATAAATTTGGCTGTGACCTTTTAAATCGCAATTCAGTTGTCCGAGTGTTTATTGGGGAGAAAAGAAGGTAGGGGGGTGGACGGCGAGGCCTTTAATAAAATCAATGGACGGCTTAAGAGTTATTAAACTTTTTTCCCTTCTGGTGTAAACCATTAGTATAATTTTTAAAGATACTGTCATTTCGTAGCTTATGGATTTAAAAAAAAAAATTCAAGGCTGCTGGCAAAATGTTTTTGCAAGTTGTCTGCTCTTGATAGAACAATCGTTGTATGTTAGATCTGAAAGATGAACAATGTAAAGTAAAATGAGTCATTTAGAAGCTTGATTGTCTTTAGTCATGATCTGTCTAATTACTCTTGTTTCCTGGAGAGCTTCATCTACTACATTTGCCTATTATAATGAATTATGAGCACATTATCATCCCCTGGAGCGGCTTCATTTTCAACAATATGCACAGCATTAAAAAGGGAAAACTTAACCAACTTATCCGCTAATGTACAGAACAGTGCTACAATTATTCATTTTTTTGGGTCAACATACTGTAACGTATAATTGTTATGAGTATGTTCAGTCTCTATAAACTAATGGCTAATGACCACTGATATTTTGTAGACCAAAAATACAGAATAGATCTTAATGTTGGTGTTTACATATGACTGACAATATGTCTATTTTTCTGGTTTAAAATATTTTTTTATTAAACATAATAGATGTGGTATGTAGTTTATTTAAGTAGACATTATTAACAATTGCTATTGGGATGCTAGTGCTATCTTTGTCATTATCTTCATTTAGTTTTAAGCCCACATTCAGAAACTAGGGGACAATGGCCCTCATTCCGACCGG
Source organism: Pseudophryne corroboree (assembly GCF_028390025.1). Classification (NCBI taxonomy): domain Eukaryota; kingdom Metazoa; phylum Chordata; class Amphibia; order Anura; family Myobatrachidae; genus Pseudophryne; species Pseudophryne corroboree. Next base: position 1,019,868,629 of record NC_086444.1, read on the forward strand.
GTCGCATGCAGGCGGATTTTGCACTGCTGTGACCGGGTAATCGCCGCCTACAGGGTAGGGGGTAAATGCTGTGCAGGGGAGCGATCTCTTGTGCAGAGAGCTGCACAAACAAAAGTTTGTGCAGTCTCTGCACAGCTCAGGACTTACTTAGCTGCTGCGATGATCAGGCCTGGAGGTGACACCAGGATCCCTCCCTGGAAACAGCCAGGCACACTTGCATTCGGCCGGACACTCCCAGGAAACCATGAGTTGACACCCCCAGCCGGCCTCTTCCTGTCAATCTTCTTGCGTTCGCCCCTGAGAACGCTTTCTTCATTCTTTTCATGGCTGCCAGGCAATGGCCGTCGCAGGGCAGCAACGCACCTGTGTATTGTGGCCCGCGTGCATGTGCTGTTGAGACCCGATCGCTCAGCTGCAAAAAACTGCAGCGTGCGATCGGGTCGGAATGACCCCGCAATATCATAATTAATTTAGTAGAGGCCTGCACCACACTCCAGAACTTGCTCCTTATGCATGTTCTACAGATGCCATAAAGTGTGGGTTGTATCATGACATTTACACCAATGAGACACACATTGCATAGAAAAGAATATACATTTTTTTATAATTATTTATTTAGTGGATATAAATGTAATTAATTTCCATGAAAATCATAAAGAGGCAGGACATTTTTATAATGTGCATTTGTATTTGGACCTGCAATCCAGCAAAAGGCTGAGCAAAATATATTTGTGGGGGAGGTTACCAAAAACCTGGATATTGGTGTGCAGCAATTAACATTAAGTTGATTTGCAACTAATTGTCTTGATTTTATTTTCTTAGGGGCATATTTATCACAAACAGCAATCCATAGTGCAGTTTTGCTAATTTTGCAAAAATGTAACTGCCTAGAATCGCATGTTGGGGGTTTCCCAGCACAGGGCAAGGCCACCCAGCATGCTAATCGGCAGCCAGTGATGCGATTGCAAATCAATTGTTGACGCATTGCTGATTTAGAAATTAGGGTCGACCCCCCTGCATACGAAGCTAACTAACCGGCACAATTTTATCTTCTCAGTGGCTGCATGTGACTTCATGCAGCCATCCTGAGGATGGTCCAGACCTGCCCATGTTTGCGGTGCCATGACCCAACAATGCTGTGCCACTACCCTACAAACACCATTGGCTATCAATCAGGCAGAGGTGTTCACATCATTGCAATGCAATCACATTTCCCGTGCAGCGTAGGCGCAGAATGGGCCGTGAATGTGCACAATGGCCCAAAAGTCAGGGAAATGCGATGCGATCGCTGCTAAATAAGGCCCCAAGTACTGAATACCACCTGCACTGTAGTAGGAATTTGGATCATTTATTCTATTTGGATTATTATACTTATCGCTCTGGTGACATGACACTTCACTTTGACTAACAGCTTACCATCTGAGAACTGTGCAGTTTGCTACACCTGCTGTTTGCTATTTTGTAATTGAAGGAACATTGGGGGTCATTCCGAGTTGTTCGCTTGCTAGCAGTTTTTAGCAGCCGTGCAAACGTGTTGCCGCCTCCCACTGGGAGCGTATTTTAGCTTAGCAGAAGTGCGAACGAAAGGATCGCAGAGCGGCTACAAAATAATTTTGTGCAGTTTCAGAGTAGCTTCAGACCTACTCAGCGCTTGTTATAACTTCAGACTGTTCAGTTCCTGTTTTGATGTCATGAACACGCCCAGCGTTCGGCCAGCCACACCTGCATTTTTCCTGGCATGCCTGCATTTTTTCGAACACTCCCTGAAAACGGTCAGTTGACACCCAGAAATGCCCTCTTCCTGTCTATCACTCTGCGGCCAGCAGTGCGACTGAAAAGCTTTGCTAGACCTTGTGTGAAACTACAACGTTCGTTGTAATAGTACCATGCACGTGTGCATTGCGCCGCATACGCATGCGCAGAAGTGTTGTTTTTTTGCCTGATTGCTGCACAGCGAACGAAAGCAGCTAGCGATCAACTCGGAATGACTCCCATTGTGTTAATTTTTAACATATATTTTAGTAAAGATTTTTTAACAGTATATGTTGTTTCGATACCATGTCTTTAGCTAACACTGGCTATATTAGTGTTTCATGTTCGTGAATTTATATTCTGCAGTAAGAACTCATACTGATCACTCAGTGATTCATCCACCATCACTAGGCCTAGCGTAGCACATACTGTACTGTACCTCAAATTTAGTTTCAATTTAGTCCTGTCACCTAATTGTGCAGCAGCTTGCCGGAGTCACATACTGTTGTTAATTTTAATGCTTGGTGCGCAGGTATACAAAACTTCTAATAGTTAAATTATGTCTGATGATTAATTTAATAATTCTAATGAAGACCTTGTGATAATTATTTGAGAACAAATTTACATCCCTAATCCAGGTCCATCCATGGAATAGTAAACGTAAGTATAAAAATATAATGTGCCTCTGGTGCAATTATGTATATATTCAGCAGCTAGGGGATAAGCAGCTCTTTGAAATATTTATATATTTGTGTTCAAAGCACTATAGCTGTTTCTTACGGTCACTTGATGACTAGATTGCTTAGAAATTAAGCACAGATCTCTCTCTGTGTGTGTATGCCCAATAGAAATAGTGATGCAGGGCCCTGCGCATTGCTATCGCCATCTCTAGATTGGCCTGCATGCATGCACAATGTAGACAGATCACTCACTTCACTGCTGCGTGAAGTGAGTGCCCATCCCCCTCCCCTCGCCCAGCACACATTGCGCTCAGGGCCGGATTAAGCCTTGGGGGAGCCAGGGACACTTAAGACAAGGGCCCCCCCCTGGTGGAAGGAGGGGAAGTGTATTTTACATTGTGCATACACCCCAACATGACCCATTCCAGGAGGGACAAAATGCTCTCTATCTGGACTTCCCTCTTAATATATGATTGGTGCGCCTGTGTTGAACTATTTAATAGATATGAAAGGTGTTTCATTACAGGTGATTGCAGTCACAACTTAAGAAAGCATGTTATCCCTCCAGGACTGGGCCATGTTATGATGTATGTATTGTGTATATTACATTTACTCTAATGGGATATATTATATGTAAACTAATAGTTTAATAATGCCTGGTTATTGTTTATAGCTAATTGAATGACAACTACTTTTTTTTACAATTTTCTTGTAGTGGAACAAAGACATCTTAAACAACCTTAGAATACATACAGAATTTTTTTTATAATTTATCTTGTCACATGCAAGAATAGGAGCGGCAGCCTCTGTACTACTTACACACTGGTACAGGACTCAGGAGGACTCTGTATGTGTGTGTCTCTCTCTAGACCCTCATTAGATAACAGATTACACAGAACTCAGACACCCAGTTGGGGAAGAGGAGAAGCTGGGATCCCTGTGTCACTTACAGTTTTCTACCCCCTCCTAGCTCTCCTCTGGTCAGAAAGCATAATTGGTAGGTCATAAAACCTGATACTCTGCCTGCAATGCAAAGTGCCCTGCTTGCATTATGACTGTCTGGTTCTGCTACTGCATGAGAGGGAAAGCTGACAATGTCAGTGTGGTCTGGTCGGGGGGGGGGGGGGCCTTAACAAAGGGGTCTCAGAATACAGTATGTCCTGTGACCCCCACTTAATCTGTCTATGATCGCGCTGTGTGCTGAGCATGGGAGAGTTCTGTGCTAGATCACTCAGCACACATCTCTGTACACAACTACACATCAATACGTGTGTACAGCCCTTAGTTAATAGTTAATGAGTTTGAAAAGAGGCAAAATGCCCATCGGGTTCAACCTGTAATCTGTTTTAAGGCGAGTTCATTATAATGTCCCAATTGAAATAATGTTTTATGTCATCAACTGTAAATCATGTTCCTCCCAGATTAACAATGTCAATATTTTAAATGCTATAATCTTGGATATCTTTTTCAGTCAGAAATGTATCCAATCCGTTTTTAAATGCATATATAGAGTCCGCCATTACCACCTTCTCTGGCAGGGAATTTCAGATCCTTATTGCCCTAACAGTGAAGAACCCTCTCCTACGTTGCGTATGGAATTTTCTCTCCTCTAGCCTCAGCGAGTGACCTTGCATCTTATACAGAGTTCTTTTAATAAACAATTCCTCTGATAACTCTTTGGAATTTCCCTTTATATATTTGAAGATATTGATAATGTCTCCTCTTAGACGCCTCTTTTCTAGTGTATACAATTTCAACTTAGTGAGCCTTTCCTCATACTCCAGTCCCTCTAGCCCTTTAATCAATTTAGTAGCATGCCTTTGAACCATTTTGAGTTCACAGTTATCTTTTTTATAATGCGGTGTCCAAAATTGAACACAATATTCCAGGTGCGGCCGTACCAATGATTTGTACAGCAGCAGGATTACACTCTCGTCCCTTGTCTCAATTCCCCGTTTTATGCTACTTGCCTTCTTTGCTGCACTTTGACATTTTATACATTTTTTAAGCCTATTATCAATGAGTACCCCCAAATCTTTTTGCAATACTGTTACCCCTAGATTTTCCTCATTTAATATGTAGGTTGCACGCTTGTTTTTAGTCCCGAAGTGCATAACTTTGCATTTTTCTATATTGAATCTCATTTTCCATTTAGACGCCCAGATTTCAAGTTTAGATAAGTCATTCTGTAGAGACTCCACATCTATTTCCGAATTAATTACCTTACACAATTTAGTATCATCTGCAAAGATTGACACTGTGCCTTCCAGGCCTACTTCTAGGTCGTTGATAAATATGTTGAACAGTAGTGGCCCGTGGTGGCCATACCGAGTTTTTTGACCGCTGACGTTTTTAGCAGAATTGCGATCAGGCTAAAAACCGGCAGTTCTGCGTATGGGCCGCAGGGCGCACGCGCTAAGTACTTTCACACAAAACTATGCAATTTTACACAGGGCCAAGCAACGATTTTCAGTCGCTCTGCTGATCGGTGAGTGATTGACAGGAAGTGGGTGTTTCTGGGTGGCAACTGAGCATTTTCTGGGAGTGTGCTAAAAAACGCAGGCATGCCAGACGAAAACGCAGGAGTGGCTGGCCGAACGCAGGGCGTGTTTGTGACATCAAACCAGGAACCAAACAGTGGCCCTCATTCCGAGTTGATCGCTCGGTATTTTTCATCGCATCGCAGTGAAATTCCGCTTAGTATGCATGCGCAATATTCGCACTGCGACTGCGCCAAGTAATTTAACAATGAAGATAGTATTTTTACTCACAGCTTTTTCTTCGCTCCGGCGATCGTAGTGTGATTGACAGGAAATGGGTGTTACTGGGCGGAAACACGGCGTTTTATGGGCGTGTGGATAAAAACGCTACCGTTTCCGGAAAAAACGCAGGAGTGGCCGGAGAAACGGGGGAGTGTCTGAGCGAACGCTGGGTGTGTTTGTGACGTCAAACCAGGAACGACAAGCACTGAACTGATCGCAGATGCCGAGTAAGTCTAAAGCTACTCTGAAACTGCAAAGTAGTTTGTAATCGCAATATTGCGAATACATCGTTCGCAATTTTAAGAAGCTAAGATTCACTCCCAGTAGGCGGCGGCTTAGCGTGTGTAACTCTGCTAAAATCGCCTTGCGAGCGATCAACTCGGAATGAGGGCCAGTATGCAGTGATCACAATCTAGGAGTAGGTCTGGAGCTACTCAGAAACTGCAGGGAACAATTTTAATAGCAGAACTGCTAAGCTTTCATTAGCAATTCTGATAAGCTAAGATACACTCCCAGAGGGCGGTGGCCTACCGTTTGCAATGCTGCTAAAAGCAGCTAGCGAGCGAACAACTCGGAATGAGGGTCCAAGTACGGATCCTTGTGGTATTCCGCTGACTACTGGTGCCCATCTGGAGGACATCCCATTGACCGCTATTCATTGTACACTGTTATCCAGCCAATTACTTATCCATGTACAAATTGTTTTTCCTTGGCAAAACTCTTTTAATTTGATGATCAGTCTCCTGTGATGCACTGTATCGAAGGCTTTTGCAAATCTAAGTATACCACATCCACTGCTTTTCCTTGGTCAAGATTGACGCTCACTTCCTCATAAACGCTAACTAAGTTAGTTTGACATGATCTGTCCCTTACAAACCCATGCTGGTTCTTGCTAGTAAACTTAGCGGCATGCAGATACTCCTGTATGCTATCCCTTAAAATTCCCTCCAATAATTTCCCCACTATAGATGTCAAACTAACTGGTCTGTAATTTCCCGGATGATTTTTAGATCCCTTTTTAAATAATGGCACTACCTCAGCTAAACGCTTAGGTAAGATATTGCTGTTCCTCAATTTCCATTGTTAACAGTGTGTCCTTTAGAGTCCCAGGGATGGTAATGGGATCTTGGCACTCTGGGTGCTGGCAGTCATAATACAGACACCTTGCAGGTAATTACTCTACCCCACCCCCTATTCCACCCTGACACTCCCTAGCCGCAGCCTAAACTTAACCCTCTCTCCCGCAGCCTAACCCTAAACCTCCCCGGTGGTGCCTAAACCTAACCCTCCCCACAGCCTAAACCTAACCCTCCCTTCCCCGCAGTCTAACCCTAATCCTCCCCGGTGGTGCCTAAACTTAACCCGCTCCTTACATTCCATGATCCTGGGAAACCCAAACTGGATTGACCCATTCACACCAAAACAAAACCACAGTTGCCCCGGCAATATTCCAAATTAGAGGCTTGGTCTGAAAGAAGTATTGTATGGGCCAAATTAAATGAAGTACAGATGTGTGCTCTTTCATCCTTGCTGCGATCCATTCACAAGTGCGAACAAGTCAAAGCAGTGACTATTCGCACTTGCTTGTAACTAGTTATGGGTGCATATGCACTAATGCATTCCTAATAGAATCAGATGTGTACTGATGTGCCAAGCACAGCCGTGAACACACTTGTCACAGAAATTGACTTGTTATTTCTGTGACTAGCGGCAAGGGTGAGGGGCAACTTACTGTATATTTGCAAAACTTACCACAGACATAGACTTCTTGCTAAAAGCACAATTATAAAACCAAAATTTCAGGTACAGAACTCTTAATAATACACAATAATGTTATACTGATAGTATTGCATTAGTACTGCTCCTAAATACAGTATGCAATTCTGTTTTACCAGAAGACTACAATGGTGACATAGATGACTAGTAAACCACCAATAGGAGCACAATTATTGGAAATTAAAAATCAAATATATTAAATGATCAACATTTATTGACTTGAATTCACATTTATTGACTTGAATTAACTAATAGATTTAATTAACACATAATGTGGCAATAAACATACATACTATATAATAAAAACAGAAACATAATCACTGCAGAAGTCAGGGGCTAATAGCATGGCTACCAGGGTCCAGATTAAATATTTATCCCAGTATATTGATCCTTAGTAAGATCTACAAATACACGTTAATAGTACAAAATAATAGTGTGTTTTTATGGGATGCGTTTTATTTGTCGGGATCCTGTGGTAAGGATACTGGCCCCAGAATCCCGACAATGCCACCAGCTGGAAACTCGGCGCACCAGGGCTATTCCCACTCGTGGATGTCCACAACACCCATAGAGTGGAAACAGATCCTATGGCAAGTGCAAATAGCCACCGAGCCCGCAAGGGGACTCTTAGTGCTCGCGCCATTGCCGGCATTCTGGTGGGGCGGGATGCCGCTTTTGGTATATAGACAGCCGGCATCCTGTCATCCGGTCATCCAAACTGAGTCAGTTTTTACTTTAGGGTTAGAAAGTCAAATTGAGGTACAACATTATTTGAGAGAAAAGTCATTCCCAACTGTATGGACTGAAATTCTAGAACAAGCGCTGGTAAATGATGATTTGCAGACATAGGGCATTATTCAGGTTTGTCAGCAAACCAAAAAAATTTGCAATTGGGCAAAACCATGTTGCACTGCAGGTGGGGAAGATGGAACCTGTGCAGAGAGATTTACTGTAGATTTGGGTGGGGTGTGTTCAAACTGAAATCTAAATTGCAATGTAGAAGTTAAGCAGACAGTATTTACCATGCACAGAAACAATAAAAGCCACCCAAATGTAAATCTCTCTGCACGTTACATCTGCAAAGTTAGCCCAACTGCTAACTTTTTTTGGTTTGCTAATAAACTTGAATAATCCCTATAGTGCACAGCCAAAGTACTTGTCAGTGCAGGAGCCAATAGTTGATGATATTCTTCAGTCGAGGCTCGAATCGTGGAGGGTGATAATTTCTGTCCGGTTCAGGATATATCACTGCCATTGCAAACAAGTTGTGGTTCACAAACCTGGTAATACAGTTGGAACTAGTGTATATAAGGGTGGGAGTATTTAAAGTAAGCACTTTGTTTTTCACAATTGTTGTTGTTGCGAAGTCCCTGCCCGTTTGAGTTTGCATATTTTATGTATTTGTTTAGATATTACTCTTTTGAAGGATTGAATATCCTTCCCATCTCCTTATACTTTAACTCCTGATCATCTTGTGTACCATAGATGCACCAGCAATGTATATCACACTAATGTGCACAGCATAAGGAATGGGAGCTGAGGCACACCATGCATGTTTAGTGCAACAAGCACTCATGCACCACAGCTGGATTAGGTCAAACATGATGACCTAACCTTTATTAGTGACTCATTTTATCATACCATCCTTTAAAATACACCATTTCAGAGAGGGTTATCAATGTCAAGAAAAACCCACAAAGTACAGGAGCGAAACATTCTCCATATGATAGAATAATAATAATAGAGTATGTGTGTTTGTGTCTTTCAAAGAAGAGTGCACTTGATAACTCCAGTGCAGCAGTGATAAATAAATGAAAAGAACAATAGTGTGTTCCATTTATTAAAGTTCCACAGAATAAGATTATCTGTTTCCTGCTTGCCTTAAACACGAGAAGACAGACACTTATAGAATACAGTATGACTTAAGCTGCCATCATCTTGTATATCTTGTCAGACCATTCAGAACAGGAAGTAATAAGAATACATATAAAACAGATTTTCTCTCCTATACATTTAAAAAGTATCACAGTATAATACTATCTTTGTTAACAGTGCAATCTATAAAAAGTGCAGATGCAATGATGATGTATCATTTGCTTTCTAGTCACTTTAGGGGGAATTCAGTTGTTTGAAAAGTCAGTTGGGTGTCTATTTTTAACTAATAGACAGGAAAAAACAGACACTCAACTGACTTTTCAAACAATTGAATTCCCCCCTTTATGTCTCTTTCAGGTTCTGGTTCTTTTGACTTGGATACATTGTTCCTACCGTATGCTTTTTATAAAATTCTTTCAAATTCTGTCCAGATTAGATACATAGAAAAGGTGGCAGGTGTTAGTTAATAATGATGTTACAATAATATGCAATCTTTCTTTCGTCCACATTCTCAAAGCCTAGCACTTGTAAAAACCCTTTAATGCGCTCAGACCTTCATCCATACAGCTTATCTGCACCTCACCTTTATTTCCGTTCCTCCTCTTGCTGGCACATGATACACCCTTACATACTTCAAACTACTCACAACTTCCAAACTCTCCTTTCCCAACAAATTGTAAACTGTTGCTGTTGCTCTTCTCTGCAACACACCATTACATGGTTTGGGTATGATTTGTCAGCATTTATGATGTAGACAATCATAATGTATGGCTACAGAATGTGGACAGGTAATCAATGTTGACAGATTACATATCAAAATAGTCATAATTTTGATATGAACAATGTACTGTAAACTTGGAACATGTCAACATGTTGAAATGTTGACAACTCATCCTAATGCTAACCCTAACCGTAAGATGTTTATTGCTGACATAATGACTTTATAGACATGTCACATACAGTATCTACATTGTAATCATGTTGACTTGGTACAATTTGACATATTGGTGGCAGCATAATGACTATATGGTGACTGTCGACATGATGACTGCATATCCATCACATGACTTTCCTTCAATTACACATATTTACACATAATGTAAAGAGATAAATGTGATCAGTGGTGGATTTTACCTATGGACTGCAGGGCTGCTGTCACCCCAGTAAAATCTGCCACCTGTAGAGACTGACTAGCAGTGGCAGTGTTTTCTCCCCCTGGGACTGCCAGTTGAGATTGGCATAGCAGAGGAAATGCTTTCCTTGGTTAGCCACTCCCCTGTTATACCATCATCCCTATCTTACTTCTGTGGACTGCAGCTGATGTAATCCATAAAAGCCAGTCATTCAGCAGCACTGGCGCTAAGCCCCACTCCTGAGCCCCGCCTCTGCTGCTGCTGGACCTGAGCCCTGCCTCCCAGTGACATCAGCCATCAATTACCCGTAGGTCATGCACTGCAGCTAGGAGGGGATCAGCAAGCCCCCATGGCCAGACAGGTAAGCAACTGCTGCTGAATGTGATGCAATAAATTAGAAGTTTTTGCATTTTTAATCATAAAGTGGCACCCTAAACATTTGCACTTCTTACACTCAGACTAAAAGAATGCCACTCCAAATTCCTTCAGTCAATGGTTTGTGGGTGGGTTGGCAGAACCAAGGACTGAAGGAATTTGGAGTGGCAGCACATTAGGGGATAGGAGCCAGGGTGGGCCCTGGGGTGTGCATGCACTATCCATGCACTATCCAAGAAAAGGATGCTAGTTGTTAAAACAGAGGTGTTGCAGTATGGATGGTTGTCCCAATGTGGACAGATATGTAAAGGTCCTAATTCATGTTCATAAGTAAAGTAAAAAATATTATCTGTAAAGCACTGCAGAATATATGTGTGTGATCTGGGGAGTCATCTGTTAATCGGCTGTAGCACATATCACACCCACAGTGATGCACATGGATTATCCTGGGCTGTTTGGACATGGGTAGCGCTTAATTTTCAGATGGTGCCATGGGCTTTGTTCGGGGGTGCATGGAACCAGAACTGGGCGATTTCAAAATTCTAGGAGACGACTCCCTACTAGCCATTGATGAGAGGTAATTCTACATGATTCAGAGGGGACCTGAGAAGACTCAACTCAGGGTGTGGGGGGCACATATGGAGAGTAGTTTTAAAGCTTGGACCCTTGACTTGCAGATGATAGTGTGCCTATAACCAGGTTTGAACTGCAATAAAATGTGAAACTTTGGACACCCTTCAGACACCCTGTAGTTGGAAGCCTCTAGCTCCACTCCTCATTGGCTTCTGGAGCTGGCTCTAAGTTAACTATTTTGAGGGGGTTCAGTGCTGCCAGGAGGTGTTTCTAGTTTGACTTTATCCACCAGGGATCAAGAGATATTGGGGGGGTTCAAAGTTACCAGTACATGGAAACCAAAATGTCGGGTGGAAGCTCCACTGTGTATTTCTGAGGTGTTAAAAGGCACAAACGCAGTTTGAAGACAGCATGTGAATATCATTGGAGCAGTGGTAGAGAGGGAGTAGTGTCTCACACTTTCAAAAAGCTGTCTCCACTGAAAGAGCAACTTTTCAGAAGTTATAATTAAGTAAAGGAGTCATGATGAATGCTTCTGATATTTCTATTGAACATGCTGTGAGTTCACACTTTTTATTCATGATGAATAGGCCCCTGGGCAGTACGGATGGTGTAATGGTTAGCATTACTGCCTCACAGCACTAAGGTCATGGGTTCAATTCCCACCATGGCCCTAACTGTGTGGAGTTTGTATAATCTCCCCGTACTTGCGTGGGTTTCCTCCGGGCACTTCGGTTTCCTCCCACAATCCAAAAATATACCAGTAGGTTAATTGGCTCCCAACAAAATTAACCGTAGTGTGAATGTGTGTACATGTGTTAGGGAATATAGATTGTAAGCTCCACTGGGGCAGGGACTGATGTGAATGGGCAAATATTCTCTGTAAAGCGCTGCGGAATATGTGTGCGCTATAGAAATAACTGGTAATATAAGTATATATGTTCAATAAAAAGATTTTAGCAGAAATACCAATAAGAAGTAAAAAATATTAATTTACTCAATATGCTGGATAAAGTAATGCAGCTGATATACACTGCTCAAAAATATAAAGGGAACACTAAAATAACACATCCTAGATCTGAATTAAAGAAATATTCTTATTAAATAATTTGTTCCTTACATAGTTGAATGTGCTGACAACAAAATCACACAAAAATTATCAATGTAAATCAAATTTATTAACCCATGGAGGTCTGGATTTGGAGTCACCTTCAAAATTAAAGTGGAAAAGCACACTACAGGCTGATCCAACTTTGATGTAATGTCCTTAAAACATGTCAAAATGAGGCTCAGTAGTGTCTGTGGCCTCCTCGTGCCTGTATGACCTCCCCACAACACCTGGGCATGCTCCTGATGAGGTGGCGGATGGTCTCCTGAGGGATCTCCTACCAGACCTGGACTAAAGCATCCGCCAACTCCTAGACAGTCTGTGGTGCAACGTGGCATTGGTGGATGGAGTGAGACATGATGTCCCAGATGTGCTCAATTGTATTCAGGTGGGGGAACGGGCGGGCCAGTCCATAGCATCAATGCCTTCATATTGCAGGAACTGCTTGACACACTCCAGCCACATGAGGTCTAGCATTGTCTTGCATTAGGAGGAACCCAGGGCCAACCGCACCAGCATGTGGTCTCACAAGGGGTCTGAGGATCTCATCACGGTACCTAATGGCAGTCAGGCTACCTCTGGCGAGCACATGGAGGGCTGTGCGGCCCCTCAAAGAAATGCCACCCCACACCATTACTGACCCGCTGCCAAACCGGTCACGCTGGAGGATGTTGCAGGCAGCAGAACGTTCTCCTTGGCGTCTCCAGACTCTGTCATGTCTGTCACATGTGCTCAGTGAGAACCTGCTTTCATCTGTGAAGAGCACAGGGCGCCAGTGGCGAATTTGCCAATCTTGGTGTTCTCTGGCAAATGCCAAACGTCCTGCACGGTGTTGGACTGTAAGCACAGCCCCCACCTGTGGGCGTAGGGCCCTCATACCACCCTCATGGAGTCTGTTTCTGATCGTTTGAGTAGACACATGCACATTTGTGGCTTGCAGGAGGTCATTTTGCAGGGCTCTGGCAGTGCTCCTCCTGTTCCTCCTTGCACAAAGGTGGAGGTAGCGGTCCTGCTGCTGGGTTGTTGCCCTCCTACGGCCTCCTCAACGTCTCCTGATGTACTGGCCTGTCTCCTGGTAGCGCCTCCATGCTCTGGACACTACGCTGACAGACACAGCAAACCTTCTTGCCACAGCTCGCATTGATGTGCCATCCTGGATGAGCTGCACTTCCTGAGCCACTTGTATGGGTTGTAGGGAGGTCATACAGGGATGTGGAGGCCACACACACTACTGAGCCTCATTTTGACTTGTTTTAAGGACATTACATCAAAGTTGGATCAGCCTGTAGTGTGATTTTCCACTTTAATTTTGAGGGTGACTCCAAATCCAGACCTCCATGGATTAATAAATTTGATTTCCATTGATAATTTTTGTGTGATTTTGTTGTCAGCACATTCAACTATGTAAAGAACAAAGTATTTAATAAGAATATTTAATTCATTCAGATCTAGAATGTGTTATTTTAGTGTTCCCTTTATTTTTTTTGAGCAGTGTAAATCTCTTCCTTATCAGAACAATTACGATTGATTCAAAGTTTAATGTGTTTAACCTTTTTTTAAGATCTTTCAAACAGATAAGAATAATGACTTGTAAAAAAAATGTCTAATTACTTTAAAATTCACTGTCTGAAGCAATCCCAATTCGGGTAAAGATTAATCTTTTAAAGATCTTTGTACTAAATAAAAAGCAATGACATAGCAGTAAATGGCTGAAATATATATTCACTGATGTGCTAACAATATCCAGTATTATATATTTCCTTGAATACATTGGTCAGACTCTATAGCAGCTTGAAGATTATATAAACATGTGTGTGTGTTGAACAAGTGTAGAGACAAAAGATTGAGATATACCAACAACGTTTAGACATGAAATTTTGTGTGAATAATTACATGAAGTAACCTGTATAATCTGAAAACAATGTATCCCTATACCACTAGCTACATAGCCATACATTTAAATGATTAGCTAATCACAGTTACAGATTATGCAGTTTGTCTCATTTGATTAATCATCTAGAGAATAGTGCGACAAAAAATTAGAAGTGTAACTCACAATTTATGTACAATATAATTTTATCAGTTTGGCTGACATAGTGACTTATCACTCACCATAAAGGTGACGGAATTTTGTATACAGCACTTGCTAACTCTCCTGGAGTAAACATGTAGGAAACACTGGGGAGAAGACAATATCTGTGTGCTGGACAGCCAATTTTCATATTAAAGATTTATCCTGCTAGGCAAATACATGTCTGAGTTTTAATTGTTATATTGGTATAAAGGACAATCTGAGAGGTCGCTTATTTAGAGAAACGCAATATGACAATATAAATATAATAATTGTATAGGAACACCTGACCCATTTATGGGAGTAGTTCCCATTTACTTGTTGTATGGGGAAGAATAACAATATTTAATTTGTTAAAGAAAATGCAAAGTACTGTATATATTTGAAATATTAGAACTTATATCTTATAGGTAACAATTTATCACTAGAGTAAAACACAAGAAAGGCATCTACGATTGGCAGTAGAGAAGTGCTAACCAGTGGTTAACGTTTTCTTATAATATCCCAGGATTTGTATTGCACAGTAAACTTGGCTCAATGAGCTGGTACTAGGGGCCTACTTCTGATTTACAAGTAACGTAAAAAGCAAGCAACTGGGCATAACCATGCTGCACTGCAGGTGTGGTAGATGTAACCTGTGTAGAGAGAGTTGCATTTGGGTGGGGTGTGTACAAACTGAAATCTAAAATGCAACATAAAATAAAGCTGTTCAACATTTTGGGCTACATGCAGAAGCAACCAGTATTTACCCTGCACAGAAAAATGATGAATGTTCTTGCTCCCCTTGCATGGCAACGTGGTTTGGTACTGATACAAAGTTACTTGCTTTCTTTACTTACAAATCTGGATCAGGCCCTAGGTCTGCTGGTGGTGAAAATAAGAATTATCTGGCCAAGCTGCAATTTTGCACGAGTTACTATTATGGATCCAAAACTTTTCCGCACTATTGGAATTTCAACTCAGAATTTTGTTTTTTTTTAAACGTATTAAATACGTCCTGTGCCTGATGATGTGTACCCCTAATATCAAGACTATGCAAGAAAATGAGATATTACCAGTCATATTGCTTATCTCTTGGCAGTGAAACTATAAGACAAAACAATTGGTGTAATCTCCTTAAACAGCTACACATGGGATCAGTACCAAGGGAACGAATACTGAGGTACCGCTGCTAATAGGATACCACCCTAAGTATATGTTGGTGCAATGCTTTGTCCATATTTGATTCTTAATGCTAGACCTGCATGCTAGACCTTTTTCATTTTAAGGCCTGCCAGTTTATTGGATATAAGTGTATGGTCATTGATTTTTTTTTTTACAGTTTTGTTGTCCTTTTACTAGACAGCACTTTTGATCACTTTACCTATTTATCATCTTTAATGGTTATCACAAGAGTAGTTTATTAAACAATTAAAATTTCAACCAATTGGTGATCAGTGGACAGTCTATTTATTAAAAATAACAATAAAAAAATTGATGTCCTATAAAAGTTCCTTAAAATTATTATAACATGCTTGTCCATAACTAATAAGGCATTGTTGATACATGAGGACTTACTAATCAGTCAAATGAGATGTCTAAAACTTCTTAAAGAAGACACGTGAAGAAGCTTTCCAAAGGAGGTACCTACCTTATAACTATCACTTATCTAGTACATTCTGTAACATGATCAGGTCAATCTGATTGATTGCTATGGGCAACATCTCCAGCTGTCCTCTTAAGAAGGTTTGATGCATTTCCCTTATGATAGTATTTTAATTTTCACAGATAATGATCATATAAACCTGAATGGCAGCAGAATATCTTGAGAGAGCTCCATGTGTGGAGAAGGGACTATCTAAGCACAATATATATTGGGGGAAATTTATCAAATATTGTTGAGGGATAAAGTGGAAAATGTTTTATTGTAACCAATCAGCTTATGTAATTTTTCTAGCACAGCCAGTAAAATTATTTTGTTTTGTACTTTGTCTATCTCCAAGATTGGATAAATCTACCCATAATGTTTTACTGCCATTCAGATAGGCTAACCTTCAGATAAATGTAATTCATTTTTCGAAACATTTTTAACTACTGTGTCAAAGCTTAGCAATATGATACCGATAGATAGCTACTGCAATTTTGACAGTTACTTTTATTTTTTCATTTAAAGTTCTCAGTCATCAGTATGTGTTGCTAAGAAACTACAGTACCTTTTCTCAATTGTTATATATTCATGTTTCTAAGTTTTTACAATAGATCTGGCATATGATTTAATTTTCAAGGCACTTAGTAAAGACATTTTTTTATAAAAAGTTTGGGTGAATTTTCATATGTCACTTTTATGCTTTTTGTTGTTGAAATGTCAAAACATTTACACAATGTGGGTGTAATGTTTATAGAGTCCCTTTTTGGCAAAGTTCCTCCTGTGGTTTTCAACATCTAAAATTGGGGGCCTCAAAATAGATTTCTATCAGCTCGAAAATAACAACTACAGTATATAGAATTCACTCTGGATGTAATAAGTATGAAATACAGTAAAATGTTATAGTGAGGGTGAATACCAGATACTTGCAAAAGACTAAGAAAAATTTGCCTTAAGTACTGAAGCTACTAAGAAACTTAGAACTGAAGGACTCCCCCTCCCTATTTTTGTTTGTTGGGGGCTGGGGTAACCATCAAATCAGAAACTATGCCGTACTTACAGTGGTATACACTCCATCTCAGAAGAACAGTGGCTTACTTAGACTGTAACCAGAGGTCAGCAACACCACTTTGCTGGGTCGGTAATCAGTTAGCCATGATTAGAGGAAGTGGGCAGAAAACATTTGTTGCTACTTTTTGGCCATGTGGGTGGCTGCTGCTGGATTGTAGGAGCTAAGAGTGGATGTTTGGAATTCTCTCTTTCTCCTTATCACTATGCAAGTAGTAATTATTATTGTTATGAATAAATAGGTGACTTAATACATCACCAGCTGTTATTGCCTATGTGATTATTTATTAGAGTTCAAGTTTGTATTGTAGTGTCTAATAGAACATAGCTGACATGTGCCATTAAGGGGTTTAATCCTCGTGAGACATTACCAGTGGCAAATTCTACCTAGGGGAACCAGGACTGCCCCCCCCCTCCTGTAAAATCTGCCACGTACAGAGATGGAATAGTAGTGGCAGTGACTTCCCGTATGTAGCACTGTCTGCTTATCCCAAACAGACAGGCAGATCCAGAGGGAGTGCCAGTGAATGCCAGTCCAGACTGCAATAGCAGAGAGCGCTTCCCATGGGAAGCCACTCCCCTGCTAATACATCAACCCTTTCTGGTATATTTAGACTGCAGCTGAGGCAGTCCATAGAAGCCAGGCTGTTTCCTAACAGTGCCAGGGTTAAGCCTCACCCATGGGACTTAAATCCCACCCCCGCAGCCACTGAACTTAAGCCCTACCTCCCGGTGATGTTAGCCATCAATCACCGAGAAGACGGGGAGACAGCAGTTGCCACTGAGTGCCCTAAGTAAGTAGTGGATGATAACCGCACATATTAAAAAATAAAAGTCTGCAGTGTAGGAAGCTGAATGATCAGCAACGTGATCTAAAATAATGCTGTTAAGCAAACTTTTTATTTATTAAAACTACCATAATTTTCAAATTTCTATGTGTTAGTTTACCACTATTAAAATGCAGGAAATGTCCAGATATTTAATGCTACAGTAAACACATTTTGCTATTAAATGTTATATTTTTATGCGTATTCTCTGATACAATTTTCTTTGTTATTACAAATATTCAGTAGATCATTGCACTTTATTACATATCGAATTGCATATTAAGTACAGTTTTTTATTGAATGTATGTTTGTTAAAAGCTAAGGTGTCACAATGCTGACTGATTTTTTGGCATGTTACACTAGTATGTCTGTTCTAATTAAATCAATTTGAAGTTGTATTATGTTGTTTAGTATGTCCTGAATTGTGCATGTCCATTAACTATTGGATTATGATACCTTGATTAGGAGTGCATTCAATTTATTGAATGGAGTTCTGCCCAGTGCATTACAAACTTGACAACCTTTTAAAAAACTGCATATGCATTTTAATGCACTTTAGATGCTCTGAGTAGGACTCCATTTTAGTACTGAAGTCAGCAAGGGTAAAGCTAGCCTTTTAGTCACCCGGGGTATAGACACTTTATAGTACCACCACTCATCTCCATCCCGTCCTACTGGATAGTAATCATCCTCTATCTATATGACCACCATATAATACAGAACGCATCAGTGACCATCATATCCTGTACAAGGGGGGTCATTCCGGCCCGATCCCTAGCTGCAGTTTATCGCAGCACAGCGAGCGGGTCATAATTGTGCATGCGTCGGTGCCGGACATCATTCATTAGCGATAGCCTCTGCCTGATTGACAGGCATAGGCGGTCGCAGGGCGGGAGGAGGCTGGACGGCGGCTTTAAGCAGCCATTTAGGGGGCGCGGTCCGGCCAACGCAGGCATGGCCATACCGTTGGGGGGGGGGGCGGGCCGCTGCAGCCACTGGCAGCGACGATCAACTCCCGGCCAGCCGCAGAAGCTGCGCAGGCCGGGAGTTAGTCCACAAATACAAAAGCATCACCGCTGTGCGATGCTTTTGTATTTGTGCAGGGGGGCCGGACTGACATGTGGGCCGGACTAGCCCTGTTCTGGGCGTCCCCCCACATGTCCGGGAAGATGATCGTAGCTGTGTTAAATTTAGCACAGCTACGATCAACTTGGAATGACTTCCAAGATACAGCATAATGCATTAGTGACCTCTATATGCTAAAGACAGCATTAGTGACCAGCATACCCTATACACACAGCATTAGTGATGCCCACATAATACAGACATTAATGACCTACACATACTACAAATAGCATTAGTGACTGTAATGGTTAGCATTACTGCCTCACAGGTTCGATTCCCACCATGGCCCTAACTGTGTGGAGTTTGTATATTCTCCCCGTGCTTGCGTGGATTTCCTCCGGGTACTCCAGTTTCCTCCCACAAACCAAAAATATACTGGTAGGATAATTGGCTCCCAATAAAATTTTCCTTAGCGTGAATGTGACTGCATGTATATGAGATAGGTAATATAGATTGTAAGCTCCACTGGGGCAGGGACTGATGTGAATGTCCAAATATTCTCTGTAAAGCACTGCAGAATTTGTGTGTGCTATATAAATAACTGGTAATAAATAAATTATAAATACACAAAAGAGAGCATCAGTGACTGCCATTTAATAGAGACATCATTAGTACCTGCCATGTACTACAGACAGGATTAGTGCAGCCATACTCTACCCACAGCATAAGTTAATGCCATATAGTACAGATGGCATTAGTGACCACCATATGCTACTGACAGCATTTGTGACTGACACATACTACAGGCAACATTAGTGACAACTATATCCTGCACACATCATTAGTGATGCCCACGTACTATAGACTTCATTAGTGATGGCCATATACTACAGACAGCATTAAAGCCTCCCATATATTTCAAAGAGCATTAGTGCCTGCCATATACTACAGACAGCATTATTGACTGTCATGTACTACAAACAGTATTAGTGACTGTCATGTACTAAAGACAGTATTAATTACCACCATATATTACACACAGCATTAGTGACTGCTATATAATACAGGAAGCATTAGTGACCACCATATAAAACCAAAAGGCATTAAACTCGTATTAACATCCCTTAAACTCATAAAAAAACCTAATCCTAAATAACCTCACTAAATCATTATACAAATACCCCCTTTCTGAGCATTATCTATCATACACTATACGCAACCAACCATCATACCCTAACCTACCTGTTGGAGATCTAGGGGGTCATTCTGAGTTGATCGTAGCCCTGCAAAATTTTGCAGGGCTACGATCATGTCCATAGACATGCGGGGGGACGCCCAGCACAAGGCTATCCCGCCCCGCATGTCAGTGCCGCCCCCCCCCTGCAGAAGTGCAAAAGCATCGCACAGCGACAATGCTTTTGCACTTTAGGAGTAGCTCCTGGCCAGCGCAGCTTTAGCATGCTGGCCGGGAGCTACTCGTCGCTCCCTGGCCCACAGCGGATATAACATGTGCAGAGAGAGTTAGATTTGGGTGGGGTGTGTTCAAACTGAAATCTAAATTGCAGTGTAGAAATAAAGCAGCCAGTATTCACCCTGCACAGAAACAAAATCACTCACCCAAATCTAACTCTCTCTGCAAATGTTATATGCAGTGCACAAGGTTTTGCCCAACTGCTAACAAATTTGCTGCTATGATCAGGTCTGAATTACCCCCATATTTAATATAAGCAACAGCAAAATCAGCAATTGATGCTGGTGGGAGCCAGGGTTTAGGCCTCAGGTACAGTATGGTACCTTTTAAAAACTGTAGAATGTGCATTTCTGAGACAGAAAGATATACATGGCACTTCAGCAGAACCAGTAGCCAGTAATCATTGAGTTGAGTAAATGATTAAAACGTATTCATCATCTACAGCAGTGCTGAAAGTGTAATAAAAATTGTAAAACCCACAATGAAACTATGACAAAAAGAGCAGGAATGCGCTGGTGAATAAACATGCAACAAGAATAATATAAAAAAATGTTTTTAATAATTAACAAAGATGCATAGATAATAACAGGGATAAAACACATAAACAAATCTTAACTGTATATTGTCATCGAAGAAATACTGCAATACTCAGCAGCATAATTATTCTATTATTAAATTGAGTATACTGAGATTAAGCAGTCTCTTAAAAGAATATATCCAAAAGTATCCCACTGTTGCAAGATATAATGAAGACATCTGATGATCATAGACTTATTAAAGGAGATACAATGTCCCAGGGTAAGATTTCTCAGTGGATAGAAACAATCCCAATAATACAGTAAATTAGTATATTCTACAGAAAATCTGAAAACAAAAAGTCTGTAATGAAATTGAGCAGTATGAAGCAATCCTTATAATTAGTTACAGCTGGTAATATCAGTCAGCGTGAAGGCAGGCAATGTTATTAAAGAGCTTTTACAAACAGTAGCTTGAAAAAGTCCACAGCTGTGTATAAAACACATTGCTGTTTCTATACCCTTTGTGGGCTTGCATAGCATGTGTTAAACATAGACTGGCATTAACTGAGAAACATACTAGTGTAAGTCTGTTGGAAAAACTTGGACTTCAGATAGCAATACTGCATGCCTCACTCCACAAATACTCTCCTCAGTATTCCTCATGTTATTAGAAGTGCATTATGACTTGGACTCCTCTGTGTGACTTGGAGAACATCTTGCTCCTTAGAGAGAGTTTCGCTCTACTCACTTTCAGCTTTACGCTGCTGTCAGAATGTTAAAGGGAAATTCTTAAGTGTGGCAGACGGGCAAATAGGGCCTAATTCAAACTGATGGTTTGTTGTACAATTTCCTACAAACATGAATTAGGCCCACAGTTGTTAAACCCAGCAGTTATTCAATTAAGCCTCTCTAGACACCAGTGACATGCAGTGAGGTGAGGCAGAGCTTTTCCTGTCATAATAACTAGAGATGAGCGGGTTCGGTTCTCAGAGAACTGAACCCTACCCAACTTTGCCTTCTGAGTCCGGATTCGAGCCAGGCTCGGGTTTTCCAGCCTGACTCGGAAACCCGAATGAGGCAAAACGTCATCATCCCGATGTCGGATTCTCACGGGATTTGGATTCCATATAAGGAGCCGTGCATTGCGGCCATTTTCACTCCAGTCTCGGAGAGTGTATAGAGAGGATGTGTCCTCAGTGTTCAGTGTCTGTGTGTTGGGGCGGGAAAGTGGGGTAGCAAGTGTTGTGCTGATCAGTCCAGTCCAGTGTAGTCACTCAGTGTATTGTGCTGCATAAGTCCAGGCAGTCACAGTGTTGGTGTTCTCTGCTGCCATATATCCAGTGTAGCTGTATAAGTGGGGCTGTGTTGTGCAGACCAGTCCAGTGTAGTCAGTGTATTGTGCTACATCAGTCCAGCCATTCACAGTGTTGGTGTTCTCTGCTGCCATATATCCAGTGTAGCTGTATATAATGGTGCTGTGTTGTGCAGACCAGTGGTAATGTCCTGTGTCATCAGTAATTCCAGTGACGATATACACTGCTGCTATATATCCACTGCTGCAGTATAATAATTATAACAACAACCTTTTGTGCTGCATCAGACCAGTGGCAGTGTCCTGTCATCAGTAATTCCAGTGGCGATATATGCTGCTGCTATATGTCCACTGCTGCAGTATAATAATTATAACAACAACAACAACAACCTGTTGTGCTGCATCAGAGCAGTGGTAGTGTCCTGTGTCATCAGTAATTCCAGTGACGATATATGCTGCTGCTATATGTCCACTGCTGCAGTATAACAATTATAACAACAACCTGTTGTGCTGCATCAGACCAGTGGTAGTGTCCTGTGTCATCAGTAATTCCAGTGATGATATACGCTGCTGATATATGTCCACTGCTGCCATATAATAATTCTAACAACAACCACAAGTCTCTTACAGTATTGTTATGTTGTTCTGCATTAGACCAGTGGTAGTGTCCTGTCTTATCAGTCAATCCTGTGCCGCATATTGTATCATATAACTCCCAAAAAATAATGGAGAACAAAAATTTTGAGGATAAAATAGGGAAAGATCAAGAAGAACTACTTCCTGCTAGTGCTGAAGCTGCTGCCACTAGCCGTGACATAGATGATGAAATGCCATCAACGTCATCTGCCAAGGCCGGTGCGCAATATGATAGTAGAGGGCATGTAATATCCAAAAAGCCAAAGTTCATTAAAAAGAACCCAAAAAAATTTTTTTTTTAAATCATCTGAGGAGAAATGTAAATTTGCCAATATGCTATTTACGACACGGAGTGGAAAGGAACGGCTGAGGCCCTGGCCTATGTTCATGACTAGTGGTTCAGCTTCACATGACGATGGAAGCCCTCATAACTGAGGCCTTGACACTTATGTTGGTGTTAGACGTGCGTCCGGTATTCGCCATTAGTGCAGTGGGATTTAGACAATTGATGGAGGTATTTTGTCCCCGGTAATAAATCCCATCTAGATTCCACTTCACTAGGCAGGCAATAGCGAGATTTTGCCATTTAATTCCCATGATTTGGATGTATAATTACAGTGATTTTGCCAATTAATTTCAGTGATTTATAATTATTAATTACATTGATCTTGCCAATTAATTCCAGTGATTTGAACGTATAATTCCAGTTGGAATTGTTTGTGTGGCTTGGCTTAGTCATACAGCTACCTCATTGCACCTCTTCGACATCTTTGCATGAGATGCTGTTTGGGGCCTAGTTTTTGAAAAGTGCCATCCTGTGTGACACTGCCGTTTGAGTCCAGGGGTACTGCTGTATTAGTCCTGGGGTACTGCCGTATAAGTCCACCAATTGCAGATTTTTTAAAAATTGACTGGAGCGTGCTGGAGAGGCTATCAGTGGACAGAACAATTGTGGCCCACTCTCGACATTCAGCCACTGTGTGACACTACTAGATGGGCCAGGTGGTTGTGTCGCTTAGCTTAGGCCTACAGCAACCTCGGTGCACCTTTTTTCTTCTTTGCATCATGTGCTGTTAGGGGCCTTTTTTCATATCTGCCCTTCTATCTGCCACTGCAGTGCCACGCCTAGAAGGGCCAATTGTTTGTATCGCTTGGCTTAGTCATACAACTACCTCATTGCAATTCTTTTTCTTCTTTGCATGATGTGCTGTTTGGGGCCTTTTTTTATATCTGCCCTCCTGTCTGACACTGCAGTACTAGTCCTATATGGGCCAGGTATTTGTGTTCTTCACTTGTGTCGCTTAGCTTAGTCATCCAGCAACCTCGGTGCAACCTTTTGGCCTAAAAACAATATTGTGAGGTGTTCAGAATAGACTGGAAATGAGTGGAAATTATTGTTATTAGGGATTAATAATACCGTATGAGCAAATTACCCCCAAATTCTGTGATTTTAGCTGTTTTTATGTTTTTTTCAAAAACCATCCAGATCCAAAACCAAAACACGAAAGGGTGGTTTTAGCAAAACCAAGCCAAAACCAAAACACAAAAGTGGAATTAGCACCAAAACACAAAACATGAAAAATGCCCGCCGCACATCTCTAATAATAACGTGTAAACAAGAGGTTTGACTATATAAAGTATATGTAAAATACAAAGAATATATTTGAAACATCTTATTTGCATCATTCTAGTCATTTTTATAGTCAAAACTCTGGAGTAAAAAGTCTATGATAGGTGAAGCAGTGCCTGCCCTGCCTATCGTTTCCACACATTTCTGATCAAAAGTAACCAAATTTCCAGCAGTACATATACTGCTGCACCTGTGTATAATGCCAACATGCACCCTTCTGCTCATATACAGAATTGTGTGTAAAACTGTCTCTGGTTCTGGTCATTGCCCCGTGAACCATTTACCTAACCGCACGTCCCTGCTAGACACCATTACTGAGTAAAGCCAGCACCATCTAAATATGTAAACATTCCAAAGAAAAGGCTTATCTGAGCTTCATAAATAGATCCCTAAGGATGCAACACATTAATGTAGAGTAGAAGCATGTCTGTTTGTTACCTTTAATATCGTGCCTCTGCTGTAAGTACTGTAGTAATGCTTTAACAGATGGTAGCTGTCAATAAACAGGTATAGAGAACATATTGCACCACTTCAGCTAAATATACAAAATCTACAATATAGGAACAAGAGTGCAGGTGCACCATACACCTTTAAAATTATAACAACCATCATATCTGAGGTTCTTGGCATATATTGGCCGATATAAGCCAAGAACTTTGGATAGGATGGTTGTTATAATTGTAATGGTGTATGGTGCACCTGCACTCTTGTTCCTATATTGTAGTACTAGGGCCTAATTCAGACCTGATCGTAGCAGCAACTTTGTTAGCAGATGGGCAAAGCCATGTACACTGCAGGGGGGTAGATATAACATGTGCAGAGAGAGTAAGATTTGGGTGGGGTGCTTTAAAACTGAAATCTAAATTGCAGTGTAAAAATAAAGCAGCCGGTATGTACCCTGCACAAAAACAATATAACCCACCCAAATCTAACTCTCTCTGCACATGTTATATCTGCCCCCCCCCCCCCCTCCCCACAGTGCACATGGTTTTGCCCATCTGCTAACAAAGTTACTTCTACTATCAGGTCTGAATTAGGCCTTAAGTCCCAGCAAGGTAGCACATCCCATTATAAGAAGCTTGGGTGTGCGGTCCAGGCCCCCTATCCACAATATATTAAATATACAAAATCTTTAAGAGATAATAGAGAGGCAATATAAATTAAGTCACAAACTGGAGATCACTTTAATGTAATGGCAACCATTTATTGCTTTGGCTATTTCCACATGAAAGATGCACACTTATATAGAAGCTGTTAGAGATAACTGAGAAGTTTTAAAGAATTTATATGTCGTACACACCACAAATAAATTATTTCAAAGAGCTTCAGTTTAATAGATAATAGAAATAAACCTAAGATAGTCCTATCATTAAAAAGGCACAAACTAGAGGTCACTTCCATGTTATGGCAATAATATAATGTTTGGCTATTTCTACATGAAAGCTACACACTTATATAGAATCTGTTACAGAAACTGGGAAGTTTTCTTTAGACGTTATATGCCATACACACCTCATATAAGTGATTTCAAAGAGACTCAGTTTAACAGAAATATTGTATGGCAGATATAGAAATAATACATAATGAACATTCATCTTCTGTCATGAAAGAAAATGAGGTTTCACTGCAACATATGACTGTGTACTGTACATACTATATTATATTTATTTCCTATTATCTGCGTGTCTTCCTAATACTCAACAATGCCCTATTAAGACTTACAATACTGTGGATAGCACTGAGCATTAAAGCAATATCTCCAATGTCATTGTTTTACCTAACCCTTAAGGCGACAGTATTTGAATTAGTGTATATTATAGTAGTGTAGATTAGGCTCCATAACCAGCAATCCAATGTGTTTTATCCATCACATTGCAGAAAATGATTCTCGTGAATGGACATGTTTATCTATTTTTATATATTCAAACTCAATTCTCCATCACAAACGTATGAATTATTTGGTTCAAGTTACTAGAACTAGATTACACTAGAAGACAGTTCAAATAATACGATGATAAAACATCTTGTGAAAGTGATCCCTGTGTGAAATATTATTACAACACTCCATTCCAATCAGAACCATTGTTTACATATTCAATATTAGAAACAGCAGTAAGTCTAGCAGCTGAAAATAAATAGGTAATCTTCTAGAAAATGGGACTGAGGGATACAGGCATATGAGTTCTGCAAATGCAAATATGTAAAATAAACATTGGGAAAATAAAATTTGTTTGAAAATCTTCTATTCTCTCATATAACAAATTGTAAATATTGAATAAGTGATGTTCCACAAATTCTTTTTGCCACTCATAAAAATGCAGTAGAAATAGGTGTAAAATATTCTTATTTTATTAACCCATTGATGTGGTCTTCAATGTACTGTAGCAACAAAATAAAACTGCATTTATATGTGTATGATGTGGTTCATATGTTGTACATACAGTATAATTGTGATTTCTGTAAAACAGAGCCCTGTCAGGTAAATGTGAACATTTTAAACTGAAAATTCAAAATATTAATTGTTTTAACCCATGATTGCTATGAACTGGCAAGATCTCTTTCTTGGAAGCGGTAGAGTATTGATTTGAGTGCTCAAATGGAGCTTTTTGCGATCAGACCAAGCACTTTGGTCGGGTTTAGCCACAGACCTCTATGGTCGTGATTAGCGCGAAAAACAGATACGATTGAATATTGCCCCTCGTGATCTCCCATCGCTTTAGATGGGAGATCGGGCATGATAATCAATTGAATTCCACCCTCTGAGAAGATAATTAGGAACTGTACTGATTAATGATTCAAAGCAAGATTGCTGCCCCACAAGCACCAAATTATGGGCCTAATTCAGACCTGATCACTAGGGTGCATTTTTTGCATCCCTGCGATCAGGTAGTCGCTGACTACAGGGAGAGGGGGAAATTGCTGTTCAGGGGTGCAATCGCATGTGCAGGAGAGCTGCACAAACTGGGGTTTGTGCAGTCTCTGCACAGCCCAGGACTTACTCTTCCAGTGCGATGATCAGGGCCAGAGCTCACATCAGAAACACTCCCTCCAAATGCCTGGTCCCTCCTGCAGTGCAGTTGCCACTCACAAATGACCTCTTCCTGTCAGTCACCTTGTGATCACCTGTGCGTTCGCTTTTTTCACACCATCTTGTCGCTGCCTATCGCTGCCCGGCACTCCCTTTCACTGCGGCTCATCATGCCTGCTCATTGCTTTGCATACGCATGCGCAGTTCACACCTGATCACCCGCTGTGTGAAAACGCACAGCAACGATCAGGTCTGAATCTCCCCTATGTTGACTCTTTAACAATTGAAATTGCACACACTCTTGAGCTGATGCTGAGTTGAGGGCACATATGATTGAGAAGTGAATGCTCGAGCGTGTGCATGAATGGGCAAAATAAGGTACCACTTCCACATATAGGGCTTAATTCAGGTTGGATCACAGTAAGTGATCCAACTGCAAATATTGAGAAAAAGATGTGAGCGCATGTGGAGGGGCCAAATAAAATGCGTCCGCTTCTGCTTGTCAATTGGGCAGAGGTGGTCGTGGGGCGGGGAGGGCAGGCAATGCTTCATTCCCAGGGGCATTGCGGGGGTGGTGCGGTGTGAACGGGGGGTGGAAGTGGCATGATCACGGCGGCTGCATGATGACACACGCAGCTGCCGTGATCAAGAACATGGCGGTGGTACTCCTGCAGGTGCAGCTAAGCTGTGCCGGCAGGAGTCATCCCTATCTTTTGCTAACAAGCAGAAATTGCGATGCGTTCGCAATTGCTGCTTGTTCAACAGGGTGAGGTGGTGGTCAGCATGCTGGACGGCCTTTCCCAGTGATGGGTGGCCCTCAGAATGCTACCAAAAGGATTTCAATCCTTACTGAATTAGACCCATAGTGCTGTACTTATACCTCCTCTTGTAACTGAAGAAGCATAACTGAGGATTAGCAGAGTGTTCTCATGTAGGCAATGTTCAATGAGTGTTTGTACATTTGTAACAGCAAGGATAGCGCTGGTGCACGTATGTACTACAGATGATGATGATGACCAGTATCAAACCAAGTTTTCAGACAGTAAGCAGTCTGTTCACAAAGATGTGTAAACATCCTTACACTTAAACAAACCTTACATATGGTGAAATATTTAAACATGAAATGTGGGAGCAATTACAGACGACTTGCATGCATCCCTGCATTGGCCTATATATCTCTATAATGAGATCTGGGAAAAAGCTCCTGTTGGGAAAAATGCAATGAAATTTTAAGTGGAGCAACCATTCTTCTCTTTCTATTCTTACATATTATGGGTATTTACCCTTCCATGATAGGGAGGAAAAAGCAGGCATAGGATTTATTTATTTTTTGTTATATTGCAGTTATCTTGAGAAGTAGCACTATGAGTTAGATTGCTGACCAATACTTGAGAGACTGAGACTTTGTATTGGAGTAAATGAGGTTGTGTGTCACTGTCCGCTCAATCCCAAATTGCTATCTTGCTACCTAGGAGTATCACAAGACATATTTATAGCTTATGTTATGAGTGCCCCATTTTTGCTTCATTTTGTAGTACAAGCTCTGACAACCAACCTGTTTGTTTATTAACATTTGTTGTCATAGTAGTATGTAATGTACTGTAGTCACATAGACTGGAAGTGGTGCTACATGTCCTTAGTTGACAACATTGCTAGGTCACTTGACTTACTTTTAACCTCAGAGTGTATTCTAATTGCAGTATATTTTTGTGAAACTGTGCTATTGTTATGTTGTAGTGGATCTTCTGTCTAGTATGTTTCCTGTTTCTGCTTTGTTGGTGGTATTGTAGTAATGACAATGCTGTAAGTAATTTGCATGTGATCTCTGTTACTTACATTTTACTGAGTGACATTGACCAGCACAAGTGGTGATTTAATTTAGTTTCCAATTGTTCATTGACAATAATGAACTTGATGATGGTTTAAGGAAGGACTTTATTACAACTCTGAAACATATACTACTCTCTAGAACTACTCTCTAGAAGGCTCACACATTATGGTGAGTCCACCTGGGTTCCAGTAGAGCAAGTCACCTTTCCATATCCTGTTATCTTTGTAATGAAATTGTTGGAATGGTAATGCAATTGTAAGTGAACCATGTGATGCCGTAATTCCCCAATGGGATTTTACTTACCAACAATAGAAGACGCCAGCAGAACTACAGTACATCATAACTTCACAGCACAAAAAGTGTTCAAGACCGTGAAGCTTGACTGCATAACTTGAAATATGCCAACATTACTACCATTGTAGGAATCTATAGCAATACAGTGTCATGTACATTAGCATGTTGGATAGATGCTTTAGTCTGATTTTAAAGTACCTAGACACCTTACAAAGCAATGTATTAACTGGTATAGACAGAGCAGCCAGACATATCAAAGGCATTGCTTTTTTTCCTATTTGCAGACCTATGAAACATTCATGCAAAGGCAAATGTTTCCCTATTTTATTATTTGCAGGATATTCAATACAGTATCTCCAAATTATAATCACATCAGATTATAAAACAATGAATATACAGTTCTGTTTAAATTGTTCATCTTTTATGTTATCCCATTGTAAGTACTTTGGAAGATATAAGATATTAAGGTGCATTGAAGCTATAAAAGGAACAAAATTGCTTAAGCACAAAAATCTGTTGAGTAGTAATATAACGCTAATGTAAGTCTGTTCATTTTCTTTAATTAAAAAAAGTTGCCCAGCCTTTGTGTGCAAAATAGACTGCTATTAAATATGGATATCACAAGTATGAGCAAGTACATGTTATAAGACCATAATAAAAAGGTTCATCATAAACAAGAACAAATTAGTATTATAACGTGGATGCTGCAATTTTGTATATTGGAATATTAAAACATAAAACAGCAAAGCTGGCAGTCTTCAGCATTAAGAAAGTCACACAATGAAAGCAGGCATGCAATGCTTTTACTGTAAATTTACATAGCGTTTACAGAGCAATCAGCTCAAGGCAATCATTCTTTACACAAGGATCAATGGGGTCTTTTTACAAAGCTTTGGAGAGAGATAAAGTGAACAGAGATAAAAGTACCAGCCAATCAGCACCTGTCATGTTACAGGCTGTTTTGAACAATTACAACTAGTTGCTGGTTGGTTGGTACTTTATCTCTGTCCACTGTATCTCTCTCCCAGGTGTAATAAATAGACCACTATATTACTTGTGCACAGTGGTGAGGTTGCTCTTAGTGACCAATCAGCTTCTAGCTACTGTATTATTTGTCTAGAACCTTCTATAAAATGGCACTTAGACACTGGCTGGTAAGGTTTGATACATCTCCCACTAAGGCTGATCTGACAGCTTCTTCATGCTTCTCGTTCTTCAATCTCTCAATCTTCTATTAACAAACACTGTCCTACTGTACTTTCAAAATATCATATGGTGCATGCTTCTTACCTGTGCCTTGAAAACTACATTTATCAAGCCATCTTTTTTTGTACCATGCTTGTATATCTTATGACTTATCATCAGTTTCAGCTTTTAGAGACCCTGCATTGTCTATTTTGTGCTAACCGTAAAACATCTTGGACCTGTTGTTTTGGTCCTGTGAAGTTTTCTGCATTTTCTCCTGACTCTAGTTTTATTTGATTGGCTCTCCTATTTCAATCTAATTTGTTTAATTTCCTTTTATTCGATCCTATTACTGAGATCGGTTATGGATCATAGGGTCGACCTGACAAAGGTCAACAGTCATTAGTTCATCACCAAAAGGTCGTCAGTTACTTGGTCATCACAGAAAATATTGAGACATGAAAAGGTTGACTTGAGGTTTTTTGGTGTTGTTTACTTCATAAAGCAGCCAGGAACCCAATTAGTGCACCACGTTCCCTTGCACGGTACGGTTTGCTCGTCATGCTGCGGACATGGTTACTATTTCCAACCGTAGTCCACATAGATGGTAAAGTATGAAAACATTTTTTAAAGTTTTAAAAAAACTCATGTTGACCTGTACAAACAATGTTTATATGCTACTTAATTAAACAACAGTTGTGGTATGGGTGTGCTGACATGAATTGCGGCCAAACCTGCACTATTTGTGTCTTGCCATTTCAGATGCTCAAAAGCATTTGTTTGCTTTTTAAGTGCACTTTACAGGCATTTAATCTAATGTAGGAGCAATGTGTACTGTGATTTTTAGTATTTTGTGTATTTACAGTGAAGCAACACCTACAGATGTATTATTGGTGCATCTGATACAGTTATGTAAAAGACAGGCAGCTACAGCATATGCAAGCAATTCTGAATTGGTCACCAAAATGCAACTTTTTTTTATTAGATGCATTTTCCGACTGTTTGTGTCTAACTCTGCAGAAGATCCAATGTTAGTAAATGGATAGCAAACATGTTGTTACATTGAAATATAATGAGCTATTTCAGTGTCAAATAGACAATATATCATTATACATAATATAGGCATAATATAAAACTAGTACCAATTCAGTCAAAAGCCACAAATTAAAAGTACTTACTCTACTGAAAATAATGAAGGCTAACGCAGTGTAAGATTTGAAGACATACAGATGTGTCCACTATTACCTTTCTGAAAAAAGTATCATGGCCTGCCGTTCATGGCACGAGATAAGCTTTCCTCTTAAGATATACACGCCAAGCCATGTGTATCTCCTCTGAAATATAGTGCAGTACCACTTTTCAGACAGCAGGTGGCATTTTCAGAAACTGAGCAAGCAGAAAGTCTGATAAAGAGATTCTAGAGGGAGTAGTTCAGACCTGATTCTAGCAGCATTTTATTTGCAAATGGGCAAAACCATGGGGGTCATTCCGAAATGATCGCACGCTAGGTTGTTTTGCAGCATTGCGATCAGGTCGAAACTGCACATGCGTATGCACCTCAATGCGCATGTGCGTCGTACGGGTACAAAGCGGATCATTGCTGAGCAATGGATTTAACGAAGAATCGATTCGCACAGCAGATCGCAAGGAGATTGACAGGAAGAGGGCATTTGTGGGTGGCAACTGAACGCTTTCTGGGAGTGTTTGGAAAAACGCAGGCGTGTCCAAGCGTTTGCAGGGCAGGTGTCTGACGTCAATTCCGGACACGAACAGGCTAAAGTGTTTGCCCCGAATTTACATCAGACACCCACCCTGCAAACGCATAGACACACCTGCGTTTTTCCAAACACTCCCAGAAAACGGTCAGTTGACATCCACAAATGTTTTCTTCCAGTCAATCTCCTTGCGATTGTCTGTGCGAATGGATTCTTCATTAAATCCATTGCTCAGCAACGATGCACTTTGTACCTGTGCGACGCGCCTGCGTATTGCGGGGCACACACATGCACAGTTATGTCCTGATCGCAGCTCAGCAAAGCAACCTAGCGTGCAATCAGGCCTGCATGACCCCCATGGTTTTGCCCATCTGCTAACAAAATTGCAGCTATGGGGGGGTCATTCCGAGTTGATCGTAGCCCTGCAAAATTTTGCAGGGCTACGATCAGGAACAGAGACATGTGGGGGATGCCCAGCACAGGGCCAGTCTGCCCTGCAGGTCAGTTACGCCCCCCCCCCCTACCCCTGCAGAAGTGCAAAAGTATTGCACAGCGGCGATGCTTTTGTACTTAAGGAGTAGCTCCCGGCCAGCGCAGCTTTAGCGTGCTGGCCGGGAGCTACTCATTACTACTGGTCAGCAGCAGCGATCGGGTCAGAATGACCCCCATGAGCCGTATGTGCAGGGCAATTTATCCATCATGCACACGGGAATATCAGCTGCAGCAGCTAATTGTGAAGTATTAATATTTTTCCAATACATCTCTCATACTAACTTCCAACATGTACCTGGCTCAATGTTGCCTATATGTTTAAAAAAAATCTTTTTCCTTGTGATTGATAATGTGCTGATGAAGAGTTCATACAAACTCCACACAGAGATTCAATATAGAAATTATGATACTAACTAAAAGGCACTATTGATACTTGTCATTTTTTGCAATTGTTTGGTGGTTAAGGTGCGAGTAGAGAGAATTTTTGGTATTTCAATACCACATATATTTCACTGGGATCCGGTCTGAAGATCGACAGTGTCTGCCATACAAGTGGGTGCTGCGTCTGTCTGCCACAAATCGGTCCAGTGCTGAGGCTGTGTTGCCATAATAAATCACTGGGTGCTCTGTCTGCCATACAAGTGGGTGCTGTGCCTGTCTGCCACAAATCAGTCCTGTGCTTGGGCTGTGCTCCATAATAAGTCACTGGGTGCTCTGCCTGCCATACAAGTGGGTGAATAAACATGAGACCCAGGGCCTGATCAGCCATAAGCCTGCAGCCGGAATGGCTGAGTCCTGGGGGGGCACCGGCACAATAGATGCTTAGGCTCTACCTACTACTGGAAGCTGCAGATTCCATGCAGACAGCATGGAAGACGGCCCTTATAGGAGACAGATGCCAGGAGTATTACTAGACCATTACCCAGCGCTACCCAGAATGAGCATGTAACCCCCTGGCTCTAAGCATATAACCCCTATGGAAAAAAGCATATGTAACCCCTGGCAACGAGCATGTAACCCCTGGCAACGAGCATGTGACCGGGTCAGACTTCCGGTCAGCAGAATCAAGGATGCCGGTGGCTTCTCCTCCCACCTCTAGCCACCAACAGCACCGTGGGCAGCAACATGGACATCCATATGTGCAGGGCAATTTATCCATCAGGCACACGGGAATATCAGCAGCGGCAGCTAATTGTGAAGTATTAATATATCTCCAATACATGTGGGAGTGCCAGTAGTGTCCTCGGTGCAGAGGTGTAGGTGGTGTAATCAGTGCAGGGGGGCTGGCAGTATCCCCAGTGCAGGAGTGTCAGTAGTGCGGGAGATGTCCTCCTTGCACTTGGTTGATGGTACCGTGGACACTTCTGGCACTCCCGCATTGAGGACACCTCAGCAGGAAGCGTCCTGCTATGCAAAACCATTCACTCCCGCTGACATCGCTGGGCAGGCGGAAAATCACTCAGTATGTATGCGCTGAGTGGTTTTCTGCCCAGCGATATCGGTGATCACACGGGCTCAGCAAGATCACTCAGCACACAGAGCTGCACCAGCGATGTGTGCTGAGCGATCTGTCACTGCCCGTGTTTGCAATAGAGAAAACATGGGTGATGACTAGATCTTTCAAGCATGCAGGGACGCACATCACTATCGCTATAGTCCATACACACATAGCGATTTGTGCTGTATTTCTAAGTGACTCAGCAAATCAATTAGAAAAGCAGCCCAAATCGCTATGTGTGTGTGATTGTATTCAGGTCGTTCTGATGTACAGTATTGCCAGCTTTAGAGTCCAGTTCTTAATTGTGTAGGTGTGAAAATCTCAGTGTGAGAGGCCTTTGAAGTAGATTCCTTGGGGAATAGAGATACAGCACAGTAACATGTATTCTGGGTGGGGGAAGGGCTGCTGTCCTGGAATTTGAAATAAACAGTGAACTTTTAGCAATTCAGAGCCTCAGTTTATTAATGCAAAAATTGGAGTAATTTGTTACTCAGAGCACAGAGGTGAAAGAAGTCTAAAGTGACATTAAAGAATAAGTTAATTAAAACCTAATAGTGCTACAAGGTAACGGAACATATTATAAGACTTTGCAATGATAAAATAATTCCAACTAAATAGTATAAATATACTGTAAGTTAGACAAAACTGAATGCAATCACTTGGATGCTTTGTACAATCCATACACAATTACAGTATACAGTGTTGCAGAGGTGACTACTTTTTTTTTTTAAACAATTTTCAAGATTGCATAACAAATGTAATACTAGGGTGAAGTACATGTTACAGATAAAATATAACAAATTAATTAATTTAAGCAGGTAGTCTAATTTTGATATTTCAAGCATTTGCAGAAAGGATGAGTACGATAGGTAAAGGGCCCTTTATGCAAATTCTATGCATTATTCGTTTGCGTACTGTCCTTTTTGATGTGTCGACATATGGCCTGTCGACCAATATTGGTCGACCTAATGACTGTTGACCTTCTTTTTGTCGACAATATGATCCATTCTAATTACATGCAGCTGGCTTGTCCATTTCTTTCTATAATCACTGGCAGCACAAAAAATAAATGGTCTACATAATTATTACAGGTCTCCAATGTAAGTACGTTTTTCCAAAATGTATTGATGCCATCAATCAGTTGCTCTTTTGTCCTTGGCTTACATTGAGAACGAATATAACTTTTCATTTGAGACCACACTAGCTCGATAGGATTCATGTCCGGTGATCTGTGAAAAGTCAATAAAGGGAGAGAATTTAAAAATGGAATATTTGGCATTTCATGCTTTACAGTGCGGGAGGTGTCCTCAGTCCATGAGTGCTAGCAATAGGTGTGCCGGCAGGGCAGGGGTGTCGGCAGTGCAAAAGGTGTCCTCATTGCAGGAGTGCCGGCAGTGAGGGCGGTGTCCTCATTGCAGGAGTTCAGGGGTGCCAGCAGTGTGGGAGTGCCGGAAGTGTCCTCAGTGCAGGGGTGCCGGCAGTGTCGGCAGTGCAGGAGGTGTCCTTAGTGCAGGAATTCTGGCAGTATCCCCAGTGCAGGAGTGTCAGCAGTGCAGGCAGTGCCGGTGGTGTCCTCAGTGCAGGGGTGTCGGCAGTGTCGGCAGTGTGGGAGTACTGGAGGTGTCCTTAGTGCAGGAGTTCAGGGGTGTCAGCAGTTTGGGAGTGCCAGAAGTGTCCTTGGTGCAGGGGTTCCAGCAGTGTTGGCAGTGTGGGAGGTGTCCTCAGTGCAAGAGTTCAAGGGTGCTGGCAGTGTCGGCAGTGTGGGAGTGTCTGAAGTGTCCTCGGTGCAGGGGTGCCAGCAGTGCGGGAGGTGTCCTCAGTCTAGGAGTGCTGGCAGTATCCCCAGTGCAGGTGTGCCGGCAGTGTCGACAGTGCGGGAGGTGTCCTTAGTGCAGGAATTCTGACAGTATCCCCAGTGCAGGAGTGTCAGCAGTGCAGGCAGTGCCGGTGGTGTCCTCAGTGCAGGGGTGTCGGCAGTTTCGGCAGTGCGGGAGTACTGGAGGTGTCCTTAGTGCAAGAGTTCAGGGGTGTCGGCAGTTTGGGAGTGCCAGAAGTGTCCTTGGTGCAGGGGTTCCAGCAGTGTTGGCAGTGTGGGAGGTGTCCCCAGTGCAGGAGTTCAGGGGTGCTGGCAGTGTCGGCAGTGTGGGAGTGTCGGAAGTGTCCTCGGTGCAGGGGTGCCAGCAGTGCGGGAGGTGTCCTCAGTCTAGGAGTGCTGGCAGTATCCCCAGTGCAGGTGTGCCGGCAGTGTCGACAGTGCGGGAGGTGTCCTCATTGCAGGAATTCAGGGGTGCCGGCAGTGTGGGGTTGCCAGAAGTGTCCTCAGTGTAGAAGTGCCGGAAGTGCGGGAGGTGTCCTCAGTCCATGAGTGCTAGCAATAGGTGTGCCGGCAGGGCAGGGGTGTCGGCAGTGCAAAAGGTGTCCTCATTGCAGGAGTGCTGGCAGTGAGGGCGGTGTCCTCATTGCAGGAGTTCAGGGGTGCCAGCAGTGTGGGAGTGCCGGAAGTGTTCTCTGTGCAGGGGTGCCGGCAGTGTCGGCAGTGCAGGAGGTGTCCTCAGTGCAGGAATGCTAGCAGTATACCCAGTGCAGGAGTGTCGGCAGTGCGGGAAGTGCCGGCGGTGTCCTCAGTGCAGGGGTACCGGCAGTGTCGGCAGTGCGGGAGTTCTGGAGGTGTCCTTAGTGCAGGAGTTCAAGGGTGTCGGCAGTGTGGGAGTGCCAGAAGTGTCCTAGGTGCGAGAGGTGTCTTCAGTGCAGGAGTGCTGGCAGTATCCCCAGCGCAGGGGTGCCAGAAGTGTCAGCAGTCAGGGGTGCAGGCAGTGTGGGAGTGCCGGAAGTGTCGGTGCAAAAGTGCCGGCAGTGTCGGCAGTGCAGGGGGTGTCCTCAGCGCAGGAGTGCTGGCAGCATCCCCAGTGCAGGGGTGCCGGCAGTGTGGGCAGTGCCGGCGGTGTCCTCAGTGCAGGGGTGCCGGTGACTTACTTACTGCAACGTTTTCAGCCTGTTCGGTCCTGGCTCTGACGTCAAACACCCGTCCTGGACACGCCTGCGTTTCTCTCACTACACCCGCATTTTCTTACCCCCCCCCCCCCGAAAACGGCTGCAAACGGTGAGTTGATGCCCAGGTACCCCCTCCGCCTGTCAATCTTCGTGCGATCATTGCAGCGTTCGCTTTTTTCGGTTCCAGCGTCGTTTCCCGTCAATGGCCGTGCGTGCGCATAGCGGCCGTCGCACATGTGCAGTAGGGACCCGATTGCAGCTGTGCGAACGACAACACGCTGCGATTGGGTCATAATGACCCCCTAAGTCCAGAACTACTTAGAAACTGCACAACATTTTTTACCATAACAGGCCTGCACAAGTGATCAAAGCCTTGGTATGGGAAAAAAAACAACCCCCATAGGCGGAGGTTAGTTTGTCGCACGGGCTGAAAAAAGCATCTTCGTCTGATCAACTCGTAATTAGGCCCTTTATTTGGAAATATTTTATCATTGCAAAATCTTATAATATGTTCTTTTATTATAGCACTAAGGTTTTTATTAACTTATTATTTAATTTCACTTTAGATTTCATTCACCTCTGTGCTTTGAGCAACATACTGTATAGTAAGCAGGGACGTGCCCACCGCACGTCACTGATAGTAACATCCCCCAGCCAGGATAAAATCTGTAACCCCCAAGGAGTCTACTTCAAAGGCCTCTCACACTGAGATTTTCACACCTACACAATTAGCAATTAGACTTTAAAGCTGGCCATACTGATTACAGTGTCTATTTAACAGCAATGTTAGTGCAAAGCTATGTTACGTGATGCACTGGCCACCCAGTGGTGAAACTATCAATTGTCACGAATTGTCACGGCACAATATGACGGCACAAAAGCACAAGGAATATATGTCATGCCAAATTTACTACCATAGCTCTGTTTTCAGAAAGGTAATAGTGGACACATCTGTACATGCACTCAGTGGCCACTTACTAAGTAGGAGGTGTAGTAGGGTATGCCGGCGGCCAGGCTCCCGGCGGCCAGCAAATCGGTGCTGGAATCCCAACCACCGGCATACCGACAGCTGGGTGAGCGCAAATGAGCCCCTTGCAGGCATGGTGGCGCGCTATGCGCGCCACACTATCTATTCTCCCTCCAGGGGTGTCATGGACCCCCAAGAGGGAAAAAAGGTGTCGGTATGCCGGGTGTCAGGATTCCAGCACTGGTGTACTGTGCACCGGGATCCCGACAGCCGGTAAACTGAAGACCACCCCTAAGTATGACCACCCTTTGCTCCCAGAACAGCAATAATGATCTGTTGGATGACTTCAACAAGACACTCTAAAGATTCCTTTAGATTATGGTCCTGGTGACTAGATAGCATTATGTAGTTGCTGGAAATTTTCAACAAAACCTTCATGCTTAAAAAAATTATGTTTCATGCGCTTGTGATTAGTACAGCTGCTCAGATAAATAGGATAGATAATGGCAAAAAATTGAGCGCTTAACAAACTAATAAAATTAAGTGGCACCTGTAAAGAAAAAATTTAGTTAACAAATGTTTACAGCTCTTTTTAGAGCTTTTTTTGCGGTATCAGCACAGTCCATAGGAGATCTATCTTTCCCTGCCTCACTCTGTGTTCACGGGATTCCTCAGCCTGGTGTTGTTAAAGGCTGTCCGTGGCTTGTGTGGTATTTCTACCCACCGCTGCGTCCAGCGGGGGAAGCGGAGTGCCTTCATGCTGCAAATGTCCTTATTCATCTAGAAGTGAGTGGGTTCTGTTTCCTGGAAACTGAACGCACCCAAACTTACTTAATATGAGTGGATACAATTTCCGATTTGGTTCTTCCACCAGGCTTGGATCTGAAAATGAGGCAAAATGTTGAAACTCGCTTGAAATGTTCTTTGGGAAATTTTATATAACTGTACTGGAAGTAGCCATTACTAGATGGTAAAACATTGGCCATAAAAAGATTTACATACCAACAACAAAACTCAGGTACTGTAGGCTAATTAGGTTCTTGCATCAATGAGCAGGCCAAAAGGTGTACTTAATAAAGGGTCCATTGAGTGTATATGCAGCATCTGCTTATTTTATCAAAATATTTTTGAATATTTCAACATAGTTTCTTTATGAAAAGTGATAAAACAATCAGTGTTTGAAAAGTCTCTTTTTGTATTAATTTCAATATGTTTAAAATAAAGCAGGCAATTCTCCTATGATGAGTAGTATTTATCAATACAGGTTTTTGATTTGGGTTTATTCTCTTAAAATGGGCATACATTATGTAATTATCAATCATATACACAGATTATGAATGGAAAGGGCCAATAATTGTATAGTGTATAGCAGGGGTTCCCAACCACAGTCCACAAGGCACACTAACAGTCCAGGTTTTAAGGATAGCCATACCGGAGCAGAGTTGACTTAAATAGCACCTCAGCTATTTTGATGTAGCCATCTGTGCTTAAGTATGTATATCACTAAAACCTGGACTGTTAGTGTGCCTTGAGAACTAAGGTTGGAAAACTCTGGTATATAGTGTATGGCCATCATGTTGAAATTGCTTAAAGTTTGTATTAACACCCCTCCTAGCTGTGTCAGTGATGGTGATATTGTAGCGACATACCAAGTTAACTAATTTTACTTTTACAACAAACACTTAAAATGCACTCAGTGACCATCACAAACAGTCAAGCTGCTCCAGCAAACACAACAGAGTGAGTGGCAGCCAACACTGGGACACTGTTGTACTGTATGTGCCTGTAAGAGCATGACTTTTTGCTTTGTGGCACACCACCCAAAGTATCTTATGTCACAACGACTTCCAGGCTTCCCTACTCTGATGTGGAGTAGGAAGGGCTATCAACATATGATTAATGGTCATAATTATACACAATCCTCCAAAAGTGACACTGGAAATACAGTAGGAAGACTCCCAAATGTTTTGAAGGGAGTTAACATTATCCTGCCTTAACATCATACCATTTTAACTGCTTTAGTTGAAACAACACATAAGTTTTGCTATTCATTTTGTCTCCTAGTAACACCATTCACCTTACACAACTGCAAATGCAGAAATGGTTGACAATATAAAGAGAAAGCTAAACAAGCAATGTTTGGAAGTGCAATACTTTGATTAAAGCAAAAAAGTTATGCCGCATATACTGTATTTATAACTATTTAATCAATTTTAATGTATTATGTTGTATTTGTATAGTGGAGAAATACAGTAGCTTGAATTTCATTTCTGTATAAAATGCTAATAAAATATTTATTGTACAAAAATAAGCTATAGATTTTTAGGCAAGGTTCACAATAGTAAAACAACATACAGCATAGGAAGTTTTGAGCACAAAGGTTTTAATTAGGAGGCTAATGTAAATTTAATCTGTTCTACACTTAAGTGCTCCTGGATAACTACAATTTCCTCTTGAAATAAAACTATTCATTTTCTGCTTTCTTGTTGCATTTTGAAACAGCTATTTAGATAACAATTTTAAATTTTAACAAGTTGAAATTAATAGTAGTAGAATTAAGGGAAGCTCAAATAATTTGATTCACAATTGTTCCATCCACTTTCAAGTAAAATATAAATGGTCATATCAAACATCAGTGGTTTGACCAATTATAAAATTATTCATATTCAGAATATTATATAAGACATTGGGTTCTGCTTTTTAAAGTGTGGAATTATACAGCTTGCCTATGGGGTTAATTTGCAGTACATCCACTGGGCCCAGTATTGAGAAAAAAAAATCCTGTTCAATATTGCACACAATCGTGGGTTTTGGCTATAACCAACAAAAAAAAAAAGAAAAAAAGAAAGCATACTTAGAAAATAAATTTTCTTACGTGACATAAGGAAAGACCATGGGAGTTATCCTGAAATCTGTATTAATAATTATTTTCTTATGAAAACTAAGACAAAGGAATCTTAGCTTTATAACAAACCAGTCATTGTGTTCAAAACATGTCAGACACTGTGCCCATGTTTACCCCTATTCAAACATGCCTAGCCGAATGTACCTCTTTCTTGGACAAGTACCATAATAGGTGTTCCACATACAGATGCTTTCTGTTTTGGTGCTCATAATGACGTGTACCCCTACATAAGATCCTGATGTTTCAAGATTTTTCAGCCTCTGTTTCTCAGAGACATAGGGAAGTCCCTCACCCCCAGCCTGTTAAGCTCATTTTGATAAACGTTACCAGTTTATATTGTTTCAAGTTAAACTTAACATTATCATCAATGGAACAGCCAACCTTTTTGAGGATCCTCAGCAGGCTGGGGAATATGTCGCTTCATAGTTACCATCCAGCCACTCCCCCAGAACCCCCCCCCCCAGTTCTCTTTTTTTTAAAGACATTATTCTTGAAATGGTGCAGGTAGTAACAAAATTATGCATAAGCATTAATATGTGAAGTAGAAAATCCATACAGCCAAGTAAATATAATTTTGAAAGTAACAAAATTGTGAATGGCACACTTAGAACAAGAGGGTCCATTACGGGCCCAGCATGTCAACTCAAAACTGTACCAATCTAAAGGGAAAAATTGGAAACAAATGTACCGAGTGGCCAGCAACAAAGATGGGGGGTGGGGGGGTTTAGGGTGGAAGGGAAAAGGTGTAGATCCAGATGGGAGAAACCAAGTTGGGTAAATATGAAATATTAAGTAATTAAGTAAATGGGGGATGGACTAGAAAATAATCCCATATTTTAGACAGAGATATCGAGGTTCCATGGATAAGGCCCCCGGAATCTTAGTTGGCAATAGATAATATCTAGGAGAAAATGAGACAGTGATGTTTGTAATAAGGGTACTTAAGTTTCCAATTTCCAAACATAACAGATGGAGCTTGACACACTGCCACCATATATGTAAAAATGTACCTGCTGAGTTACAGTTTCTCCAACAGTCGACAAGAATATTGTGATCTATCTTATGTAAATGGATTGATACATAATAACACGTGAAAAGTAATATGTAAGTATTCTCTTTAATGCGCACACAGAGAGAGCTAGATGCTGAACAACTGTAAAACCTTCCCATTCATCTATGTCAAGGATGTTCCAGAGGTCAGCCTCCCAAGCGGACTCATAAGGATCTTTATAATCATAGGAAAGTGTCTGCAGCTCCGAACTGAGTATGCAAACCAGTCCATTGGTGGAAGCATGTTGGAGGCACAGAGATTCACGTGTGGTTAGGGGCCTGCTTGTTAACTGTTGTTTAACAGCCAAGTAGATGTGTAGCAATTGCAGGAACTGAAATAAGTTTTTGTGAGGGATATAACATTTTTCTTGTATATCCGCAAATGAAGAAAAATAGAGCTCCCTAGTGATGACATTTAAGAATATGGCACACTTGTATCCAGGGTTTATATGATTGAAAGGAAAGTCCCAGGGTAAAGCCTGGATTATTATATAATGGTATGAGGGGGACTAGAAAAAGGATCTAGGCCATACATATGATTTTTTTTACCTTATTTTATTACTGCATTGTCTATGTGCTTTAAGAAAATAAGTATTTTTTTTCTAATACTTGCAATGTGTATGTTCAGACTTTCTATTTGTTTGGATGGAAAAAAATAGAAAATGGCAGGGTTTGGCACACCCTTATGGTATTGATTACATTTCTGACTCATTTTTCTTATATTTTAGAATTGTTTGTGAAAGGGCATGGACGGTGCGATGTTTTTGGGTCATATACCGTTTCCCCTAATTGCTGGGATAGGGGCTCGGTATTATGGTTTTATAGGTTTCAAATGTTTTTTCTTGTATCTTTGCCTTTTGTTCTTTTTTTCTCCCTTATACAAGGTGTTAGTTAAGAATTTCAACACCATATTATATTTTAAACTATATTAATTGAATATCTAATAAAATATACTTAGTTTAATGGAATGTCCATAGACAAAATTCTCCAATTAAGAATAGAAGAGTAGCCTCTCATTGGAAATCATTATACCCAGATATAGTGTTTTTTCCAGGCGACTCACTTGGTTATGTCCCAAACCATGTCATTACGTGAGTCTTAGATACAGCAATGTATTTCTGCTTCATGTATCTCAAAGAAAGCAGCGGTAGTGTTTTTTTTAATAAATGACTTCATAAATTCTACGATTGATAAGAATGGCATATATATATATATATATATATATGTATATATATAGCAGAATCGTTATGCCGGCACTCACTTCACTGACCAAAGAGACATTCTGCTCGGGTGCCCTCCATGAGACCGTGAAGACTCAGCCATACACACACTAACGGGCGGCACTCACAAGACTTGTTGTTAGGAATAATCAGACGGACAGCGTCCCTGCGTTCAACGTTTCAGTCGTGAGACTTTTATCAAGAACAGGTGTAAAGTGACATAAACATACCTTAAATAGTGTGCTCTGTCCAGTGCCCCCGGTTGCGCTTCCGGACGCCGCCTGGCCCCGTCGGATGACGTCACTTCAGCGTGCGCCCACAGTCCGCCCCAGCATCTCCGGTCACGTGCTGCCCAGCCAACGTGATCGCGTCACCAGCCGGCGGGTGGAACGCAGCGCCTGTTCTGCTCTCCAGTTGTCAGGGAAACGCCGGGCGGTAACCATGGGGATCTGTAAACAAAGCGGCATAATGCACACACAAAATAACGAAAATGACAACAGAGTGAAATACAAAATCACATCAAAGGCAACCCAAAACAAAGTGCGCATAGAGTGTGCATTATAAACATGAACTGAGCTTCTTGTGACAAATTAACATATTGGGATAAGACCACATGGTGTGGATGAATTGTTAAAAACTGTGTCAGTAAGAATCAAAGATAATAAGTGCTGTATAAATGTTAAAAATGATAAAAGGGTAGTGCAG
This sequence comes from Pseudophryne corroboree, assembly GCF_028390025.1. Classification (NCBI taxonomy): domain Eukaryota; kingdom Metazoa; phylum Chordata; class Amphibia; order Anura; family Myobatrachidae; genus Pseudophryne; species Pseudophryne corroboree. The sequence continues at coordinate 1,019,912,766 of NC_086444.1, forward strand.
GGCACTACCTGGTGCAGTGAGATTATGCTGAAAATATGATAATACTGTATCAAAATATCCAATGGCCACTACTGTCTGATCCAGTATAATTAACAATACTACTTCTAGTAAAGACATCAGAAGTGGCACATCAACATGTGCTGAATGTGTATTTGTCTGAAGGGTATGGTACATTGATCACGTACCGCCCTCTCTCCGAGGAGGGGACAGGGATAGGAAGCTGTTACAATTGGAGGCAAAGTGGATCCACCGAATGAATTCTGTCGTCCCTTACGGTCTGAACGAGACTCTGTCCTTTTCCTGTTTTCTTTAAATCAGAAACATTAAGAGGTTGTTATCATCATATTATGGAAGAACAGCTGTAGTTGATACTGGTTATGATATGTTTTTTTTTTTTTTCATATGTAATAACCCTTTGATTGACATCTTGATGAGCCTAATGCTATAGGGTCACAGGGTGTCAACTCATTAGGGTCAACACCATTAGCAACAAGTAAGTGGATCTAGAATATAAGTAAAGGCAGGTACAAGGTGGGAGGGATTTCCCCGCATGTACCATACCCTTTAGACAAATACACATTCAGCACATGTTGATGTGCCGCTTCTGATGTTTTTACTAGAAGTAGTATTGTTAATTATACTGGATCAGCCAGTTGCGGCCATTGGATATTTTGATACAGTATTATCATATTTTCAGCATAATCTCACTGCACCAGGTAGTGCCCTGCACTACCCTTTTATCATTTTTAACATTTATACAGCACTTATTATCTTTGATTCTTACTGACACAGTTTTTTTACAATTCATCCACGCCATGTGGTCTTATCCCAATATGTTAATTTGTCACAAGAAGCTCAGTTCATGTTTATAATGCACACTCTATGCGCACTTTGTTTTGGGTTGCCTTTGATGTGATTTTGTGTTTCACTTTGTTGTCATTTTCGTTATTTTGTGTGTGCATTATGCCGCTTTGTTTACAGATCCCCATGGTTACCGCCCGGCATTTCCCTGACAACTGGAAAGCGGCACAGGCGCTGCGTTCCACCCGCCGGCTGGTGATGCGATCACGTTGGCTGGGCAGCACGTGACCGGAGATGCTGGGGCGGACTGTGGGCGCGCGCTGAAGTGACGTCATCCGACGGGGCCAGGCGGCGTCCGGAAGCGCAACCGGGGGCACTGGACAGAGCACACTATTTGAGGTATGTTTATGTCACTTTACACCTGTTCTTGATAAAAGTCTCACGACTGAAACGTTGAACGCAGGGACGCTGTCCGTCTGATTATTCCTAACAACAAGTCTTGTGAGTGCCGCCCGTTGGTGTGTGTATGTATATATATATATATATATATATATATATATATATCATGGACAGCACTCCAGTATAATGTGTTTAAGAAGTCCCGGTGTCAGCGGTAGGTATTACTGCGAACACCGATACATCACAGCATTCCCGCGTTACTCAGTTCACAAATCACATGGAGACAGCAGTAGATAAGCATACACTTACCTACTGCCACCTCCATGTGATCTGTGACCTGAGTGCTGCAGGAATGCTGTGATACATCGGGTGTTTGCTGTAATACCTACCGCTGGCATCGGGACTTCTTAAACACATTATACTGGAGTGCTTTCCATGATATGTATATATATATATATATATACTGTATATGTATATTAGAGATGTGCGGCTGGCATTTTTCATGTTTTGTGTTTTGGATCTGGATCCCCGTTCATGTTTTGGATCTGGATTGGTTTTGCCCTTTGACCCTTGTGGTGCTCCTCAGCCATCTTCACCTTCGGGACTCATTTGATGTCACCATGCCTCCTCTTAGCATTCCTGAGGTCCCGATAGCAGGAGCTGATCATGTTTACTGCATCAAGGACCAAACTCCACATGGCCGCCTTCTGGGTCCTGTATGCATGTGCACTCAGCAGGCATGGGAACACCGTGGCATGGACCAGGGTACATTTTTCTTTATAAGAAAATCTCACATTGTGCCCAGACCTGCATCCTTATTACTGTCCTCCACACCACTCTCCAGCACCTCCTTCTCCTCACACTCTTTTGGCTCTGTGTCAGACACAGGCTTCTGCTGGGACATGGCTTCCTCATCCTTCTTCTCCTAAAAAAGCCTCCTCCTTTCTCTGCCCACTCTCCAGAATGCCATGCCTTTTCCAACTCTCTGGTAAAACTCTCCAAACAATACTTCAACCTCACTCTCTGGGGTAAATTTACTATGGTGGGAGTTTATTAGAACTATAGCAACCAATCAGATTCTACTTAACATTTATCTAGCTGCTTCTAGTAGATAATACATTTGATTGGCTGCTATTGGCAACATCAACAGTTCTAAATAACTCCCACCTTAGTAAATTTACTCCACAGTCTCTAGCTATCATAAACTGCCACATCCTCCCCTCAAAAATGCCTACTACCTTCCAATGGACAAAATGGTAGACTGGGGTTTATATAGGGTGTGTGATGCTTCAATCATGGGACTTTTGTGTGCCAATGGGTGATTTTCTCTCACACTGTGCAACTGTTATACTAAAACATGCATTCTGGTTGGTCTGAAAAAGTCAGATGCTTCCTGGTCTAAATCCCATGAGAAGTCAGATCCAATTTGCAATCGGAGCTCAAAGACAGCCGCCATTACATTGGCTGAGTTCCTAGAAAAAGGCACACATTATAATGTCCGAGTTTCTGTGACATTTTTTCCCCTGATGCTAAACTTGTCTTCCGTTACATCCCAGCATATGTCTAAATTATACTATGATTTCTGTATGGATTGGCTGGAAGCCTCCCTACATATTGAAAAATGTACAGAAAAATAAATTAAACTTTGGATGGTTTTATGGATTTACTTTCACCTAATCTGAAACACCAGATACATAAAAGTTTCTATTCAACCCAATTGTATGAAATTAGATTATTAATGGGCAACACTCCAATTAGTCTATTTGGATCTTCTTTAGCCTCATGATTTTGTAAATGTCTGCCTTGCTGGTCATGCTCGTTTTTATATTTATTTTTATAGTCATCTTTACATCTATAATTATATTTGCGCAAAATAATCTTAGATGATTGTTTTGTATAGAAAGTACTCTTAGATATTTATACAATATTACTTATCCATTTATATAGCCAGATGATTTATACTGTATTTTATGATTTTACACTCCATACCAAATAAAAAATATATTTATATAAAAAAGAAAAGTATGAATAGGCGCTGCCGCCCATTTTTTGTGTCCCTGATCCTCGGTCCCCTCTGACCCTTGGTGACCAGTATGGGCATCCCCCTCCTCCCTCGTTGCTGGGCCTGCTTTTTATGCAATATACTGTATCATAACTTCAATCATGATGAAGTGTGGAGATCCATTAAAAAACGATATTTAACCTGGGCTATAAGCTCTGGTATAGTCTATTTATTGGCATATACTGTACATGTAGCAGTGAATGGGAAAATACTTAGTTTTGTGTTAGAATGATTGCTGTATATTATCAAGAGAGCCACTTCTCTGCAAAGATAGATTCACAGCAGCTAATCTGATTTATCATCAAGCTTCTTGTCACAGACATATCTCTGTCGAGTCTTGCCTTTATGGGTAATTCCCACAAGTCTCCCCAGTATAGGGTGCAAAAAGTAAAAAATAAATACCCAAGGCTGTTGCTCTCTCCAGAGGGCTGCATATAATGAAGGTGAGGGCTGCAGATTGTGAATGGCTGTGATAAACCTATTGATGCAATATATCATCTGTAGTGAAACTATAGGAATGGAAAATGTTAATTTACTTTTTTCTCACAAATTGTCATTGCTTACTTGGATCAAGTGTTATATTTTTTCTTCAGATTTTTCTTGTCATCGACATTTCAACTACTAATTTTTTATATAATAAGATTTTTTTTTTGTAATATTGTTTTTAAAATTATTCTACCGTTATCACTCCCATAGCTGCTTCCATAAAGAATGGAGTATCTACCACCAGTTGCTTCTACAAAGCACTTCTACTTTCCTTATTATTTAATGAGGTGGACAGCAGCAGCTCCAATCTGAATTGAGGAGGAAGGCTGTCTCTGTCCATGCTGCCTTGTTCCTGCCACTCTGTCCCCACCACCTACTCCCACCACCAGCCGGGTCCCGGCACCTGCAAAAATATAGCTGACAGGTGTTGAGACCAGTGCATGCACAGCAGCAGGGGTAGTACAGCGAATGTGAAATAGCCCAGCTTTGATGGACTGCATCGGCTGCAGCCCATAGAAGATGGCCAGGGCTGAAAGGCAGGGAGTGGATAACTAGAGGAAGTTAATTCTGTAATTACAGCCTATTGTGGCTGTAACAGAGAGAGGAAACACATTCCAATGGGACTGCCTGTCCTGCGGGTGACTGGCAGTTAGAACTTCCAATAGGAAGTCACTGCCAGTCACAGTGTAACCAATGCAGTCTCACGGACCACATCTGACTTACTGACATAAGCTGGGGTGGCAGATTTTACTAGGGGGACTGCAATCCACTGGAGGTGGATGTTTTCTTTAATCAAGTACTACATGATCCTAATTATCTCAGTGCTACAAAGCCATAAAGTGATACACATATTTGTGAAAACAATTCTTACAGTTGAGGATAGTTATTCCATTGGTAATCAGTAACAAGCATTAGAAGACTGGAAGCATCTACAGTACTACAATATTTTCTATCACCAATTTTACAGATCACAAGAATCAGCATTAACTCAAATCAATACAACATCTAAACATGCAAAAAACATACACACTGGGCACTCTACTTTACTCATTTTAAATTCTTGTTGACTGTGTGTTTCAGTGCCCTTTTTCGCTCATTAGATAGTAATGACTGAACTACTGGAAGAACTTTCACAAAGTTACTATAGGTCATCTTGAATAATTCACCTCTATACCTCTTTGTCTGTATGTACTCATTAAAGATCTCTTAGTGATATTTTTGCAGCAAAGTAACTTTTTGTTAATTTATTTGATGACAACTTTCATTTCTTTGTACAATATAGGATAAGGAAAGCCTTAGAGATTAAAAGTTAGCTAACTGCAACCAGGTTTGCAAAATGCTACAGAATGTAGGGCCCATGTGTTCCCTGATTTTATCACCAATGTCCCAGTTTAAAAAAAAAACTCACTGTATTTGGTTCATTCAGTAGCATACTGTATCTTTTTTTCTAAAATGTTTCATTTTCTCTCTTTCAAGAGTCTTCATTCCACTTACTGACTTGTAAACACCATTGGCAATACATATTTCATTTACATGAGATTCCATGGGAAAATATGTTTGTACTATTTGTGTTTGTACAATTTTGTGACTGGAGTGATTATTTTTTATGGGCTAGGCTCTTTAAAGTGCCATATGCATGATTACTTTGCAAGGCACACTCTTGGGTCAAATTGTCATGTATTTACTTAAAGGGGGGTACTCACGGAGAGATCCATGCTTAAAAATTAAGCAATCTGACTCGATTGCTTAGATTTTAAGCACAGATCACTTGTGTGTAGCCCCCTCAGCGATGTGCTGAGCGGGGGGAGAGATGTGTGCTGAGCGGTTCGCTCAGCACACATCTATCCCATGTATAGGGCCCTTTACTCTTCTGAACAGATTAAATCTGCTCTTGCATACGGTACCTGTGCACGAGGAAGAATCACGGTGCCATGAATGCATTGCAGTTTTAAGTGAAAGTTTAATTTTTCTTTTATGCTTATTAATATGCCTGATTTGTATCTTGTGATACTGTGTTTAAAATATTCCTCTGGAATATTGAATGAATTGGTAGCATTTAGTATAATAAAAGTCTTTTTTTTATTTTATTCTATTTCAAGAGACTTGCTGTAAGTTCCAAAATAATAATTTAACAAATAGGTACGGTGCGGGACTCAAACACAGGTCTTTGTGTTTATCGATAACTACCAAAAACTTGCTGAGCTATTTAGACAGATAGAGAATGTAATGAGATTCTTTGTATTTGTTACATGATATTGAAAATATATATAACTAATTTTCCTCAGCGATGTCTTAATATAATATCCAAATTTAATAATATAGAAACTGCACATAGTGCTAATTATATTATACAGCAATTTCTATTTAAATATAAAACTTCTTATTTGAATTATTTTTTTTCTTATATATATGCTGATTGACCACAAATGTGCTATAATGAAACACACAGCGCATCCCCAAATTTGAGTACTCTACACCTGTTATGCTTGACTGAGATTAGTCGATTGGCAGATGCTGGATTTGAACAGCCAAACCTTGGGACACCATTTTTATACCTTCCGAAGAAATCGTTGAGTTATAATAGCAGGGAAATGAATCAAGGGCTTTGTTCCACACACCTGGACCGGACAATGCTGATTCTACAGCGAGCAAGGTCTCACCATGGTTGTGCTCTCCCTTCCCCTGTGGATTCCCAAGCAGGGGAGAATGATGGCTTTCAGATGAGGCTATCTGCATAGTTCTATTACCAGTCATGCTAGCCAGAATATGAGTTGCCAGATCATCATTATTAACGGTGAGGCTGCATTGCAGGGTAAGGGAAGGTTGAGCACAGCACAGACCAGCTACACATTTGGTGGTTGTACATAATTGGGTTATATTCAAGAATTTTCCAATCCTTTTTGCCAGCTAATGTGATTTGTAAGTGATTTATAAGGGTATGGACTCCTATACTAAGTAGGTTCTGTACTGCTTGGAAAACAGTGAGACTATTCTGGACTTGTTTAATGTTGTAATTGAATATATATTGCATTTCATTGAATTTTAATTATATGGATTATTAAAACTGACTGATGCATAATTATTATTGTGCTCTCAGTTTTTTTATTTTTAGTATAAAAGTCAATACACAGTGTACATTAAGGAAAGATAATAATGCACAACACACACATTCATAAAACATTTGCACATATTCTGTGCATTAAATACTTTAAAGAGGTATCCTCTTAGATAATAGAGTTTATGCACTTTGGTATTATCACAACTGAGGGCCTGAGCTGACGGGAGGCAGCCTCAGTTGTAGGGGCTGAGATGTACCGGAACCTGGGAGGTTGTATCAGTCCCCTAGACATGTAAGTAACATGAAGAATAACCGCCCGAAGGCGTGACCACGACAACTTGAATAAAAGTCAATGATGTTTATTTATGACAAACTCCATGCATCACAGTAGCAGTAAAAGAAACATAAAATCAGCAGAGAAATAATACAGTTCCTGGGTACTACAGGGTGGCAGGGGCCACAGAGCTCTGGTAGTATGAGACAGTTCTTATTATCTGCGAGTTGGAAAGTCCTTACCAGGCCCGACTGTAGCAATGAAGAAAGCCCAGGATCGTACCAGCTGGTGTTCCAGGGAAAGCTTGACTGCTGTAAATAAAATAGCTGCTGTGGGTTCTGGTTGGAACCAGACAGATGTTGGCACGGAGTGGATACTGGCTGGAACCAGTTAAATAATAAATGAAGCTTGAGAGCGATGCAATAGGAATGAAATGTAGAGCTTGAGAGCGGAGAAATAATAATACCGGTGGAGAGTGGTAAACTGTAGAAAGGACACCGGCCCTTTAAGAGAAGCTGTACTCTGCTGGAAGCTGGGCTGGAAGCAGGTAATGTTGTGGCTGGAAACAGATGAATCCAAAATGGATCGGAGAGTCAGGCTACACCGCAGGTGGAATGCTGGTGCGGGTCTCTATGGTGGAAGTCTTGAGACAGGAACTGGAATCTGGAAGACAATCACAGGAGAGAGACAAACAGGAACTAGGTTTGACAACCAAAGCACTGACGCCTTCCTTGCTCAGGCACAGTGTATTTATACCTGCAGCAAGGAAGGGATTGGCTAGGCAATTATGCAGATTAACAATACTGACAACAGATTGGAGGAAATGATCAGCTGACAGAATCCAAGATGGCTGCGCCCATGCAGACACTTGGAGGGAAGTTTGGTTTGTAATCCATGTGGTAATGAAAACAGTAATGGCGGCGCCGGCCACTGGAGACAGGAGACGCCAGGCAGACAAGTGCACATCCAACCACGCGGACACAGCGGAGGCCGCGGCTGACGTAATCCACTCTGACACTCTGCATGCAGAAGCTCAGGGACGGCGGCGGAGGCCGCGGGAGACGCCATGCCAGATGTATTATGGCGTTACTGTGACAGCGTCTCAGAGAGACAGGAGAGGATGCAGGAATGTGAACATTAGGATAACAGATGGGATCCGGTGCTGGAGCGCTGAGCCAGCCTTAGGAGGCATCTGATGGGTAAGAAATGGCGTCCAGATACCCGGATCGTGACAGGTATGTCTTGCATAACCAAGGCCTCTCTATCTGCCTGATGCAGCTGCCCAGATAAGTTACTATGCCCTAACCATTTTCACCACTATCTGGCAATAAAATATTCAATTTTTTTATCTCTTTGCTGTTGTTACTCATGTAACCGCTTGTTACAATAAGTGTATGTTATATATAGTGCATATGTATGTATGTATGTATGTATGTATGTATGTATGTATGTATGTGTATATATATCTATAGTGACATGTAAAATGTAAATGTATTATTTAAAGTCTGTTGTGATGAGATGTGTGTACCCCTATTACTTTTATTGCATTGGGGGCAGGGGACTTTAGTGCTGCATACTGCATTTCACAGACATTGGTGACAGCTGGAGAGAGGGGCGGAGTAATATAGCTTGGGAGTGATTGGTCCTATACACATATACTGAGAGAAGAAGAAAGAAGACTTCTTTTTTGGCTCACTCGTAAGAATTTTTTCTCTCTTAGTGTATGTGTATTGTAAGTGATTACTGAATTCATGGTGCACCACCAACAACATAGATTTTAGGCACTATCCTCTCATCCCAATAATTGTTTTTTTTTTCTGTTATCTGTCTCTAATGTTTTTACCAGGATGGAATCAAATCCATTTGTTGTAGAGTGATTGGTCCTGTCAGGGATAGAAGTTAGGGGGAACCTGTTTTCAAGAGCAGAGCATGCACCATCAGTTGCCTCTCCCCATAGTGTCTCCATTAGATGTGGGTGTTTAACACATGCAGTGCATTCCCAGAGTGTTGTTACCTGAGGATGACTTGTGAGTAGCTGCCTGTCATCACTGAATGGGCAGCCCCGATTCTTTTCACCACTTCAATGAAGTCCCTATCTCTAGATGCCAATCAGCATGTGAGCAAACTAAAGAAACAGCAGCTGCGGCTAGAGGGGTGCTACCTCAGGATAAGGGATCCCTAGTGTCCATGAAAGCAGTGATGGAATAAGGAGGGCTGAAAGGAAAGAGGCCAGCAGCCGCAGCTAATAGAAGGAAGCACCATTCCATCAATATACAGAGAGAGGAAGGGGACTAGAAAGTGGATATGATAGTAAAATAAAACATCATTCAGATCCATCTAGAGCGGATTGTGACTAGCTAGGGGGCAGGGTCGGACTGCCTATATAGCTGAATCAGCTCAGCTATTGGTGAGAAGCAAATCCTAAACTAATGTACCAGACAGCCACAGCTACTATGCTAGTAATAAGCCTGGATGGATAAGTTATCCTTTGCCAAGCTGTCCGTACCATATATGTTCATACAGGAGATTAATATACTTTTACTAGTGTTGCACGCTGAAGTTATATTTTCTGTATATTGAAATATACTCCAGTATAGTATATGATAAAGGAGCATAGTTCATCTAATAGCCCCTACAAGTGGTCTAAAGTGGAATAGACTATTGAATTGTCAAAATAAGATGGAAATATAAGACATTGCATCTCTTTCATAGAGTACAAGAGAACTAGTGTACTTGATACCAGTAGGAGACTATATTGTACTTTTATCCCATACCTTACTTAAAGGATTAATGCAGGAGTACTATTTAATGACCCATTACTTATTATTTCAAAGGCTTTGTTAGCTGCATCTTCACTACTGTACAGCTGGAGACACTATCTTCATCCCATATAGACACAGGAATCAGGAATTTATAATACACTAAGTAATCTGATGTAAGGACTGGAGACCTATAATAGTTTGTTTCTCATTACAAAGAAAGTACCTGATATCTATCAATCTATCTATCTATCTATCTATCTATCTATCTATCTATCTATCTATCGATCTATCTATCTATCTATCTATCGATCTATCGATCTATCGATCTGTCTATCTCTATCTACAGTTTATGTATTTATATATATTTATTTTTATTTATTTATTAGCAGTTTCTTATATAGCGCAGCATATTCCGTTGCACTTTACAATTAGAACAACAATTATAGAACAAAACTGGGCAAAGACAGACAGACAGACAGACAGAGGTATGAAGGCCCTGCTCGCAAGCTTACAATCTAGTGTGTCCATGGGACTTTCTTTATGATAGGTACTGAATTTGTGTATCATGGGAGATTTTATGTTGCTTGGAATGAAAGAGCAATTATCCACTGAACATAAAGGCACAAAATACCCACTCTCTGCCACTTTTTAACTGGTGCTCTATATTGGTGGTTTTAAGGAGGCAAGGGCCATGGTCATCAAGGAGTGCCCCTGACAATGTGACCTTTCCAGCTCTATATATTATTTTAATAACCTCCTTTTCTCAAAACAAAATCTTCTTGTTACACTGCTTCACAAAAATTAGGTGCATTGGTATATCTACTATTAAATATTAGAAATATGAGGAGCATCTTCAATCTACCCAATGTGATCCTGTTGCTTGTACAAAATATTACTACCCCATATATGCATCCATCTCTCTCTGCAAACCTATGTGCCCTAGCAAACGTCAACCTAAGGTGCGAAGTGGGTCCAAAGTAGAGATGTGCGGGTTCGGTTTTACTCAGGTTTTTCAGATTTTTCTTATTGGCTATCCAAAACGCGTGACATCCATGAGCCAATAAGATGCTGTTTTGAGACCCGAGTAAATCCGAGTAAACAAACAAACTGATACTACAATTATTAGTAAGGCAAGAGCTGTGCACAGTTATTCATAAAATGTGGGGGAGTATATTATTGTTTGTTAACATACAACAAGGAATTTAAGGCAAACCTTGATGGTTATTGATGTGATATGTTATAAATGTTCTGTGACATTGGAAGAAGTCAGTGTTATATTAATAAATAAACCTGGTTCTTGAGCAGCATCTAGAGGGCATGTCATGATAAAGATATTCTGAATTAATTTGTGGAAAAATTATAATAAAAAAGTGGGTTGTCCAAGTAGGCCCTATATGGAGCAGTAAGTACACATACAGTACTTGGGTGGAGGCACATCGGTTATTTGGGTAACCCATATACATCTAGCATTAGAAAGTGGGTTACACTCAGTCACTTGTTGAGCCTGGCTGACATTGCTCTTGCTAGGCTTTTCTTATTCCTCTAAAAAAGACTCATCTGGCCTTGTGATTATATATTCTTCTTGTTTACCTGTTCCACCTGTACTTAAGGGGAGGGGGTAAAAGGAAAAAAAGTGTTAAATATATAATTGTCTTGTTCACATAGGGGTATATTCAATTGAAGTTGGATCCTTTACAACATGCATTTGTCAGAATGGATCCAACCAGGGCTATTCAAATGGCCACCTCAATTCGACTTTTAAAAAAGTCAAATTGAGATGAGGGAGCAGAGAGGAGGAGATGGGGGAGACCGGAAAGTGCAGTGCTACTGCAGCATTATAGGAGGATGTGGCACTGCCACCAGACCTCACAGCAGCATACACCCGGCTCAAGCAAGCTAGACCTCGCTTGCTGGAGCCGGTGGATGCTGCTGTGAGCGGCGGCTGTGACACATCCTCCTGCAAATGCTGTGCTGTAGCCACTGCTCTCTCCCAACTCCCTGTGGCTCTCCGCTGTCTCCCCATCTCCTCCTCTCAGCTGCCTCATGTCCCTCATCTCAATCCAACTTTTTTTAAAGTCGGATTGAGTTGGTCGGAAAGGGGGCCAAATCGATTTTTGGCCCCGTTTCCGACAGAAGCGCATGGATTGGCAGCTATTCCGCCGATCCACATGCTTAATGATAAGTCAAATTCCCTGACTTGTCGAATCATTTTGGAGTATACTGAATAGGTCGGAACCCCTTCCGACCTAAAAAAGCTGAAAACTGTGATTTTTCCGCCAGACGGCAGCTTTCGACTACAGTTGAATATACCACATAGTATCCATTGCCCTCAGATGTATACTAATTTGAAAAACTTTTTGATGGGGCTTAATATCCACCATTTTACAGGTCAGCTTTATTTGGTTTGTTGCTTTATCTTTGACTAAACACATAAATATTGTCAGATTTTTATTTTCTAGATATTTTCCTCCTCTGAATTCAATATTTTATAAACAGTAATTATCTTTAACTTTCTGCCAAACTGTGCTGATAATTAAGCTTTTTGTCATGTCATTGTCAAGGCTAAACATGTAATGTACAGTGTCAGTATCAGCAGAAAAGTGGAGACTTTGAAGAAAAGAGGAGATACAGTAAGTGAAGCCAGGAAGCAGGAAGTGAAGAAGAGAATTATTATTTGAAAACTAGTTGATAATAATAATAATAATAATAATAATAATAATGATACTCAATTTAAAGCAGAATATTCGTCTACAGATAAGCTCACACAGGTAATCGTCATACAAACTTGAGTATTATTTAAATGTGTCATTAGACATGGTAGATTTTTCTCTGTATACTGCAAATTGAAAGGAAATTTCAGTCACAAAATGTTTTAATAAAAATAGATAATTTGTAATATGAAAGATCAATTCCAACTGTGGAATAAACAGATAACTTGACAAAAACAAATTATAGCCAATAGAATAGAAAGATGATTGATGATGGAAAAAAAATATTTGAGTTTAATTGCACTCAGAAGAACTAATAAAGCTTTGGCTCTGTTCTTTTTTTGCAAACCTCTATTCTAAAAAATGTTCAAATTGTTTGTAGAGACAATGATTATGATTAATATAATTAGCAATAATTATTGCATAAGAAGTTTATTGTAGTGTTTAGTTATGTTCAGAGCATGGGAATTTCAAGAAATTGTAGCTATTTACAGACTCACAGACAAATATCATCATTAGTTTATGAAGGTAAAACTATTTCAATATTTTTTAATATAAATGTCAAAAATGCAGGATGCAAAATGCAATTTGCAAAACGTAATGTGAAGTCAGAAATGTCAGTTTACACTTAAATTACCAGCTAGGATCAGATTGGCAACTGAAAAGTTGTATAAAGCTTTGAGACTTGTGAACTATTGAAAATTCAGTATTTTAGATAATTAAAAGATATCTTGCTAAAATGATTCTGTTGATTGATAAATAATTTTTTTTCTGGAGGGTGACAAATATTTTTCATGATTTACTTATATTTCATAAATATGTTCATGTGAAATTGATGGGAATTATGTATTAATGCCTTTTAAAACCCTGCTATTGTGAATACATTTTATATTTTTATAAGTAAGACTCTCCAAATGTATGTGCTATGCTAAATATTGGAGTTTGGATGGTTTGAGTAAGGGCCTAATTCAGAGTTGATCGCAGCAGCAAATTTGTTAGCAGTCGGGCAAAACCACGGTGGTCATTCCGAGTTGTTCGCTAGCTGCATTCGTTCACAGCACAGCAGTCAGGCAAAAAAATGGCACTACTGCGCATACGTATGCGGCGCAATGCGCACGTGCATCGTACTATTGCAATGAAATATGTAGTTTCACACAAGGTCTAGCGAAGCTTTTCAGTCTCACTGCTGTCCACAGAGTGATTGACATGAAGTGGGTGTTTCTGGGTGGCAACTGAACATTTTTAGGTAGTGTTCGAAAAAACACAGGCGTGCCAGGAAAAACGCAGGCATGGCTGGGTGAACGGAGGGCATGTTCACGACGTCAAAACAGGAACTGAACAGTCTGAAGTGATCGCAAGCGCTGAGTAGGTCTGAAGCTACTCTGAAACTGCACAAAATTATTTTGTAGCCGCTGTGCGATCCTTTCGTTTGCACTTCTGCTAGGCTAAAGTACACTCCCAGTGGGAGGCGGCATAGTGTTTGCACAGCTGCTAAAAACTGCTAGCGAGCGAACAACTCGGAATGAAGGCCTATGTGCACTGCAGGGGGGGCAGATATAACATGTGCAGAGAGATTTAGATTTGGGTGGGGTGTGTTCAAACTGAAAACTAAATTGCAGTGTAAAAATAAAGCAACCAGTATTTTCCCTGCACAGAAACAATATAAAACACCCAAATCTAACTCTCTCTGCACATATTATTATCTGCCCCCACTGCAGTGCACATGGTTTTGCCCAACTGCTATCAAATTTGCTGCTCGATCAGCTCTGAATTACCCACCAATACTTTTAGTGCCCACAGATTGTTGGGGGGTCATTCCGAGTTGATCGCTCATTAGCTATTTTTTGCAGTGATGCGATGAGATAGTCACCGCCTATGGGGGAGTGTATTTTTGCTTTGCAAGTGTGCGAACGCTTGCGCAGCCGAATAGTACAAAAACAGTTTGCGCAGTTTCTGAGTAGCTGCAAAAATAGCTGGTGTGCTATCAGGTCGGAATGACCCCCATTGTTTCTATGTGTTACTTCTGAATCTCGGCTAACAGGAGATTCATCTTGAGGTGGTGCTCTAGCTTAATCTTAGCGCAATTGGGTACCCCACGTACATCTAGATAGATAGATAGATAGATAGATTATAACATTTCTAGAAATTATCATTAGTTTTACTATCCATCATACTTATTTTAAAGAAATTAACTAAATGTGCATCCAATGAAGCTTTGTAAATAAAAAAATCTAAAATCAGTAATATATATTGATTTGTTAGTGCCGTACACAAAGAGATATTAAGAAAACTAAAACTGCTACATAAATTCCATTTCAAAGAGTGCAATTACAGATGTATTTTAGACGACGTGGGTGCAAAATCATAAATACACACAATAATTTTGATATACCTTTGGGCAAAGTGAATAATATGTTATCATGTTACAGGTTAGTCAACTTACAGATGAATCTGTTATGCCAATGTTACTGTATGTGTAATAAAATTTGAATAAATAATCTTAAAATTAATAATTCTCCAATTTGTTACATTTTATAAAAAAAATAAGACTAGCAGTCATAGGATTTGTCCTTGAAACAATTGCAAAGTGCAGTGGAATACATTGGCGCTATATAAGTAAATTATAATATATACTGTAAATAGGTTTAAATCATCTGCAAATAGTTTAGTTAATTATTTGCTACCATTTGTAATATTAAATGGATCTAACTACATAGGGCATTTAATATGTGTCACATACTCTAAATCCCCAGGCAGTATCAGTTTGGAAGAATGAGTTGTAGGACAGTTAAGAGTTAATACATGTAGTTAGGTTGTGGTGCTAGCTAATAAGGCACGTGTATTTTGTGGCTAGAGGTGGTGTTGGGTTCTTTTAGTTTAAATTCAGGCAGGGATCTACCTTTTTTGCTTTGGGTTCCTGTCCTGGACTGTGGGTTTCTTAGTACATAAGCTGAGTGTGTTTGTTGCAGTCCTTCTTTTTTCTGTCTCAGCCTTTCTTTCCCCTATGTTTTGCTGCCTACTCTTCCATGTCCCATTGTGTACCCTACCTTTCCTAATCCCTCTCTTTTGTTCCATTCTCGTCTTCTTCTCATTTTCCTTATTTGTTTTATCCATATTCTTCATGTCATTCCCCCTCCTCCCCCACTGAAATTGCTCACCTGACTTTCTTCTGTGATGCTGCTGGGCCACAGTGATATTGTAGGGTCTGAGTGCTTGCATGCAGGATAGTATTAATTATGGGTGATATTTTAATATTTTTGCCTTGACATCTAAGACCAGAAAGACTTTTGTGGCTACCAAGAAGTAGAGGGGCATAGGGGAGTGTTAATTAATTAGATGGCTTTTGTATTTTTGCATATTGTTTTCTGGAGATGCAGTCTTTGGCGGCCACAAATCTTGTTTGTTATTTCCATTTGATTTATGTTGTTTTTTACTTTTTTATCTGGTGTCATTATGGTGAGTAGTTTTGTTGCAAATAGGGCAAGGTGGCCATAAAGGACTTAGGTTTTAAGGATGTTGAGGTATGGCTTGACATGTACTGGCTGGCTTTGGCGTCGTCTGACCCATTGCTTCCGTGCCAGTGTGCGACTCCTGCTTTATCAGCTGTATGGCCTGTGACTCCTGGTGTCACCAAGGGGTGCCCAATGTTCCATGGGTGCCCAGAATTGTTTTTATCACCAATCCTTGCAGCACCAGTAGACCTCCAGTCAGTAAAACTGGGGGTTCCAGTGGCTATAATAATTACTCCATCTGCTATCTGCATGGGTTCCTTGTGGAAATGACTGGACTGGTGCATGAGGTAGTTTTTGTGCAGTTGGTTTTTGGTTGATGTTCCACTAGCTTTTTCTAGCAGGGGGGCTGTTGGTTTCCCATGGAACCTTTGCTCAACTGCTGAATTGCACCATATTGTGAAAGTCAAAGAAATGAAGGAGGTTATTTGCTGAACCTCCTTTGGATGGGTTAGTATTCCACATGAATTTCACATTTAAACAGTACAGTCTCTCTCCTACTCACCAGGACCATCTATCAATTACACTATTCCACCTGGTTTGTCTAGGTTTGCTATCAATCTTTTGATGATACTTTAAGGATTGTGCACTTGTTTGGCATAGGTAACAGCTCGGCAAGGTGGATATTGAGTTTCCTTTTTTTACTTATTGACGCTTTACCCTGATGCATTTTGATTTATGTAGTTTAAACTGACAGATGCCTGCCCATGGGGTCTTTTTGTGTTATGCATGTATTTTTAGTACTTTAGTTGTTTCCTGCATTGGTGTCTGTACATGGACACAGGGCAGTCTGGGGTATCCCACTATTTTGACCACTGTCTTTGTATGCAGTTGGCTGGCTCTTCCCAGTGCATGAATCTGTTGTTTTGCTGTGGGCTTAGCTTGAAGAGTTTGAAGTTCTAATTTCTCTGAAAAACAGTGAGGGACTGAGCATGTCTCTTTCTTATCCAGGTATTGGGGTAGACACTGTTGTGCATTGTTGCAGGCTGCTGGTGGATAAGGTTCAGAAGCTGTGAGGCAAGGAAGATTGCTTTGAAGCAAGGTAGTTCTTACTGAGGCTGTTAAATTTAGCCTGTTGCGTGACTCCCCAGGTTTTTTTAATGTAAGATTGATTATTATTATTATTAATTATAATATTATCATCATCATCATAACTAAAATTATCCTTTATAGATCTTTTGAAAGGGTGCACATATATATGTGAATTGTGTACAATCATGACAAGCTATAAAGTCCAAAACCACTTACAGTACAGTTCATAAACAGAGTAGGACATAGGAAGTTACAAGTCATATAAAGATTACTGGATAGACAGAGGAAGGGAAGAGCACTTGAGGGAAGAACAAGTTGCTAGCAAGAGTTTTGAATCTATAGGGGAGGGGCAGCCAGAGAGTCAATATATATATATATATATATATATATATAGTCTTGGAAGGTCCTGCACTCTCATCAAAAGTAATAACGACGGCGGGTGCTCCTAATGACCTGAGAGGCCACCAATATACCACAACAACCACCTAGGTGGAAGGTGCACTCACGCCCAGAAATTAGTCTCTGAAGTCACATGTAAATTCAGTATATTTTTTATTCGGGTTCACTGTTGATGCCGTATTTCATCGACGTTTCGGTCCTTATGTGGACCTTTATCAAGATTGGCACTTAAATCACCTATACAATCAGAAACAGTTACAATTAATATGTATAAGAACCCAGATTTACTCAACACCAACACCACCAGTGCCTCCCAGGCCCTGAAGACTGTCACAAAAGCCAGAAAACGTATTAAAAAGCTGTTTTTTTATATATGTAAAAAAGATACTTGGAAGTAATCCACGTGTGATGAAAGAGACACCTCCACCGTTAGAAATATCTGTTTAGATAGGCAAGTGATTACCTGGACGATATGCCAGATCACTCAGATGCGTGGAATGGCCTTCAGAGTTGGCAACATGCCTGATCACATAATGAAGTTAAAAGGCTATAAGGTAGGAAGGTTGCAAGGCGTAGTCACCTATTAGATAAATAACAGAGTAACTACACCATAAAAAAATACACTAACAACGTCATTTAGGAAAAGATCATACCTAGTTACATGTAGAAATAGCTCATGGCAGCTTGTGGGCTCTGTGCATATGTAAGACACTCAGTCTATAAGGAGGCACAACAGGGAAAAAATAATCACCAACCGTAATCATGTGTCAGAAGGGAGCTGCAGGAGAACCATACTCACTGCTCAAGTGTCCAGAGCCAAATGGAAGCTGCATAAAGTTCAGCCTCAGCTGAGCACTATTTAAGGATCAACCACAGGAAGTGCCAATTAGGAAGATTAAGTCTCTCATTAACTTATCACCTCTCAGATAACTCACTCAGACCAACTGGGTAAAACGTTACAGGGTTCACAGGACATGCGGTGGCTATCGCTAACGCACGGCTACTTAAATGAGTGGATTTTAACGATTTAGAAGGACAACTGCCGAAGACGCGTCTTTTGCGTTCCACCGACCGGAACTCCATGCGTTCCACTCCGCGGAAGTGGCGCTGGCCGGAAGTCTCTGCGTTCCACTCGCGGAGAGAACCGTAATGAGGCTTATCCACTAGCTAATGTTTAAAGGAGGTGTACAACCTAGAGGAGGGCGTTCACAGAAAATGAACACTCCCCCGGGTGGAATCTTCAATGTACAGGTCCACTCATAGCTTACAGGGACTCGGAGGTATACCGAAGGTCACCTCACGTATAATCCTGAATTAACCTATGTGTAACCTGTCAGTCACCACAGAAAAAGAGTGCATATGTAAATAATAATTCATAATGTGAAATGTCAAAAATGTCAAAAAAGACAGATAGGAGGGCACCAAATCAAATGACCACAACTCACCCTATGCATACCAACTAACGTATATCTGATCAACAAAAGCATATTGAATACTGATATGAGTATAATATCTTTATAGTAATACATTGGTATAATGTAGTAAAAGATTTTAAATAATAAAAGGGAATAATGGGTGGTGTGGTCATTGGAATTGGCAAACCCTCGTGACTAGTATAGGACCTGGGAAGGCTCCGGGAATCAACAGAAAAATATATATAAAAAAAATATAAGCAAGGACGTGTAAATAACTGTCCTTACTTTCTTAATCTCTATACATAAAAAGAACATACATAAATGAAAAAAAATATAAAACATAGAACATGTAAAACACAAATCAAGACCCAGCCTGTATATGCTAATTGCATCACAGTGCCCTATGTCCCTGAAACGTACAAGGTGTGTTCCAAGATATCCAGTCAACGATGGCAAAATAAAATTCTAAAGAAAGATATTAAGGGGGTTGGCCTCATTGAGGCCCCTTGGTGACACTGTATTGAGTTTGTGTATCCAAAAGCTTTCCTTCTGTTTAAGTAACAAGGTGCGATCGCCTCCACTAACAGGTGGCGGCACCCAGTCAATCAGCTGACACTTCAGGGCAGATACTTGATGTCTAACTGACAAAAAGTGCCGTGCTACCGGTTTGTCAGAAAAGCCCACATTGAGGGCAGTGTGTATGGATGACCGATGGTTTGCCATCCTGTCGCGAAAGGGACGCGCAGTTAATCCGACATAACATAACCCACATGGGCACTTCAGAAGGTAGACGACATGATCCAGTCGACAGTGGAGATGATATCTGATGTAGATTTTTTTCCCTGTGTGTGGGTGATACAAAAAAGGACCAGTGATCATAGATCTGCACGTTGTGCACCCCCCGCAGAAGCCACATCTGGTGACTTATGTTGGATACCTACAACCCTCCACCTACACTGCAGTGAAAGACAATTGTGATAACTCTTTTGGACTTTTGTGCTGTCCACCATTTGCATCACAGAATTGCATATAAGCAAGTAAACTTTTGTGCAATATTCCCTATGTATGTTTTTAATTTGAATTAATGCCTTTATAGTATACAAACATGCTAATCTATGGGAATTTTTTTTATACTGAGGTTACAGTTTGGTTTGTTGAAGCCGAGGGTGTTTAACTGGGATGCGGTTATTTGACAAGTGGTTAGGAGACCGCTGCTCACAACACCTACCCCTACATCCTGCCCCCTGAAAATCCTGACAGTAGACATGCCGACAAGCAGGGACTATTCCCATTCGTGGATGTCCACGGCAAGGGGATTACTATGCTCAGCCCCCCAACTGGCATTCTGCTGTTGGGCTGACCGGCAGTCTCCTAAGGGCCGGTCATGTACACCCAACCCATTTAACTGCCAGTGCAGGACAGAAACATAATACAAAAAAAAAAACCCCTACTGATACGCAATTATTTAGCGTTTGCATATTAGGCATAATCATTATCTTTTACTGGTGTTAATCAGGGCTATTTAATTAGCACACAATTAGTCGCTTGCTCGCTTCCCCTCTTGATATATATATATATATATATATATATATATATATAATATTTTGTGCAATGGGAAAAAACTTTTGGACAAATAAATAATAAATCATTAATTCCTGTTTTTTGTACCCCCCAATGTTGTGTGTATAGAAGACTGTTGGCAGCACTCAGTGGACTGAATAATTAAGAATCACATGACTAACAAGTACTTCTTAGTCCAATGTTTCGGTGTCTCCACCTTTATCAAGAACTCTGAGTTGGACTAAGAAAGACATGTCAGTTGTGTGATTCTTTATTATTCAGTTCAGTGAGTGCCGCCAACAGTCTTCTATATACATTGGGCGATCATCACCCCGGAGGGCACATTGGCAAGTATAGATGTGACAATAGGAGTGTCGGCTTGCAGTTTCTACTATATATATATATATATATATATATATATATCCAAGGATATAGGCACTCACCAATTAGTTGCAGCATATGTTTAATTTACCTCACATGTGACAAACAATGGCAGTCAATAGCAGCATCACAGCAGCGTGTCGACATTTTGGTCCTTCATGGACCTTTGTCAAGACCAGCAATCTCAAAGCATCAGGTCACCCAGCAGTACAAATTCCTAATTAGCCAATACCACCTTATATAGCAGACACAAGCCACACTGACCCACCCATCAAATTAGCTATCAGGAAGTGAGACACATGTTGGTGCTAATAACTTATGTCTTATACCCCAGCACATTTATAAAAAATTACACACCTTCCCACAACACTATGACACCCTTAGGGGTTCAGTCAAAAATTATAGCGTGGTTATACGTCAGGCTGACAAGGGGGGTGCAGTCGTGGTGCAAGACTGGTGTGCTTACAATGCAGAGATTCTCCGCCAATTGTCTGATACCAACACTTACCTGAAACTTGTTGTTAACCCCATGTTTGAAATTAAGAAACAGGTTGATATTTTGATTAAGCAAGCTGTTACGGCATGTTGGCTTGACATTAATATTGCTAACTCTTTAAGTGTTGAAAATCCAGTGTGTCCCATTATCTATACGTTGCCCAAGGTGCACAAATCTTTGGTTGAGCCACCCGGACGTCCGATTATTTCAGCTCTGGGATCAGTGCTACAACCATTGGCAATTTTTGTAGACACATTTTTAAGCCATTGGTGTTAAAGATACCCAGTGACATCAGAGACACTACTGACTTTCTTGACAAAATCCAGACACTGGGTGCTATCCCAGATAATTCTTGGTTGGCAACTATGGACATACAATCCTTATACACGGTAATACTACATGATGCAGGGTTATCGGCAAAGAGGAAATGCTAGTTGAAAATGCCCATGAGGTTCCACCAATTGAGTTTTGTTGGAATTAGCAGGCATGGTGTTGAAGAACAATCACTTTATGTATGGTAAGGACTTTTATGTCCAATTGAACGGGACCACTATGGGTTCAAATTTGGCGCTGGCTTATGCGAATCTATACAGGCATAAATACGAAAATGATACTATAATACCTAAGTTCAGTAACAAATTATTATTTTTTGGCTGGTACATTGACAATGTTTTTGTAATTATGGCTTGGCACTGACACAGAGGTTATAGAAATGGTGACCTACCTGAATACTTGCAGCAGCCCAATTTGTTTTACTTATACCTTGGATCAAAATAGAATACATTTCCTTGATGTAACGTTTTTTTTGACAGGATGGTATTCTAGAATTCACCTTATACAAAAAAGAAACAGATCACAATACTCTTCTACAGGCAACCAGTCACCATCCAACACAGTTGAAAGAAAGTTTGACAATTTCACAGTTTATGCGGGTTTTGCACAATAACACTACAATTGAGGCCACTGAATTACAAATTATGCAGATGAGTGAATGATTTCGTGAACGTGGGAATACAAGCAAAACCATTACATATTGTTTTAAGAAAGCAAGGTCACAGAAGACCAGGCAGATGACATCCACTGTCGACACTAGTCGGATGATTTTTACGTCAACATATGATGTGGCATCAGCTTTCTCGCAAAAAATAATCCGTAAGCATTGGCACATAATAACTAGTGATCCTAGTTTTAAAGGGGTCAGTTAACAACCGCCATTATGTACATATAGATATGGCAGGAATCTTCGGCAGATGCTTATGTGTCCCACTCTACAACCGAATGAGATTGGTGAAACATGGTTGCCCCCTGCGAAGAATGGCTGCTATCGATGCCCAAATTGTATAACTTGTAGATCTATGATGATAGGGTCGTCTTTTGCACATCCGCACAATGGGAATCAAATTAAGATTCGACACCGTTTGCACTGCACTATGGATTACGTCATTTACATTATTGTGTGCCCCTGTGGCTCCTATTATGTGGGAATGACAACCAGGAATTTCCGCGATAGGATGGCCAATCATCAGGCCTCCATTAGGGCTGCTTTGCTGACAGGTAAATCGGATAAACACGTGGCTAAAACATTTCATGACTAATGGACACACAATCTCGAGCTTGAAGTGTATGCTAATCGATCATGTCCCAAAGTTACTATGAGGAGGCGATCCAGAGAAGCTGTTACGACAGTGTGAGGTCAAATGGATACATACCCTGGACACTTTGGTCCCTCGCGGTTTGAATGAAGTTTATCCGTTTATTTTTTTTTTAGATAATTTCAATAATTATAAGTTTTGGGCTGATGTATGTGCACCTCTTTTAAATTTCATTCAAGTATTCAGTGTAAGGTTGTTGCTAGGTGTTTTAAATAAAATGTGTTTTTTCTTTTTTCATTATTTTTTTTCTGACATGTTGTTTCATGTTATTGTTAAGTGGTATTTGTTGTATTTGTGGTATGTTGATCAGCCTTACACACCTTATGTATGGACACATATGCCCACTGATATCCTACATAAACTATGCCATTTGTGTGGGGCTTAGCACACACTGATTGGGTGCACCCTAATGTCAATATTGGTGAGGTGAATGCATATGATGCGCCCTTGTGTCCCACATTGCTGGGTCCGGGTAATGGAATCTCTACTTCCGCATAGTGTTGTGACGAGCGGTGGAACACACATGTAATGTGTTTTGTGCATTCCACAAGGTTCTGCCTTGGTAGCGTCATTTCCGTTTCCGCCCGTGGTATGCGTTCCACTGAAGGTGGAACGCAAGCCGCAATTGTGACTAACAGTGACCACGTGAAGAGGCAGTTTTACACTATCTGGTAAGCTGTTATTGGCACTGGTTGATTGTAGCATAATATAAGTATTGATACCTTTGTTAGGTGTATAATTATTGATAAATGTGCTGGAGTATAAGACATAAGTTATTAGAACCAACATGTGTCTCACTTCCTGATAGCTAATTTGATGGGCAGGTCAGTGTGGCTTGTGTCTGCTACGTGTATATAAGGTGGTATTGGCTCATTAGGCATTTGAACTGCTGGGTGACCTGATGCTTTGAGATTGCTGGTCTTGACAAAGGTCCATGAAGGACCGAAACGTTGACACGCTGATGTGATGCTGCTATTGACTGCCATTGTTTGTCACATGTGAGGTAAAATAAACATATGCTGCAACTAATTGGTGAGTACCTATATCTTTGGATTTATATTACGGACTGTATTGGCCCTTTATGGAGCACCGCCTTGTGGATAAATTGAAGCAGTGAGTGTGGATATACTACACATATATATATATATATATATATATAAAAGGATGTTAAAATAAGGAGAGCGTACCAATGAATAATAATAAAAGACACTCTTTACTCATGTAAATATCCACGTACATGTAAGTTTAAAATATTGCACTTAGCCGCTTTCTCCGATAACTGCCACTTCAGTATGTTTCCTTCAGACAGCAGGGTCTTTTCCACGGAGACGCCGTTTGCTCTGTGTTCAATGGTTGACAAACTTTTGTCCACAAATGTACACCACGCCCAATTCGTTTTGTCACTGGAGGACGTCGTCAGGAGCTGTGCTGTCCTGCGATGCTGCTCACGACCAGCCGTTGCCCCTGTGTTGAAGATGCCAAAACTGAACGTCAGCAGTCGGCGCCCAGATCAGGTGGGCCAATCAGGAGATGCAACAACAGTTGCTAGGAAACGCTCCCAAATTACCCTCTCTAGGAGGGATAGAATGGATTTATATTACGGACTGTATTGGCCCTTTATGGAGCACCACCTTGTGGATAAATTGAAGCAGTGAGTGTGGATATACTACATATATATATATATATATATATATATATATGTATATGATAGATTCCCCCTTGATCACTATGAATCAGGCATTTTAGAAGACTATTCTATATATATATATATATATATATATATATACACACATACATTTTGTATTATAAAAGCAAAATATTTTTAAATTTATGAGGCTAGCCTGTGAATATATATTGCACCAGCTTGGGTTTTCAGCTCTTTTGGCGATATTGTGATATCAGCCTATAATGATTGGGCTGACAAAAATGACTAGCCTGGAATGTAATTTAAAGTGAAGGGTTCATACTTTTTCCTGAGGCATCTTGTAGCATGCAATAGAATCCATCCTGGCTTGGACTCTTTCCTAAAAGTGAAGTGAAAATAGTTCTTACTTGAAATCCTCCTAGGAAGACAACAGGTCCAGAATATATTTTTCCTTGCAAATATTTTAGAGGAATCAAGTACTTCATGGTTGATGTTTGATTACAGTTAGGTTCTTTTGTGGATACATTGGTAGCTAAGAAGTATATTTTAGAGTAACATGCATAGAAAACATCTGCATTTTTTTTGTTTAGATACATTCAAACTTTATTGCTTTTGACAGAGTGAATAAAACTACAAAAAAATCTCTATGCTCAGATAGCTTTTACTAGCAGTTTTTCTTGCTTGAAGCCACATAACTCTGTTAGGAGCATATAAATAAGCAATGCTGAACATTTAGATAAAAATCTTACTCTTAACCAACAGACCTCTGCCATATCCTAGAGGAAGAACTAAAACATCTGACATTAGAATATGTAAAGAAATTAAATTATCAACTGAAGAGTTTCTCAAACAATCATACAAAAAGGAAATTGAATAAAGGTCCCTTGCATGATACCAAAAAATTTTATTTGTAGTTTTAATGTTTCACTCACATTTCATAGAGCTAAAACAGTATATGCTTTATGAAATGTCGGCATGATTATATGGAAAACTCTCCTTTTGAAATAAGAGATAGAAGATAAAAAGATTATTTTGTGATATACTAAGAAAGTAACCAAATTATCCACATGATCTCTCCTCTTTGGAAGGTTGCATTGGGAAGTTGTAGTGGAAATTCCATTTATGGTGAAAATGTACACCATTTTCATGTGAGCATAATTTACCAGGTATGTCTATCTGGTTTTGTCTACTCTTATCTACACCGACAAAAGATCCATGTGTTCCCTTAGAGTGTAAAATTCAAGTCCATTATCATATAAAGAAGAATCATTAATTTTTCAAGATTTAAGCATAACTGGAAGATATTCCAAAAATCCTCACTAATTAAGACATTTTTCCTCCTATGTGTTCAGCATGAAAACTTAATAGATGGCCCAGCAGTGTTGGTGGGTAGTGGGACAGTTGTTTTTCTGATTAGCTTTCCCACTACCTGAGTAATACTAAATTCTAGCAATACTAAATTACTTTGGTATCCATCATCGCAACTCTCAATGAGATGGTTGCTTAATTATCAGGAGCCAATAGGACTCTAATAGTACAAAGGACGCAAAGACAGTGAAACATTTTTATTGCAATTACTGTTCTAATAAATAAAGTTTAGGCTTTTTTTATAATTGCCGTGATTTTTCTTTAAATATGCATTTTTAATATAAGAAGGGAAATTTGTCATCATGTTACACAGCTGTTTTATATGAGAAAACTCTATGACAGGATGTTTCCATGTAGGTGTAGCGGGGGCAGGTACAGTGGTGGTCATTTGTCTTCACAAGTTTAATGCCTAGCTTAAGTAGATTTGATGAAGGAATAAACAGAAAAACAGTAGGCAATGTAACTGCTCATTGTATAAGTTAATGTGTATCATAACTCCATGTATGATTGCCACTCTCTGTAATTGATGTGATATTCCCTAACATGGTCACCACAATGGAGTGTATTATATTAAAATATTATATTATTATATACTATATAATACTATAGCCAGTGAAGCCAGAGGTTGACAAGATATTTTCGATATATAGATATATATATATATATATATATATATATATATATATATATATATTTATTCCTTATATATATATATATATATATATATATATATATATATTGTACATCTCCTAGAGGTGGCAATAGAGCTAAACTACTCATACTGTACAGTGTGAGGCACGCTGGATTTTTCTTCTTGATACGGTATCCCCTAAGGGATTAAATGACAGCTTAGGTTTACACTGTTTTCTTTGATTATATCTGTACTGTATTTCCTTGATATAATTCCTCTGTGTACCTTTATGTATGTTATCTTATGTTTGTAATTGATTTGTTATGTGTATAATTGGCTGCTATATTTGTGCATGTCACGTTAAACAGCTTATATATTTTTTTTATATATGGGCTAACACCTTAATCAGAAACAGTCTTGATTACAAGATTTGGATATCTTATTCAGGCAGTTTGCCAAAAACATTGTTATATGACTGCCAGTATTCCTAAGGGGAACTTCAACCAAGAGCTCCTATAAGGGGCCTCATAAAGGAGTATTTATAACTATCCTTAAGGTAGCCTGTAGAAACATTAATCTAGGATTGCCACCATTTCTTAAGAGGAACCATCAATAAAGCTCCCATCAGGAGCCATATAAGAGATTTAATTATTCTTATATCTAAGGTTGTGATCCTCCACATATAAATCTACAAATGGCAAATAAGCCTTTTTTTATATTTGTTACCCCTGATGATGTCGATAAGACAAAACACATTGGGTTTGTCAGTCAGAAGTCTCCAACCTAGTCTGTGAAGATACTCCCTCTAGAGCTCGCACCTTGTAAAAGGTGAGGGAGTATCTAGAGTTAAGATCATACAAAAAACGTACTGGTTGTATCTTACTGACACTATTTTTAAACACTTTTTTTGAACATTACATGATGAACATGATGAGCTTTGTGTAAAAATTCCATTTGTTCAAATGTATGCTATTAATTTTTTTTTTACTAATTGGCCTCTTGTTTGGGTGACTATCTAGTGAGGGGTGTCTGTTACAGGTCCCCCAGATACAAACTTTCTCCAGTAAACAATTCATACCTACGGAAATAACACTGGAATATGTTTTTACTTTAGCGCACTTGGGACATTGTTTTTTATATATATATATATATATATATATATATATAGTTTTTTTTCTTTTCTTAAACTAGCTATAAACCTGCAAGATCTAGGCAATATATTCCCGTGAATGAGAAAAGATTTACTGTTTAGTTTTTTCAGTTTTCCCAAGACGAACCATGATTTTCAATGCTGTAGGTTTTAGACTATTGATTTGTTTAGTTTTTCTTAAAAGCGGTCTTAATGGGGACTGATTCTTTTCATTACTATTACAGTAAGTGAGAAGAATGTTTTTTTATTGAACAGCTAGTCCAGTTAAATCTGTTGCTGCTCTTATAATTGATTACGTTCACTCAACAAATTAAATTATCAAACAGCAGCTACATGTAGACATTTAAGAAAGTGTATGTTCCAGTGTAAGTATGCAGTAAATTAGAAATGGAAAGAAAGTAGTCAACATTAATATTTACATGGTCGCGTTATATTATTATGACTAAGTGCTAACTTTGACGTCAGCAGTGCAAAGCACATGAAGTATGTCACGTCTCATGCACTGGCTTTGTGGGTATATAAGGTGTGCAATAGGCCATCTGCATACACATATTACTCGCTGTCATGGGTTAAAGAGGTGATTTTTCTGGGTTGCAAAAAGGGATGATTATCGCCTTTCAGTCCAAGGGTTGCAGTATTTCTGAAACTGCACAGTTTGTAAATTGTCCATGTGCTGCTGTGGTGAAGGTGTATCGTGACTAGACAAACGGCTCCGTTGTGAATAACTGACATAGAAACTGCGGAGGTGAATGTCGGCTACAAAGGGACAAGAGGGCTGACTGACATGCTACAGTGAAGCAGACCAATGTCAAAATGAACCTGTGGGCTACCAGACCTGTGTATAAAATTACAGTTCTGCTCATCTAGCTGCTGTCTGTGATGCACATAGCGGTTACTCTGCTTATTAGCTGTTGATCATAATAATTGGACTCAACTGCTTATAAGAGAATAATGGGCACATCACCATAAAACTTCAGTCACATCAATAATTTTAAATTGATGAGTATTTTTGAAAGAAAAGCACACAACGAATAAAGTATACATAAACAACTTAAAATTATGTACTGTATGTCTGTATGTATGTGGATCATATCAGGAGAAGGAGATACAAAAGCAAATAGTTGGGATTCATTGTGTCCTGGGGTTTTGGGAGATCTTTATAGAAGCCAGGAGACGCTTCCAATTTTAGTACAGTCTATGCTATGGGGTTTGATGATGAGATTCAATGTGAATTATGTCATCAATTCCCAGGTCCACCCACTTCACTTGGTATGTGGACAGGAGACTGGCCTACGCTCTCTGGAATCCAAAGTTTGCTCCATAAAATTTGGTAATCTACTGAACATTCCTGGGAGAGTTGTGAAGTATGCAGGAAGAGGAGGTGGTTTAGGAAGGGGATCCATTGAGTGAAATTTGTGTGGGAGGTTAAGGTCAGTTTGTTTAGGCTGAGGAGGGAGGTGGGAGCATAAGCTTAGTTGTATGAGAAAGCAGAGGAAAGGTAGGGTATTGTAAACCTGTTGGAAAAAGATGCGTGTAATTAGGAAGATGGTGGATTAACGCGTGCAAACAGAGGTTGTGAGAAGGAGTAAGATACAGTATGTGGAATGAGATGTACAAGAGCAAAGAATCTAGACAAGGGTGGCTGAGTCCAACAGAACACATAGAGCAGTAATTCAGAGTTGAATGCAGCAGCAAATTTGTTAGCAGTTGGGCAAAACCATGGTGGTCATTCCGAGTTGTTCGCTCGCTAGCTGCTTCTACAGGGCCGGTGCAAGGTTTCTAGGCACCCTAGGCAAAGCTACACAATACTGCCCCTGTATCCCCCGATACCACCCCCCCCCCCCCGCGCTGCTCACACACAGATGTAGCCATGCTCATCTATGCTGCGATGCGTATGCATGCATCGTGGCATAATGCGAACACACCACACTTGTGACTGCGCCACACTGATGTGGCCAGTCGCAGTGTAGCACATTCGCATTATGCCCTAATACCTGTGCACATGCATCGCGACATAGATGGGCATGGCTACATATAATATATATATATATATATAAAGCTTTCCAAAGACGGCGGCACTCTCTGGACTATATAAATGACCGTCAAAGACACTAAGGTCTGTTCACCGTTTCGGTCCGCTGGACCTTTATCTAGAACCCGGTTTCTTGATAAAGGTCCAGCGAACCGAAATGTTGAACAGGCCTTAGTGTCTTTGACGTTCATTTATATAGTCCCGAGAGTGCCGCCATTTTTTAAAAGCTTATATGTGGTGTGAAAATACCCTGGAAGGCACCAGGGCAGTAAAATAGTATAGTATCAGGAGAGTGTCGTATTTATGAATTGCTATATTGGCAATCAATTTAGAAACAGTTACATGCATCAAAAGAATATGCTGAAAGCAAATTGTGGATTAGAATAATAATGTATCAGTCTAATGGCACTCGAGTTATAACAAAGTAACAAACCTTTAATTGATTTTAACCACACAGTACTGGCAGCATGCTAGCAACATTGGAATGATACATTATTATCCTAATCCACAAGCTGCTTGACATACTAGCAGAGTGTTCAACCTGCAAAGAAGTCTGTGACCGCAATGGAAGCGCAGGCAGACAAATCTTAGTACATACCGGCGATAAGGAAGTCGGTGAGTTAGAACATTGCAGCATTAATAATGTGCAAATATCGCAAGCAGCATGTGGAAATTAGTACACTCCACCTTCTGAGTGAAAGGGGAAGAGCATTGCATCTTGCTTAGTGTATAGTAGGAATAGCATAGCCTCTCCAGGTACCACTCACAGTATCTGCTTGCACTTGTGGCGCTAGTGCCAATGGCTGCCTATGTCTGTACTATAAGATGGGTGATGCTACAAAATAGACCTATTTTTGTGCTTAAAAGCTTCACCTAAAAGAGGAGAGCGGATTGTCACTGAATATTGCACAGAATATGAGTAATAAAGATGAAATTCTATTGATAGTCAGTTCTAGCATACTATTGTCATATGCAAATCACACAAAACATGCTTAATATTAGGGTTTAAACAAACAACACACTTAATTTTACAAAAGAAGTCTGATTACCTGTTTTGCTTTAAAGTCACATTCACAGCTAGTAATTAAACAGTGACCTTGGGGTTAGGCTGCGGGAGAGGGAGGGTAAGGTTTAGGCTGTGGGGAGGGGGTGCTAGGGTTAGGCACCACCTGGTAGGGTTAGGGTTAGACTTCGGGGAGGGAGGGTTAGGCTTAGGCACCACTGGGGAGGGTTAGGGCTAGGCTGCAGGAGAGGGAATGTTAGGTATTAGCTGTGCGGAGGGGGGTTAGGCAGCACCCGGGAGGGTTAGGGTTAGACTTTGTGGAGCGAGGGTTAGGCTTAGGCACCACTGGGGAGGGTTAGGGTTAGACTTCGGGGAGGGAGGGTTAGGCACCACTGGGGAGGGTTAGGCTGCAGGAGAGGGAATGTTAGGTATTAGCTGTGCGGAGGGGGGTTAGGCAGCACCCGGGAGGGTTAGGGTTAGACTTTGTGGAGCGAGGGTTAGGCACCACTGGGGAGGGTTAGGGTTAGACTTCGGGGAGGGAGGGTTAGGCACCACTGGGGAGGGTTAGGGTTAGACTTCGGGGAG
This sequence comes from Pseudophryne corroboree, assembly GCF_028390025.1. NCBI lineage: Eukaryota > Metazoa > Chordata > Amphibia > Anura > Myobatrachidae > Pseudophryne > Pseudophryne corroboree. Next base: position 1,019,944,174 of record NC_086444.1, read on the forward strand.
GGAGGGTTAGGCACCACTGGGGAGGGTTAGGGAGTGGGGGATAGACGGTTAGGGCTAGGTTGTGGGGAAGGTGGGTTAGGCACCTCTGGAGAGGGTAAGGCTGTGGGTAAGGAGGGTTAGGGAGGTAAGGAATTAAGGGTAACATACTTATCCAGCAAGTGTAAGGGATTCTGACATTGGGATGCCACTGTCGGTATTCTGACTGCCGGCATCCCAAGTGCTGGGGTCCCGATACCATCCCCCCAGGCACAAAGGCAGTCTACAATGAAGCTGTTAGGAGTATAGAATGTTTTAGTATGTATTGAATGTAACATGGGGGGGGGGGGAGCAGGGCCTGGGACTGACAAAATAGGCAGGGCCCCCCTCTCCCTAAAAAATATTTTAGTCAGTGCTGCAGTGGTGCACATAGAGGCCCCCCTGTGTGCTGTGTCCTCCTCCAGTTCTATAATATTATTGATGACATCCAGCCCCGGGCCCCCTTCTGCCTCTCTCACAACAATTACAAAAATACATACTTACCCCTTGCTGCGAAAATCCAACGTCCTCTCTCCCATTCCGTCTGATCCTGAGCTCTTCAGTCCGGCACAGCGGCTCCTCTTCTCTTCACTGGAGCGTCATGATATCACGCCACATCCTACAATAACTTTATTGAACAGCAAGTTGGCAGGGATCTTACCTGCAGCTTGCTTGGAAGGACCTGCGGCGGGGCGCAACCTGCGGCCCGGCGATGACAGGAGTAGGGAAGTGGCGCAGGGTATTTGAGAATACCGGCATTGGCGGCCTGTGGCAATACTGCCAATGCAAAGAGTAATATTAACAGTGGCGGCCGCAGACACTCCCACCGGCGGTGGCGGGCAGTATGAGCAGCCCGGGCCCTCCACTCTCTGTCAGAGTGACTGGGCCCGGGACAAGTGTACCCAAAGCACCCCCTTGATGGCGGCCCTGGGGGGGGGGGGGGGGGGGGGAGAGAATATATGTGGGGTATGTGATCGCACTGTGGGGGTGTAATTGCGAGGGGGGATCTAATATGCAGGACAATATGGCAATCGTAGGGGATTTTATATATTCGGGATGCATTCGCAGTGGTGTGTGTAATATGCTGGAGGCAATCCTGGAAGGCAATCGTGGGAGGGGGAGGTTAATATGCGGTAGGGAACTGCGGGAGGTAACATGCGGGACTCAGGAGGGTATCGTGAGGGGTGTAATATGCTGGAGGGAATCGCAGGGGGGTGGGAAACATGCAGGAGACAATCGGGACACGGGGGGATGCAGTCACGGGAGGGAGGCCGGGTAACACGTGGGCGGCAATCGAGGAGGGATTGTGCGTGTTTAATATGCGGGAGGCGCTCATGGGAAGGGGCCCTGTTAATATGCAGGATGCAATCGCGGGAGGCAGCAGAGGGCGGGTAAAAGTGTGATGCAACTGCGGGAGGGGGCAGGTAACATGAAGACAATTGCGAGAGAAGGGGGCGCTGGTAATATTCAGCAGGCAATCACGGGAGGCAGGGGTGGATAAAATGATGGATGTAATCGCAGGAGGAGTGGCGCTGGGTAACATGAGGGTTTCGGCTGGTGTGGTGCAGGGCGGGAATATGCTGGGTTCTATCGCGGAGACAGAAGGGGATTGCAGACAGGAGCAGTCAGCACACAGTGCTTCGCATGTTACACTGACTTACATCAGTGCCGTGGCGGCTGATAACAGCTGGTCAGCCACAGCATCCCTGCTCCTCAGTCTCTCTCTAAACGGAGAGCTCAGCTGAGCTAAGGAAATGAAGGACGCAATCTTTCATCGGCAGTGTGCGACGCCGCCCCCCAGTGGCCGGCGCCCATAGGCAGCTGCCTAAAGCTGCCTAATGGTGGCGCCGGCCCTGTGCTTTTAGCAGCATTGCAGATGCTAGGCCGCCACCCTCTGGGAGTGTATCTTAGCTTAGCAGAATAGTGAACGAAAGGTTAGCAGAACTGCTAATAAATAATTCCCTGCAGTTTCTGAGTAGCTCCAGACCTGCTCCTAGATTGCGTTCACCTCAGTCCGTTTAGTTCCTGGTTTGACATCACAAACACGCCCATCGTTCAGCCAGCCACTCCCCCGTTTCTCCAGCCACTCCTGCATTTTTACCTGGAACGCCTGCGTTTTTTAGAACACTCCCTGAAAGCGGCCAGTTTCCGCCCAGAAACACCTACTTCCTGTCAATCACACTACGATCACCCGAGCGAGGAAAAAACGTCGCTCGAGCTTGTGCAAATCTCCAAAGTTTTGTGTTAAATTAATGAACGCATGTGTGCTGCGTACCGCGCGCATGCGCATTTTCCACCTAATTGCTCCATTGCGAAAAATGTCAACGAGCGAACAACTCGGAATGACCACCTCTGTGCACTACAGGTGTGGCAGATATAACGTGCAGAGAGAGTTAGATTTGGGTGGGTGATATTGTTTCTGTGCAGGGTAAATACTAGCTGCCTTATTTTTACACTGCAATTTAGATTTCAGTGTGAACACACCCCACCCAAATCTAACTTTCTCTGCACATGTTATTTCTGTCCCCCCCTCCAGTGCACATGGTCTTTGCTGAACTGCTAACAAATTTGCTGCTGCAATTAACTCTGAATTAGGCCCATAGTTTGACTCTTCCCTCCAACTACCTTTTCGGGAAGTGGAAAATAATTTTGAATGAAAACGTATTACACACTCACCAGTTCAACAAACACCTACACTGTACACCTATACTGTACTGTACATATCTAATAATCGGTGTACTAAAACATACCTATCAATAAGTGGTTATAATATTTCCTTTAAAACATTACTTAAGTAAAATGCTTCATTATTGCCAGTGTTGTCCCCGTATATAAGGAGTTTTTTTTTATATTTTTGGTTTGATGTATATAGTGTTGGGACAAGTTAGAAAATAAAATTATAACAATTGGCATAAAATAAAGGAGCAGGCTGCATACATTTTGCCTATCTTGCTTATTTTATACTAGGGAGCAGAAGCAAAGAATACAGTTGTGCAGATGTAACCGGCTATATTTATATTAAACACAATACATGGCTTATTAGATGCTTTCTTGAAAGCAGCTGTGTCTTTTTGAAGCTAACTACAATGTCTATGAATCATCTACATAGTGGTTATGTTTGTGACGAAGCCTCCAAATGACTTCTTAAACATCTTCTGCCCTTATGTGACGCAGTGTACTGATTCTCGGTCTGGGTAACATGAATAGAAAATTAAAGCTATTAATCTAAATATTAAAATAAATACAATATGTTTCATAATCGCTAGTTGTGTTCTTTGTTTGTTTTCTGTCGCCATTTGCAAGGGGGAAGTTTTAATTCTGTCATTTATGCAGAAGCTTATGAATCCACTGTACAGTATGATTTCAAACTGAACAGCTGCTCGGCACATCAGTACAATGGAAGTAGTCTTTCTTTATGTTTTGTTAGTCATCCAGAACTAAACAGTTATTCATCTGGAAATAATAAAAATTAAAAACTTGTTTTTGGTATATTGTAATAAAAATTATAACAAAAAGATTTAAACACTTAAATATAAATATGTTTATTATCCTTTTCTTCTGTAATAAAGTGAAGGCTATTTTTTTATTACATCTATAGCAGAGCTTAAAAATTATCTTTAAAAATAAAATGTGTATCCCTTGTACTTTTCAGGAACATTTACAAGCAATTAATGGACATAAATGTAACATTTTAAAGGTGAGATCTCCCTATTAACTTGAAAGGATATAATCAAAACATTGACAATGACAATGTTGATGTGCTATTTCTGATTTGTCTTTCTGTATCTCTTTTATTATATATTTATCTAATTTTTTTGTCTGAAAGTCTGTTCTGTCTTATTTGTATGTGAGGTGTGTGTGTGTGTGTGTGTGTGTGTGTGTGTGTGTGTGTGTGTGTGTGTGTGTGTGTGTGTGTGTGTGTGATATTGGGGGTAATTCCAAGTTGATCGCAGCACACAATTTTATAGCAATTGGGCAAAACCATGTGCACTGCAGGAGAGGCAGATATAACATGTGCAGAAAGAGTTAGATTTGGGTGGGTAATTTTGTTTCTGTGCAGGGTAAATACTGGCTGCTTTATTTTTACACTGCAATTTAGATTGCAGATTGAACACACCACACCCAAATCTAACTCTCTCTGCACATGTTAAATCTGCCTCCCCTGCAGTGCACATGGTTTTGCCCAACTGCTAACAAAAATCCTGCTGCGATCAATTTGGAATTACCCCCATTGTTCTGTCTTTGACTTTTTAAAGACAGAACAAATTGATGCTCTCAGCCAATCAGCATTACCCCTCTTTCATTCCTATGACAGTGTCCTTGAATAACCTGTCATTACATGCTATCACTGTACACAGAGTACAGTGTTATGTGAGATTTTGGATTTTATTTTATTTATTTTATGAAAATGTGGAAAAATAAAGGGAAAAAGAGGACTTCTAATAGACGGAAGAGGATCCCATCCAGTGGGTTTGGTGAGTATGATTTTTTTTAACATTTTATATTTGACAAAGGACTTCACCTTTTGGTGTGTACTGTTGTTATTTTAATGTTGTTTTTTTTACAGGTGGACTACAGGTGCCAGCTTACTATTAATGTCTGTACATGCTGACACTTTTGTTCCATAAGTGTAGGCATGCCACGACAGGTTTGCTGGGACCTATAATCTGACTGTAAAAACAATATTACGATCTATTTTTTATACCATTAACCTCACGCCCACCATCGCCAACGGGTATGATTAATAGCTCCAGTCTTCCAATCTAGTTCTGAGGATTTCCACAGGGGGTCACCATTTTTGGGGGGTTCCCACTTTCCAAAGAAATTCCAGGCATGGGCTTACCAGTTTTAGCTCTGTTCTAGGTTATGTCAGGGACCCCATGCTGTGTGTCTCCATGCTATAATGTAAACCCCCAAGTTGTTTTTTTCCAGTGCTGGTAAATGGGAAATCAGGGAACCCCAACACCATTTTTTCCCCTCAATTTTCAAGTTCCAGACCTGTATGAAAGATCCGTTTTGGCATGCAGCTGTGGTTTCCTTTGCAGCACTGCAAGATCAGTGGCCGTATCTTATGAATATTTCAAGAGATACACTGCACCAGGAAAGGGCTGCACAAAGATTCAATATTGTGACTAATGGTGAATCAATGGTGGAGAAATCAGATCCACCAGCACCCTTGAGCATTGCTCAGATATGCAAAGTGGACTTTGCAAAGTCGCTAAGTCCATGGCATGGTAGTGCCCAAGGGGAATAACATATGCATTTGCATATGGTAGAAGACAAATGGTGTGTGTTACATGTTGCTTCCTTAGTTGGTGAGAGGCAAGGATATAATGTGGGATATACAAATACAACTGACATACTGATCTTTCCTTTGAATCTGTTTGATCATTGCATTTCCTTTAGTACAGAAGGTTATTTGTTCATTCACAAATTCTTCTTAAGAATGGTCAAATAAGTTGAGGCATGTAGGGACAAGATATAATGAAAACAATGTGTAGTATGTCAGATAAATAATTGCTGCTCTTAAAAATATTATGCAAGTATAGTTTGTTCCCCCTATAGCACTTATATATGTGGTGTGGTGTATATACCTCAACTCACAATGGCCCTCATTCCGAGTTGATAGCTCGCCAGCTACTTTTAGCAGCCATGCAAACGCATAGTCGCCGCCCACAGGGGAGTGTATTTTCACTTTGCAGGAGTGCGAACGCCTCTGCAGCCGAGTGGCAGCAAACACATTTTGGGGGTAATTCCAAGTTGATCGCAGCAGGAAATTTTTTAGCAATTGAGCAAAACCATGTGCACTGCAGGGGGGGCAGATATAACATTTGCAGAGAGAGTTAGATTTGGGTGGGTTATTTTGTTTCTGTGCAGGGTAAATACTGGCTGCTTTATTTTTATACTGCAATTTAGATTGCAGATTGAACTCACCACACCCAAATCTATCTCTCTCTGCACATGTTATATCTGCCCCCCCTGCAGTGCACATGGTTTTGCCCAACTGCTAAAACATTTCCTGCTGCGATCAACTTGGAATTACCCCCACTGTGCAGAACAAGACCAGTCCTGCAGTTACTTATTCTGTGCGATGATTGCTGCAACGAAGGTCCTGGTATTGACGTCAGATAACCGCCCAGCAAATGCCCGGCCACGCATTTGTAGTGAGCATTTGTAGCCTTGTAGTGAGACAATTTGCACATGGAAAATCAGATGCTCAGGTTCAGAGACATATCACTTAGTAGGCGAACCCTCATAGATCTGCAAAGGTGGATTACACAGATGCTGAGCCACCTTTGCAGATCTATAAGGTTCGCCTACTAAGTGATTTGTCTCTGAACCTGAGCATCTGATTTTCCATGTGCAAATTGTCTCACTACAAGGCTTGACTGAGTGGCCAATTTGAAGTCCTAGGGACCTATAGGGTCTTGTCATAAAGCATTCACGAATGAGCCGTTGAGATTGTGGTTCTATATAGTATTCATACTTACCATTTAGTTGAGATCCACCCCTGATGAAATCTTGGAGAAAAGACGAAATGTGTTGGGTTGTCTTCTTATGAAGCTCATGTTAAAGAAAAAGTGGATATTACAGAATATCACCTGTAAATTGCTACTGTGGTCATTGATCTGTAAAAAGGGTGAAGCGAGTTACCACTTTTTCTATGTACAAATATTAATTGTATGTTTTTTACAATAATAAAAGTTTTTAGATGGAACATGTCACCATTATGTTTTAGGAGTAAAGTTTTTTAAAAGGGTTTGTTTACATTATTAAGTATTGATACATATTGTGGGCACCAATTCTTCTATTGTGTTTTATATATACAGTTGTGCTCATAAGTTTACATACCCTAGCAGAATTTGTGATTTTCTGAACGTTTGTCAGAGAATATGAATGATAACTCACAAACTTTTCTTTCACTCATGGTTAGTGGTTGGATGAAGCCATTTATTGTCAAACAACTGTGTTTACTCTTTTTAAATCATATTGACAACAGAAACTACCCAAATGACCCTGATCAAAAGTTAACATACCCCAGTTCTTAAAACAGTGTATTGCTTCTTTTAACATCAATGACAGCTTGAAGTCTTTTGTGGTAGTTGTGGATGAGGCTCTTTATTTTCTCAGATGGTAAAGCTGCCCATTCTTCTTGGCAAAAGCCTCCAGTTCCTGTAAATTCTTGGGCTGTCTTGCATGAATTGCACGTTTGAGATCTCCCCAGAGTGGCTCAATGATATTGAGGTCAGGAGACTGAGATGGCCACTCCAGAACCTTAACTTTATTCTGCTGTAGCCAATGACAGGTCGACTTGGCCTTGTGTTTTGGATCATTGTCATGTTGGAACGTCCAAGTACGTCCCATGCGCAGCTTCCGGGCTGATGAGTGCAAATTTTCCTCCAGTTTTTTCTGATAACATGCTGCATTCATCTTGCCATCAATTTTTACCAAGTTTCCAGTGCCTTTGTAGCTCACACATCCCCAAAACATCAGCGATCCACCTCCGTGTTTCACAGTAGGAATGGTGTACCTTTCATCATAGGCCTTGTTGATTCCTCTCCAAATGTAATGTTTATGGTTGTGGCCAAAAAGTTCAATTTTGGTCTCATCACTCCAAATGACTTTGTTCCAGAAGTTTTGAGGCTTGTTTCTGTGCTGCTTGGAGTATTGTAAGCAGGATGCTTACGCTCTTTAAAAGTTAAATTACAATTAATTCCTGAGGGCTTGATGTCAAAGAGCGAGTAGCTCTGAAGGATTTGAAAAATAACTCAGAACTTGTCATCAAACCTGCCGATAAGGGCGGTGGGGTTGTAGTGATGGATAAGGGTTGGTATATTAAAGAGATAGAGGAACATGTGAACGATAAAGATACCTACCTCAGACTTAAATCAGATCCAACTGATAAAGTAATTACAGAATTACAGTCACTAATTAAAAGATACCAGGATTTAGGAGTTTTAGAAGAAAGGGAAGCTAATTTTTTGTTCACTGCCAAACCTGTTACTCCAGCACTTTATTGTTAGGTGCCGCGGTCCGTGGCGCCACTCGGTCTGTTTCCGAGCGACGGCCGCTGCACCTTCCTCCCTGCCCGCCCGGCGCCTAGCAACTGGGGACGCCATGCGCGCTGAGCCGCCGGGTCCCTAGCAACGCTAGGACGCCGTGCGCGCTGAGCCGCCGGGTCCCTAGCAACGCTAGGACACCGTGTGCGCCGAGCCGCCGGGTCCATAGCAACGGGGATGCCACAGGCGGATCGCGTTCCCCGTTGCAGTAGTTAATTATTCACACATGTTTTCTCTGATCGTGCAGCAAAGCAGCTGCACGACATTTTGTGTAATTAGGCTCTGTATTCTTATTGGAGGGTTCCCTGTTATATGCCTCCTCAGTGCCTCACACAAACGCTGGTGATAGCTCCCTGTTTGCTGTTCCTGCCTTGCAGAACTCTGTTCCTGTCAGCTATATTTGGTGGATCTTGCTCCCTGCCCTCTTGTATCTTGGAGATCCGAAGCCGGTGCTGGGAATCCTTCTAGTCCTTGTGAACCTGTTGCTGTCATCTGGGGTTCTCGCCCGGTTTCGTGAGTAGCGGCATCTGCCGCGTGTTGCGGCCTATGCCGCTTAGTATTTACTTCTTTGAGTTGGTGCATTTGCAGAGGTTTCCGCTTTAACTGTCCTCCCCGGAACTCGGCGGTGCCGTGTGGGGGAGTGGACAGTGGTTTTCTTTGTAGTTCTTTACTTTTGGCGGCGTGCCGCGCATACTTTTAGTTTTCGGTTAGCCAGTAGCCCCTGGCCTTGTTGTTTCAGTTAGAGGGCCCCTTGTTATTACCCTGTCTCAGTTCACTCTTTGTCTCTCCTTAAGACCTGAGGTGGCATCGGAGTTGGGCAGACTTAATCCGCCCTTCAAATGCGGCTGCCATGGGCCCAAGAAACCACTGTCTCGCAAGAGTGAATTGACAGCACGGGTAAAACAACGGAGGTAGGGTGCCAGGGGCTATTCCCATTCCGTTTCCCTTTTCCCAGCATTACGTCCTGCTGCTCAGGTCTCACCGTATAAGACCTCCCCTGTCCTGAGCATCAGGATCATAACATTTATCTTCTCCCGAAGATTCATAAAAATGCTGCACATCCCCCAGGGCGACCAATTGTGTCTGGAGTAGATTCTGCCACTGCCAATCTGTCAGAATATATCGATTTCTTCCTGCAACCATTAGTGTTACAAAATTCTTCACATCTAAAGGACACTAAAGATTTTTTTCATTTTCTCTCCACAGTACAATGGGAGGAGAATATGTTTTTAGTTACAGCAGATGTTAAATCTTTGTATTCTATTATTCAGCACGAGGCAGGTTTACAGGCGGTCACAACGCACTTAAGTAAAAGCACCTTGGAGGAACAGGTTCAGGATTTTATCAGAGAAGGCATTTTATTTATCTTATCCAATAATTATTTTATCTGTAATGGAAGTTATTATTTGCAAAAGGTCAGTATGGCAATGGGCACCAGGTTCGCTCCGAGCTATGCCAATATTTTCATGGGTCAATGGGAGGAGTCGGTTGTTTGGCATAACAATCCGTTTGGAGCGAGCCTGGTGTCCTGGAAACGCTATATCGACGACGTGTTTTTTATATGGAAGGGAAGTCGTGAAGCTCTTGATCAATTCTGTTTGTATCTTAATGATAATGTTTTAAATATCGAATTTACATTTAATATTGACACACAGAAGATCGATTTTTTAGATATAACTATATTTGTGGATGATAACCAGAATCATACGAAAACATTCACCAAACAAACAGATTCTAGGTCTTATATTGAATATAGTAGCTGCCATCATGTAAATTGGCTTAACTCCATCCCCCTTGGTCAGTTCAAACACACTAAAAGGAACTGTACCAATGAGGATACCTACAAACAACAAGCGTGTGAACTTCAAAATAGATTTGAAAAATGTGGGTATAGGAAAGAGATTATAGATTCGGCAGTACGAAGAGCCAATGAAGTGAATAGGAATGATCTTTTAGCCAATAAACCTTTAGGACAAACTAAAAATGACAAGTTTGAGTGGGCCTTTATTACCAGTTATAGTTCTCAACACAAAATTTTGGAGAAATCAATCAGGAAAAACTGGAACACTTTAAAAAAAGATCCTGTATTGGGGGACAAGATTCCAGAACGCCCCACTTTTATTTATAAAAAAGCCCCAAACTTAAAAAATGCCCTAGTAAATAGCTACTTACCACCTATAAGACGGGAACCAAGGATCATTACAAAAGGATTCCATCGATGTGGTATGTGCATTGGTTGCCGGGAGATTAAAAGTGATGGCACCAAGAAATTGGAGAAAATCCAGATCAACGATAAAAATATCTTGATCAAGGATTTTATTACGTGTAATACAAGTAATATTGTTTACTGTATCAAATGCACATGCCACTTATTTTATATCGGCCGTACTTCACGAGCCCTTAAAGTGAGAATAGGGGAACACTGTTGCAATATAAAAAGGGGACTCGATACCCATGCCTTGTCGTCCCATTTTAAAAAATTCCACAACTGTTCCCCTCAGTATATAATTAGGTTTGCAGGAATCAAATTGTTAAAGTGTAATACCCGCCAGCGAGACATTGCCTCATGTCTGGCTAAGAGTGAGATGCAGCTAATATATGAATGTAACACCTTACAACCATATGGTTTGAACAGTGATTTCGAACTGAAATGGTTCCTTTAGTCATTTCTGTGAATTTTTATTTGTTATGCTGTGATTTTGTATTGTTGCACTTTTTGTTCATGTTGCTATTATATTGTTCTTAATCGTTATTTGTTTTTAACGTTTTTATCAGGTTTATATTAAAGGACTCAATGTGCCTATTTATAAATGCAAAATTTTTCCATTCACCACTTCCGCCCGGCGGTCTATCCCGTTGTGAGACGCACTTCCGCCAGGACATTCAGAGGGCGGAAGTACGTGACGGTGTGGAGTCCATACGTGACTTCCGGTTGAGATCAGCGGCCGTGTTAGATGATGAAGTTCCTGGAGGGGAATACAAAAAGTGATGAACCTCTTGGTGGAGCCAGTGTGGACAACTTAATATGATGCAAGCGGAGGCAAAAAGCAGGAAAGTGACGCGCAAAGCGGGGCTTGGTGATTGGCTAATGGAGACTTTAAAGGGATTCTGGGAGGATGTGCTAACACAATGCCTTGATAAAGACCCCATTAGAAGGGTTGAAACGCGTTGGTGTTTGTGTTAGCGGACCTGAATTCCCGTGGCTGTCCCAGAGGATTCTGAGCTAAAACCAGATTGATCCTTATCCTGAGTTTGCCTACCCGGGTGGTTTGCTCCTTTCGGATGAGTAATAAGAATGCATTTGAGAACTGCTTACCATCAGTTCTCCACCTGTTCTGGTAATTGTTCGGTCCCTCAGGGGCATTGCTGTGGGATATTCCACTGTTTTATGTCATTTCAGCTGTATTTACTGTAATAAATTTGTTGTACTACAGATGATATGATCTGTCTTTTCCTACATGTGGAGTGGACATTATACAGAATTGAATGTGGATTAGAAGACTTATGAAGTTGTTGTAAGGAACGTATATTTTATTTCCTATTCACTGTTGTGGTGTCAACACTTGATTCAGGTGGCGCCTATTTTAGTGGGATCATACCCTCACATTTTCCACCCAGGGATCTTGCTTGCTCCGGTGCCCTCCACAGAAGTCAAACTCCTCATATAAAGCACAAAAACGAGGCGGCACTCGGAGACAGTGTAAACAGGTAAAAAATGTATTCAGACTAGATGTCAACGTTTCGGGGACCAACTCCACGTCTTCAGGACAAAAGTGCAAGTGCCAAACATGAAATATATAAGGTAACTTACCCAAAAGGCTCCCCCCACCACAAACGCTGTCCGTGGCCATTCCGCCCATCTCTCCACCGACGCACTTCCGCCCTCAATCCAGGGAGCGGAAATAGCACAGTGAGACCCGGTAGCGTGGCCATGGCAATGCTATAAACAAAAGCATACAAAACATCAGAGACCGTGTAAAAGGCATTGTGTACAGCGCATAAGTGTAAAAACAATCTTAAGGCTGTATATACATTATACAGTTAATCCAGAAAGTATTCACAGTGCTTCACTTTTTCCATATTTTGTAATGTTAGAGCATTATTCCAAAATGGAATACATTAATTTTTTGCCTCAAAATTCTACACACAGAACCCCATAATGACAACGTGAAAAAAGTTTTTTTGAGATTTTTTACAAATTTAAAAAAAATTTGCCATGAAGCTCAAAATTGAGGTCAGGTGTATCCTGTTTCCACTGATCATCCTTGAGATGTTCCTATAGATTAATAGGAGTCCACCGGTGGTAAATTCAGTTGATTGGACATGATTTGGAAAGGCACACAACTGTCTATATAAGGTCCCACACTGGACAGTGCATGTCTGAGCACAAACCAAGCATGACATCAAAGGAATTGTCTGTAGACCTCCAATACAGGATTGTCTCGAGACACAAATCTGGGGAAGGGTACCGGAAAATATCTGCTGCTTTGAAGGTCCCAATGAGGACAGCGGCCTCCATCATCCATAAATGGAAGAAGTTGAGACCCACCAGGTCTCTTCTTAGAGCTGGCCAGCTGTCTAAACTGAGCGATCGAGGGAGAAGGGCCCTAGTCAGTCAGGTGACCAGGAACACAATGGTCACTCTTTTAGAGCTACAGCATTCCTCTGTGGAGAGAGGAGAACCTTCCAGAAGGACAACAATCTCTGCAGCAATCCACCAATCAGGCCTCTATGGTAAAGTGGCCAGACGGAAAACACTCCTTAGTAAAAAAGCACATGGCAGCTCACCTGGAGTTTGCCAAAATGCACCTGAAGGACTCTCAGATCATGAGAAATAAAATTCTCTAGTCTGATGAGACAAAGATTGAACTCTTTGGCATGAATGCCAGGCATCATGTTTGGAGGAAACTAGGCCCCGCTCATCACCAGGCCAATACCATCCCTACAGTAAAGCATGGTGGTGGCAGCATCATGCTGTGGGGATGTTTTTCAGTGGCAGGAATTGGGAGACTAGTCAGGATAGAGGGAAAGATTAATGCAGCAATGTACAGAGACATCCTGGATGAAAACCTGCTCCAGAGCATTCTTGACCTCAGACTGGTTCATCTTTCAGCAGGACAACAACCCTAAGCACACAGCAAAGATATCAAAGGACTGACTTCAGTATAACTCTGTGAATGTCATTGAGTGGCCCAGCCAGAGCCCAGACTTAAATCCGATTGAACATCTCTGGAGAGATTTGAAAATGGCTATGCACCAATACTTCCCATCCAACCTGATGGAGCTTGAGAGGTGCTGCAAAGAGGACTGGGCAAAACTGCCCAAAGATAGGTGTTCCAAAATCTCCCGAATCACAAAAAACAGCATTCCGTACCTGCGTAGTACTTTGCGGAATACTTTGGAACACAGTTAAATATTGACCAGGTTACAGTGCTGGTTGGATACAGTGTGGGTCAGACACAGTGCGGGTTACAGTGCAGTTTGTATACAAAGCATGTCGGATACAATGCAGGTTACACTGTGGGTCAGATACAGTGCCGGTGGATACAGGGCAGGTCGGATATAGTGTAGGTGGAATTCATTGCGGGTTGTATATAGTGCAGATCACAAACAGTGCGGGTTGGATACAGTTTGTGTTGGATACAGTGTAGGTCGGATACAATACAGGTTACAGTGCGAGTCAGATACAGTGCAGGTGGATACAGGGCAGGTCGGATACAGTGTAGGTGGAATTCATTGTGGGTTGTATATAGTACAGATCACATACAGTGTGGGCTGGATACAGTGTGGGTTGAATACAGTGCAGGTTACAGTGCGGGTTGGATACAGTGCGGGTAGAATGTAGTGCAGGTCAGAGTGCGGGTTGGATATAGTGCACATTGGCTACAGTGCATTGTCGGATACAGTATGAGATACAGTGCAGGTCAGAGTGTGGGTTGGATATAGTGCTCATTGGCTACAGTGCAAGGTCGGATACAGTGTGAGATACAGTGCAGGTCGGATACAGTGCGGGATACAGTTCAGGTTGGATACAGTGCAGGTCAGAGTGTTGGTTGGATACAGTGTAGGCTACAGTGGAGGTTGGATACAGTGTGTGTCGCATACAGTGAGGGTTGGCTACAGTGCAAGGTCAGATACAGTGTGCATCGGATACAGTGCAGGTCAGATACAGTATGGGTTGCATACATTGTGAGTTGTATATATTGTTGGTCAGATACAGTGTGGGCAGGATAAAGTTCAGGTTACAGTGTGTGTAAAATACAGTGTGGGTTGGATACAGTGCAGGTGAAATGCAATGTGGGTTGGATACAGTGTGGGTCAAATACAATGCGGGTTGGATACAGTGTGGGTAGGATACAGCGCGGGTTTCAGTGCAGGTTAAATAAAATGTGAGTCAGATATCCTGTAGTGTGGGTCAGATACAGCACAGGTTACAGTGCAGGTCAGAAACAGTGCAGGTTGGCTACACCAATAGTGCACTTACTGTGATAGAGGGTCCTCATTGCGGGGATGTCAGCAGTGTCTTCATTGTTTTGTGGGGCCAGCAGTGTCGACAGTGCAGGGTTGCCAGCGGTGTCTTTAAAGTGGTAGTGTCTGCAGTGCAGAGGTGTCAGTGGTGTCCTCAGTGTGGTGGTGCTGGCAGTGCAAGGGTGCCAGTGGTGTCTTCAATGCGGTGGTGCCAGCAGTGTCAGCAGTGCAGGGGTGTCAGAGGTGTCCTTAGTGTGGTTGTGCTGGCAGTGTTGGCAGTGCATTGGTGCCAGCGGTGTCCTCAGTGCAGGCATGCCAGCAGTGTCCTTAGTGTGGTGCTGGCAGTGTCAGCATTGCAGGGATGTCAATGGTGTCCTCAGTGTGGTGGTGCTGGCAGTGTCAGCGGTGTCCTCAGTGCGGTGGTGCCAACAGTTTTGGCAGTGCAGGGGTGTCAGCGGTGTCCTCAGTGTGGTGTTGCCAGCAGTGTTTGCAGTGCAGGTATGTCAGCAGTGTCCTCAATGCGGTGGTGCCAGCAGAGGTGGCAGTGCAGGGGTGCCTGCAGTGTCCTCAGTGTGGTGGTGCCAGCAGAGTTTGCAGTGCAGGGGTGTCAGTGTTGTCCTCAGTGTGGTGGTGCCAGAAGTGTCGGCATGTGCAGGGGTGATAGAGATGTCCTCAGTGCAGGAGTGCCGGCAGTGTCTTCAGTGTAGGGGTGCCAGCAGAGCAGGGATGTGGACGGCAGTATTGGCAGTGTGGGGGTGCGGGCAGCGGTGTCGGCAATGCGGGCCATGGTGCATGTGATGGGGGCATCTATCTTGCCCCATTATACTCTATGGGAACCCGCTGGTTGGCTGGAAGCCATGACAGACAGCTCTCTCAGCTAATAAGCGGTCAGCCCATTAAATACAAGGGGACTAATGCCTGAGGCAAATTCTCAGGATCCGACAGTGGGATCCTGAGGTTTTGCCTCGATTGGGGATCCAGGGCAGGCAGGGAGATCTGAGCGATGCCTTGGATCGCCCCGAATCCCCTAGGTTACGGGGGGTTACTTTACCATAATTGCACCCTTTTTATATTTATTCCTTGGACTTTTGCAATTTTATCTCACTCTTCCCTGCAAAAAAAAGTCAATTGGGTTTTAAATTGCAAAGATGTGTGTTCAGTCTTCTTTAGTTTATTAGATTTTTTCAATATTTTATAATAACCCAAAAGTTCTGGTGCTAGAGACGAGCAAAATCACTGCATTCAGAAGGATTGGCCACAATATACCTCACTTGTTTCAGGCAATAAAAAATGTTGTGGACAGTTCATTTGCTGAATCGAACTTTCTTCCTGCACATCAACCTTGGATTTAAGAAAAACTTACTTTATGCAAACTGAGTTTGCATACTGCAGAAATAAATGTCCTAGATAAATGCCAGGATTAAACATGATATTTTTGTAGGCCTTCAAATCAGAATACTGTTAAGAGATGGCAGATTTGAAAGAAATTTGAATGAATTGAGAAAGTTGCATGGGGAATTACAAGGCCAAAATCTAATCTAAAATGGGGCTTGACCTTTTAATGTATTGAAAGGCAAAGAGCAAAAGCTGTTCTGTTATTAAATATAAATATAAAAAAAATTTGGACTCTCACTTGGACATTTTTCTGGAAAATATTGGTGCCGTGAGCGACAATCATGGTGTTTTTATCAGGATATTTTTAACAAGCAGAAGCTTTACCAAGGCAAATGAAGCACCATTTTGCTGATTGACAACGTACAGTATTACTGGATTCTTAAGAGAGACATCTCTGAAGCAAAAAAACAGCAGAAAATAAAAAAAGATACTTTGAATATACAAGATTATCTATTTGATTTAATTTGTAAGTGTATGGGTTTTCAAAAACTAAAATTTATCTCACTCAAACACCTTATTTGATAAAGAAAATTCACAATCATATCTTAATTTAAAAGAATAAATATTATAAGAATCATGTATTTTCATCCTTGGGACATGTTTTTTTTCCAAGTATAGATGTAGCCATGCTCATCTAGCACTCTTGGCGCAGCTAGGCGATCCGGCACCTAGCCACGCCGAGGTAGCATACAGATATGCTCCCATTGATGCAAATGGGGCACCAGTGACCGCCCCATCATGCCGGGGTGCATATGTAGCCACAATGTATAATGAATTACTTCCAAATATTTTTGAATTATAGTTGATACTATACTTAACTTTCTTCATCTTATTTTATTGATCTAATCAAATAGGATAAAAAGAAAAACCTCAACCATCAAACACTGTCCATTCCTTGGAGCTTCTCAAGACAAAATGAGTTAATAATTGTAAAGCCATATACATCAATATAAATAAATTAAGTGCTCACTTGCATTATTTAAATAAATAAATAAAGATGCCAAATACTGTATATTGCATTATCATAAATAAAGGGAATATAGATTATTTACTATTAAAAGGGGCACATATATACTTTATAAAGAGGGTCCACATAACAGTTTCAATTAAAAAGTGGGACACATTTCTCTTTTTATTATTATTGTTAAACCAGCTACGGAAACATGAAAGGCTGATGTTTCCGCCCATCACATTCTCCTTTTCCCTATTTTTCAGAAAACACATCTTTTTTTTAACAGATTGACAGGTAAGATAGCTTAAATTTCAGTGATCGTGTCTGTCAATGTGTTTTTTTGTGTACTTTTTATGGTGAGTAAACTTACAGTTTGTTTAACCACAGGTTAATGTACCTGACATTTTGGAATAAAGGTAATAGCCAGTGAGGTGCAGGACTGTGGGGGTTATTCAGAGCTATTAGCAAACCAAAGTAGTTAGCAATTAGGCAAAACCATGTTACACTGCAGGTGGGGCAGATGTAACATGTGCAGAGATTTAGATTTGGGTGGTATATATTGTTTCTGTGCAGGGAAAATACTGGCTGCTTTATTTTTACGCTGCAATTAAGATTTCAGTTTGAACACACCCCACCTAAATCTTTGTATGGATTATTAGGTCGACCACATCTGGGTCAAGAGTGACTAGGTCGACACTGACAGAAGCTTGACATATGAATAGGTCAACATGGTTTAAAGGTCAACATGGTCACATGAGCATAGTCAACACAGGTTTTTAGGAGTTTTGGGTGGGTTTCTGGATAATGAAGACATCTGGGACCACCATCAGTTGAAACACATCCACTCGCCACACTTTGGGCACAGTGGCTCACTACACTCGCCACAAGGTTAATAACCAACTCCATGCCCACTTGTATAGAGAAGGTATGAAAAAGTCCAAACCCCCCAAAAAAACTCTAAACACCTGTGTCAAGATTATGTTTGTTGACTATGTGCATGTCGACTTAATGACCATGTCGACCTTCCAACCATGTCAACCAAGTCATATGTTGACCTTCTGTCATTGTCAACCTAGTCACTGTCGACCATGTGGTGTTGACCTAGTGACTGTTGACCTAGACACAGTCGAACTAACACCTGTATACCCCCAAATCTAACTCTCTTTGCAGTTTTCATCTGCCCCACCAGCAGTGCAGTATGATTTTGCCAAACTGCTAACTTTTTTGGTTTGCTAACAACTCTGAATAACCCTCTTTGTGTGAGAATGTCCATATTTTAAAGTGGCGATCATTTGCAAGGATGGTTTTGCAGCCTTGCAGAACTTTTTATTTATTTAAACACTTAACTAGCATGGTCGCATCAGATGCGACCACACCAGACTGGGCTTTCCATGACATGGTTGCATCTGATGCGACCAGTCAGAAATGCCCACTGTGCTGCTGTGGGAAGAGATTCTTCCCACAACCGTCAATGTAAGAGGGACCTCCCGGTTCTATGGAGCTTATGGCTCTTTCTCTAGTGTGTCCCGATCACTGTGGTAACAGTAATCGGGAAGCCCGGCATCAACCCCTCCCACCCGGCAGCTACTGAGACTGAGCAGCAGCCGCCGGGATGTCAGCACCACTCCCCCTGTATGTGCCCGGTGGTTGCAGAGTACAGCAGCCACCGGGTTGTCAGCGCTGCTC
The DNA here is from genome assembly GCF_028390025.1 of Pseudophryne corroboree. Classification (NCBI taxonomy): domain Eukaryota; kingdom Metazoa; phylum Chordata; class Amphibia; order Anura; family Myobatrachidae; genus Pseudophryne; species Pseudophryne corroboree. Next base: position 1,019,962,750 of record NC_086444.1, read on the forward strand.
CCCCCTGTATGTGCCCAGTGGTTGCAGAGTTCAGCAGCCGCCGGAATGTCAGCGCCGCTCCCCCGTATGTGCCCGGCAGTTGCAGAGTGCAGAAGCCGCCGGGATGTCAGTGCTGATGCCCCCGCAGTGGAGCATGTTCCGAGCAAATGCTACTCTCTGCATATTGGGGGTAAAATAGTAAAATGACGCTTTAAAAAAAATAATAATACAAAAAAAAATACATATACACTGTCCACAGGAGGAGGAGGGAGTGGGGTGCAAAAAATTTATTTTATGATGGGGCTAATGGACACGGGGTGGTGCGAGACACCCCCTAAGAATATTTTACCAAAAAAATAAATAAATATAGTTTTAAAAAAGTTTTTTAAACCATATTACATTTTTAAAAAACCCGACAATTTCTGACCGGTTTTGGTGACAAAAAAAATCATCAGTTAAGTGGTTAAACAAATAAACTGAATTGCCATTTTCAGTGGTTTTGTGTAGATACATTTTGAAATTGTAAGATTTTCCAAATCATGAAATTATATACCTGTAATTCTCTAAGTAGTATTATATTAATCTATTCTAAAATAGTAAACATTTGAAATCATAAATAGTGCGTTATCCCTTCCAGTAGTTGTTATACTTTTTCTAATCACAGTGGAAATTAATATGTGAGATGCATGTGCTTGATATCAATAGCATGCTTTGCTCTTTGCTTAATCTCTAAATAAAATCTCTCCACAATTAATTTATTGTGTTTGCTTTGCTGACTGTGTCATTCTTTTTTTATATTCGATCAATAATTCTTCTATCCCCATTCTTATTCACCATTTTTGAAATAATTAAAATACTGTTACCCAAATATAAAATTATTTTCCAATTTCTGTACACATTAATATACTGCTTGCTTATGTGACCAGGGATTTCCTATATTGTGTGTCAGTCTCATTGTGTGTACTGTAAGTCTTTAATATTATATAATAGTGCCTCTAAATGTGCTACAAACAACCTGGTTTTAATACCATTAATACTATCAATTAACATGAAGGGTGGGTTGAAGGAGGTCCACAAAGGAGTGTATATTTTTAGATACAGACCATTTACCTATAGGTATGCACTACAATTTTTGAGAACCTGTTACATTAAAATACATTGTCCTTATAAGATATTAAATAAATTATGGTCCCAATACTAATAAGGAAATCATGCCCCTTAACTTAATAATTAACCTCATCCAATATTCTTTTGCTAATCATGCTGCCAATTTTATTAATGAAACCATTTCCCTAATCTTACTAATTATTTAATGCTCCTATGTTACTAATTTTTTAATACCCACAATTTTATTGATTACTTTAGCCTTGCAGGATTATTATGTTCATCCCTATATGACACACAGCTGTTACTGTTAGTAATATTGTCATTAGTGCTTCAAGTACTACACACTGATCTGCCTAGTGAGTACCTGAAATATTATTAATATATATTTTTCTGTAGTAGCTCCAGACCTACTCCTAGACTGCGATCACCTCAGTCCGTTTAGTTCCTTGTTTGACATCACAAACACGCCCTGCGTTCGGCCAGCCACTCCCCCATTTCTCCAGCCACTCCTGTGTTTTTACCTGGCATGCCTGCGTTTTTTAGCACACTCCCTGAAAACGGACAGTTTCCGCCCAGAAACACCCACTTCCTGTCAATCACACTACGATCACTCGAGCAATGAAAAAACGTCGCTTGAGCTTGTGTAAATCTACAAAGTTTTGTGTGAAAGTACTTAGCGCATGCGCGCTGCCTACCATGCGCATGCGCATTTTTGCCATTTTTTCACTTAATCGTTGCACTGTGAAAATCGGCAGCGAGCGAACAACTCAGAATGACCACCATTATGTTCTGCAAACAAATCATACTTAAAAAAATAAATCTAAAGGTAACCCATAAATTAGAATTGTACAGAAGTCTAGACTCTGAGTTTGTAGATTTGCTAATAAAAACTAAAGATCTGAAACCCACACACTTGTTCTCATTGACTTTATTTGACATTTTTAAGGCTGCACTCTGTGGAATGCCCTCCATGCACAATAACACTTTCATGTAGTCTCCAAACCTTCTACATTCTCTGAGTACCCAACTTTCAGATGGGTGTGATATGTCATCAATTATAATGTTGATATTCATTGTGTTGACATGAGAATGTTGACATGGTCATAATGCTGATGTAGACCATGTTGGCATTCATCATGTAGACAGTGATGAAATGTTGACATGTTAGAATTTAATCATATCATTCCTGGTGGTCCAGCTGTGACTTACCTGTTCTTGATGGCTGCAGTGTCTTCAGCTATGTCTTCCAGGTTACATCACTCAGGTGACTGTGACTTCTGGGTAAGACCACCGATACTCTGGTGTTTAAGTGAGTATATCTGGCCTAGCCCTAATTTTTACCTCTAACACAACTCACAGCTTAAACCATATTGTCTATATTCTGACTATGTCAACTTTTTATCTGTTGACATTCTGAGAATGTTAACATGTTGGCTGTCAACATCATAACTGTTCACATTGTGGTGTCACCATAATGAACATTGCCATTGTCAATCTTTTGACTACATCCTCTTCAGACAAGCTTATCATATTCCAGAACCACTCATATAACCTCCATAAGCTATAATACTAATTACCTCCTCCCTAACAGTGCACACATAATATTACATATTACACTGAGAAAAAATACAGCTGGGGGAAAACCAAACTTTGAGTTTTTTCCCTGTTTCAGATCTCAGATTAGTCACAAATGTACAAATGGACACAATAACTATATACAGTATATTCAGTTTATCTTCTGGTAATCATGCAATATTTTTCTTTCATCAACCAAAAAGATAATACCTCCAAGAAAGAAATCAAAAGGAATAGCTCCTCATAGTGTTTAAAAGTTTAACACCACCCTGCACCCCCTTCCCTTCCACATGCCAGCAAAATGGTGTGCTCCTGCGGCAGACACGTGTTCATGAAGGTATAAAACAGGTAGAAAGGCACTGATTACATCATCTGTTAATTAAATGGTTTGCCGGAAGGAGCTAAATGAGATTGAAAAGGGGATTATTGCAGGCTGTGCTATGTCATGTTTAGGGGCATAGCCAGAACTTTGTGGGCCCCATAGCAACATTTTAAAGGGGCCCCAGTCCCAATGCTTCTAGAGAGGCAATTCTCTGCAGCAGTTGTTAATTTTATGGCCTATAATAGTGCCCTAGTTCATTTTCTGAAACATAGTAATGCCTTATATAATTTTATGCCCTATAGTAATGCCCTAGTTTCTTTTATGAATTTTAGTATTGCTTAAGTGAACTCTATGTCACATTTCAGAGCTGCCAGTACACATTATGATGCACAGTACCCCCAATCCACATTATGATATATAGTGCTACCTGTTCATATTGTGCCTCATTACAGTGCCCCAGTTTATATTATATAACATTTAAATGCCCTCTAGTTAATTTTATACCACCCTACGATGAGCAGGTACAGGGGCATACCTAGGTATATTGAGGGACCCAGGGAAAAAGTTTGAAAGGACCCCTATGTACCACTCAATGGTGAAAAATGTATATAACCCATGTAACTTTGTCAGTGAAGGTGGGCCCCTCTCAGCTATGGACTCCACAGCAGCTGCACTGCCTGCACCTATGGTAGCTATGCCCTTGGTCATGTTTCTAGCACGATGCTGAACTGGTGTGCAGAAAATTTGGTAACCCAGATGGACTGACCAGCTCAGAGTCCAGATCTTAACCCCATTCACAACCCCTGGGATGAAGTGAAGTGATGGGGGCATTCTAGACCAACTCAACCTTCTTCAGTATCGCAGTTGGTCACTGTACTTTAGGGGGTGTGGCAAAACATGCCAGCTGCTGTTATCCAGGATCTTGTGGAGAGTTTGCCAAGAAGGGTGTCTGCAGTAATCGCTGCACATCTATCTATCTATCTATCTATCTATCTATCTATCTATCTATCTATCTATCTATCTATCTATCTATCTAGTTTTTTCTGTAATAGGTTAGGTAACCTGTTACTCAGCCAATGTTCTAGAACAACAGGTCCCAGCATTTATTTTGGGATTGTAGTTCCACAGAACCAGAAGTCATAAATTTGAGATGGTGACTTCTGGTTCTGTGGCTTTTAATTTGGCTGGGGGATGAGAAAACTAACACCAATAAATTGACATGGTAGTATTTGTTCTTCTTTGGCCCCACAACCCCAGGAGCTTGTGAGAATTTATACATATATATAACATTTTATTTTGTGATATTTTCTTATTTACTATTGTTGTCAATGTCAAACAGCTGGAGTGCCATAATGTAATTAGGTTAGTATGAGGCTCATTTCGCAAGGACTTTTAGAATTTTGTTTCTATAACTCCAGCTATGTATAGCTTTTATATATGCTTTACTTCTTTGAGTGAACATGGAATAACGTAATGAAACATAATATACAGCAGGCCACAAAATAATGTATGTGTTATATGTTCTGTCCCTTTGTCGTACAAAATCTGACCCTTAAATTCCTGGCATGTTACAGTACTGTTACAAGAATAGTTTTTCAGAAATCCACCAGATGGTGCTGATGCAGTAACATTGAAATATTTTATCTGAAAAATGTTACTTAACTGGATAAAATGTAAGAAAACTGTTTTTAGACAGATGCTACTGTGTTTGATGTTACGTATATCAAAAAATTTTAGATGAGAAAAAAGAGGTCATTAAAGGGTAATACATTTATTATGTGAAGGAAAAATATTTTACTAGTCCAAACAACAGAAAATCTATGATTTATATAGCATAATACAAGCTTTCTTTTGTTCGTTGTGACATGAAATTCTCCTAATCCACCTTAATGCTTGTTTTTGTTATTCTTTTTGTTATCTATGCTTTTGCTAATGTACAGGGGGGAGTGCAGGCTGTATAGAGATTACTGAAGTACATTGTAGGCTTTGGAATAAAATATGGCCAGTTTATTATCCTTAGGTGAGAATAGAAACAACAATGCATAGAGGCAGATTGCACTAAAAATTGTCATTGTCAACAGCAGACAGACATGTTGCTAAAAGTATTTTGGTGCATAACATCCATTATTTTGTGTTGTTTGTCTTGCCAAATAATAGATTTTTTTTACATTTGCAGGAACCTAAATTAAGGATAGGTAATTTTCATCCAATGTATTTGGGGATTATATGTGAGCTCTTCTAATTAAAACAACACTTCAATAACATAGTAAAACCCATCATTTACAAATATCAAGTGACTACAGGGAAAAAAATGTACATTTTAAAGTGTATTTTTAATAAACATTTCACAAAAAAGTAGTTGTGTGTGAGTACTTACTGGCTGTTGTAAGCTATCTTACTGCTAACTGAGAGTTGTGTGTGCTGTCAGGAAAATAAATACAGTATATCAAACATTTTGTAAAATGGACACTTTTTGGCATGTTTTGGTGGGTGACAAACTCCTACATTTATTAAGGCAAACTCCCAGGAAAATAAGAGCAGAGACACTATTTTTAAACTCAGCATGCTGTAAATTGCCATAATACTACTTTATAACTGTCTTTCTCAAGTTTGCCAACTGTTATTTCTCTAATTTTCCATTCTCCATCCCATTTCTGGTCCCCATTCTCTCTCCCCCATCTCTCTCTCTCTCCTCCTGTCTTTACCCATCTATTTCTCCATCCCCTATCTGCCACCTCTTTGACCACTTTTTTTTCTTCATCTCTTTCCCTGTCTCTCACAATTTTACTTGTTCCCTCTTTTTTCTTGACTCCTTTTTTTTACTTTCTCTCTTTTATTTGTAGCCCTCTTTCTTCTCTCCACAATGTTTTCCCTCGCACCCTTTTTTTCTGCCTCTCTCTTCCTTATTCATCTCCATCCTCTTTTTCTCTCTCTTCCCACTTTAGTTAATTATTAATGGCATTGGGAGGTTTTGTTTTTTAGAATGAGCATGGAAAAGGTTGTGTTGTGTTATCTGAGCTCTCCTTTTAATTGATCCTAACACTGGATACCTGCTATACTGTAGCTGAGGATTACCCTAAATTCATGCTCGGTTAACCATGTATGCTTTCTTGGCAATCCTGCTCCCTGCTGGTGCTGATTAACGGCAGCTACAGCTGTGCTGATGTGATCAAACATTTGCCAGAGTATCTGCTTGCTGCTGCATCTTCATTCTAATGCTGCCAATCTGAGTCTCCTCACCTCCCCCACAGTGCAGGCTGGAGGTTTGTGTTATGCCAGCATTTCTGGCATGAAGGTCAATATCTTGGAGCAAGAACAAGATTACCTGGGTATGCAGAGTGTACTGTATATGCTCATCATTGATGGCAGTGGAAGGGAGCAGTTGTGAGCAATTGGCATGTGCAAACTGTTGGAAATTTGTATATACATAGGATATAGCAGTTATCTGTACACACCAGTGGGTGCCTTATAATTATGAGTAGTCCAGTTACTCATTTTGTTGAGTGGTTCTAGACAAAGATAAAGCAGGTACAGCTGCTATACTGATAGCAGCTGCTATCACTGCTATACACACTGGTAACTGGACCAGGATGTCACTAGTCAGTGTGAGTATGTAGGTACCGGGTTACTGTGCAGGATGCTCAAACAGAATTTCAAACAGCAGGAATCGCTAGTCTCACTGGAACTAAGTGGAAGACTGCTGTCTTTCATTGTGGCACTCTAACACAGCCTCAAGATGGTTCTGCACATGCTCATTAGTATCCTTGGTAACCATCTTAGTACAGGGAATGAAGCTTTAATGGATGACTAGCAAAACAAAAGTATACTCCATTTTCAATGCAAATTGGGTGTGCAAGTGGCACTTACATACATTGGTCTGATTCTGGCAGTCTATATGAGGGATGTGCATTGTGCAATAAGTTTCCAGATGCACAAAATGTAATACAGTATATTTACAAAGTGAACATTAAATGTTTTCAAAGTATCGCCAGAGGAGTCTATACTAAGTTGTATGAGCTGAAACCACTTGGTGAAGCAGCGAGACCAGTCTGAAGTAGGTATATCTTCTACATGCTGAATGTAAGTCTCCACTGCAGCTTCCAGTGACTCATAATGAATTTCCATGCATCTTGCACTTGATTTGTGCCAACACAGAGAAGTCGAAATTGGCCAGGTCTTGACGGCATTGCAGATTACCAAGCTTCTATATGCATTCATGTGCAGGAAAATCCACCAATTTCTTGGACTTGTGGGCAGGTGCATTGTCATGATTGAGAATGACATCACAAGAGTGAGTTCTTGGACAGCACTGGGAAAAGGCTTTCAGCACTTGCGGTGGGCATTGGTTGGTGTACAAGTCCCTAGTGATTGTGCACTGCTGCACAAGTGGTATGGTAGCAACATGGCCAGAAAAGCAGCCACCATCTGCATGGTCATGCTGCTCTCACATCAACTATGGTCGACACAGCAGCAACATTGTCCTCGGTGATGGCAGACAGAGCTCGACTACACAATTCCTCAACTTCAAGGAACCATCCCCAGCACTGAAATTCTGCAAACCACACAAACAAAGTCATAAAGGATCATGGCTCTCCAGTGGTCTCTGTTGAGCTTCATAACCAGTTTGTGAAGGAAATGAACATGCTGACTTCTTCGGTGTCCAGAGCTGCTTATATATGGTTCTTAATATTTCACAAGAACTTTAGTCAGAGATTACAGTTCACAACCAGACAGTCAGAATGTGTCTACTCTACCTATGCACTGCACATCCGGAATCTTACTGGATCGATAACTTATCAAATTACATAATAAATGAAGATTCAATAAAGGAGCATTTTATTTTCAAACAAACTGATTTTGTGATACTAAACTGCAGTTTCACAAACAATAGTAAAATTTGCCAAGAAAAGACGTGGCTGTGACTGAAACTTTAGCATAGACTGCTGGCTGTTTGAATGTTCGTGACTATTAACATATACTGTATTTAGAGGTAATCAGCACTGTGAGCATACAGTATGATAGGATATTACATATAAATACCACCAAACTGGTTATATACTGTAGTACAGTATATCTCTGTATAACAAAGCAAAATTAATATTGCAACTGGCAAATTATAATACCCTATAAATACCCTGCTTCTGCCTGAATAATTACATTTACTATATATAAATTCTGGAAAGCTGAAAAAACAGCAACAATGAACATCCACTATAAGATATTATCAAATGATAATACATCCCCTCTGTACAGTCCACATAAACTCACATTTTGTCTTCCAACATTGCTGGGTGATCATATCATATACAACCCATTAAGAACCTAGCAACCTGGGGAACCATTATGTGACAAGTAGCATCTATCCTTGTGTATCAATGCCTATTTCCCTATAGATTGTAAGCTTGCGAGCAGGGCCTTCCTACCTCTGTCTGTCTGTCTGTCTTTGCCCAGTTTTGTTCTATAATTGTTGTTCTAATTGTAAAGCGCAACGGAATATGCTGCGCTATATAAGAAACTGCTAATAAATAAATAAATAAATGAAAAAAAAAAGATATAAACAAACTCCAACCACATGAGATACTTCTTTCAGGCATACTATCAAAAAGAGTGTTAATTCTAAAAGTTAATTCAACTAAATTATTAAACTTCTATATCTACATAATATAATTGTATCCTTATTGTTATTGTATTAATACAGGACCACATTTATAAATAGAGAAAGCAAATTCCTAATGATATAATATAATAAAATAAAATATTTAAGCTGATTTATATCTAAAGTAAGATCAAGCTAACACACACAAATAGTAATTGTAATTGCACAGTTCTATTTCTATGGATTTGTATACAGCCATTATTAATTAAAGGCTTCCAAGTTAGCACAATACATCCAATGAAAATATCTTATTCAACAACAAATTCTAAAACATATACAGATGAAAAGAATGCAACATCAAAAGAAAAAAGTATTATTCTGGCCTTTATAGATTTGTAATATAATTATCACCCTCTATCTTTGCATTTTTCTAAACTTTATTTTGTTTTGTACATAACATTGTACAGTAATTAAGCAAAACAACTGATTGGTGACTAAACTGTAATAATACAGAAAGAAGTCAAAAGCAGAGACTACAACAATATAATAATGGAACATAAAATGGTATACAATTGACAAAGCTACAGGAGGGTATGTGTTTTAGAATAATAGATACTGTACTGTAGAAATAACTGAGATGGGCAGAATGGAATAACAGGGAGGGAGGAATGAAGGCAGGAGGAGGGAAGGGAAAACCAGAATTGGAGAGCTACAGAGAGTATTGTAAAAGTAATACTATAGACTCCAAATTTGTGGGATCTGCAAATAAGGTAGGCTGTAATTTGTCATTTTTAATATTTGTAATATTTCTTCTGGACCCATATTATTTTTTGTATTTGTTTTTGTCCCATATTTATTTGTAATTACATTTTACATTTTCCTGTAGGTTAGTCCTATCAACACATATTTTTGTTTTTCTTTTTCTTAAGATCTTAAGATTTAGTAAATATACACATTGGGAAAAAAGGATTATTATTATTATTATTATTATTATTACATTTTATTTATAAGGTGCCACAAGTGTTTCACAGCACCGTACAAAGGACAGTACAGGGAAACAAAACTTAGCATTACAGTAAATAAATAACAAAAATAGAGTACAGGTAACAAAGAGCACCACAAATCTCAAAACATAATACAGCTAAGATGTAAGTAGCGAGGGAGTAATCATCATACTACTTGGTGCTGGTGGCCATAGATAGAGATGAGCCTTTACTAGAAGGAGAAAATGTGGGTAAAGATGGTCGCTGAGTAGGAGTTAGCTGCGAGTGAAATGTGTCGAGAGGAGGGCTTTGACAATAAGAGAAAAGAGGGCCCTGCTCTGAAGGGCTAACAATCTAGTGGGAAGGGGCGACTGACAGATGACATGAGGTGCAAGCAAGTGGGAGGTAACCTGATGGCAGTATGTAAGCAAAGCAGAGATGTTCAAGGCATGAGGCAAGTATCCATACCCAGCATTATGCAGTTTCTCACAAGTATATGCAGGCTCTGATAATATAAGGATTCAGATGTGCATTCTAACTTTCTAAACTTCAGGTCAAAATTTCATTTCATTGCCCCTACCTCTTAAATTTTGACAAAATTAATACTTTTTTAAAGGGACAAGGCTGAAACAGCAAATTTAATGATAGTCCAGGTATTTCTGGAAAAAGTGGCAGTACATTATAAGATCATCATTATTAACATCAAATATAAAGTAAGTACATAGAGCCCTTTTAACTAGAACTACCCAGTTCATTAGTGCCCCCAGTAAATGACAGTAAATGATAGTTCAGATATAGTTTAATCCTTTTAATGGTCATGAGAAATCTGAAGAGAAAGGTATGAAAAGAAATGTGAGTGGTGCCAATGCAAAATGCATTAGAGAAGTTTTGTAGAACAGGCCATCGGAAACCATATTGTAGGTAAAAGTTTTCAAGTGAATGAGACATAAACATCAAACATAAAAAGGAAAACTTTGAAACATTTTGTAAACATTTGCAATCTGGCAGAATATTATTTTTCTAATTATACAATTTTTTTTCATACCCAGATGGGGTTAGATTTTTATCTATTTTATTAATGCTCAGCTATAAGATAAATACAGTAAATACAGTAGCAAATGCAAATGGCTTGTGTTGGGAGACTGACAGCAAAATGCACACTTATTAGTCTACACATCTGGTAAATTAATTTCAATAAAGGTGTTTAATGGAGCATCATACAGTATGTTTGATGCTAAGAGTGTAAAGAGATTTCATTCCCCATACCCCCAACACTTGACTTGAAAAGTAGCAAACATTAACAGACAATGTGATACAGTATGTTAAAATTGGCATGAAGGTAGATGGGAGAAAGTTCTTTTGCACTATTATTGTCTGTTAGACATTTTTTGCCCAGTATTTCTGTGTGATCAGATTTTTTAACTTACCCTTTGGGTGTGATGCTGAAGATGTGTGGCCTCAATAGTTTTATTATCATTAAAAATAAAAATTATATAAATAAAAAGAGACATGCAGTGGTAGGGATGCACACATGGCCGTTGAAGATGAATGTGTGTCCAGTTCAACAGATGATAACCAGTTTTGAATGTTTTTTAAATTTGTTTTTCTTTCAGATTTACAGTATAAAATATTCACAAAGGGTTCCAGAAACAAAACAAATGTAAAAGGAAAAGGGGCATGGACGGAATGGAGTCCATTGGCAGGGGTAGACTATAAAGCATACAAATAATAATAATAATTTTATTTATATAGTAATCTTTCTCCAACTGGACTCAAGGTGCTTTACAGGCATCAAAAACAATGCACATAATACAGACGATTTAAGTAATACAGCAATAGATAAGCCACACAGACATAAAAGAAAACCTTGAGCATACAGAAAGCATAATGCATGATTGGTGTAGGCATTTCGGATAATAACTTCCAAGGGTTGTGTATTCAACCCTCACAAGGTACCAAGTGTGTCAGCCATCTTGGGTGCACTGCGTAGGATTACCCAGGGTTGAATAGTCCACCCCTAGAAGAAATAACACAAAATGGGGAGATTGCAGAGTCCTAAAGTTCAGAGTAGGGTTCCAACAAAATCATCAGGTTCATGTAATTTTCATCCATCTACAAGTGCACAAGATGAAGCAGCCATGTTGGGCGCACTACTAAGATTACACTGTAGGAGATGAGCCATACAAAAGCCAAATGCATGTATGGGTGTAGTAGGATGCTATACCCTGCACAGAAAGATACAAATGAAGAACACCCTGCCCATGGAGGAACTATCTGAGGCAGCCATCTGGAGCACACTGCATAGGTTGCTGCTGGCAGGTTATGCAATCAGTGGAGGTAAACATTACAGGAATAGCACACAGTGGGGTGGAAGTATGCTGTAAAATGAAAAAGAAGAGAAAATACATTTAAAGGAGCCCACAGATGGAGGAAAACTGTAATAACATTATTTTGAGGAAATTATAAATGCCCTGATCTCATGGGAGCAGTACGGGTGGGTGTGAGAATGTGGGGAGCACATTAATGTCCAATGGAAATGACCCTGCTGGTCTTGGTCCTGATGCTCACACCCCTCAGTCCCCTGCTCAGTTTGTGTGGTAGACCCAGGGCAGTCATAATGTTTTCAGATGGAGAGGTAGTAGGCATTGGTCCTGGTGTTCTAATGGCAGAGGTGAGGAGAGGCTACATAATGATCCTGAGTAGCAGTGTTTGAGGAACTTTTTTAATTAGAGATTCTAGCATAGTCCAAATCCAGTTCAAACTCCAGTTCTAACTTCACAAATGCTTGCAGGCCAAGTCCTGACTGCAGGCCTTGAGGATATTGCTCTTAGATGCTACAACTATATCAGCTGGCAAGAGGGGAGGTGTGCAATCAGAAGTTCAGCTAATTAATAGAGGGGATTTTGCATTGAAGTCAGATCACAGACAGTCGCAGACAAACTTTCTTGTGGTGTGAAAAGTAAGCCAGAGAGAGATCATAAAGTCAGGTATACAAGCATGAGGATAGTCTTTTTTACCTGTGAAGAAAGGAGAGATGGTTTTCAATTTCGGCTCCAACTACATCCTTAAAATACATCCTTAACAAATGTATACTTCACAAATGCTTGCAGGCCAAGTCCTCACTGCAGGCCTTGAGGATATTGCCCTTAAATGCCACACATGGAACAAAATAGTGAGCCTGACTATCAATAATAAGGATAATAAGATTTTACTTACCGATAAATCTACTTCTCGTAGTCCGTAGTGGATGCTGGGACTCCGTCAGGACCATGGGGATTAGCGGCTCCGCAGGAGACAGGGCACAAAAATAAAGCTTTAGGATCAGGTGGTGTGCACTGGCTCCTCCCCCTATGACCCTCCTCCAAGCCTCAGTTAGGATACTGTGCCCGGACGAGCGTACACAATAAGGAAGGATTTTGAATCCCGGGTAAGACTCATACCAGTCACACCAATCACACCGTACAACTTGTGATCTGAACCCAGTTAACAGTATGACAAACGTAGGAGCCTCTGAACAGACGGCTCACAACAATAACAACCCGATTTTTTTTTGTAACAATAACTATGTACAAGTATTGCAGACAATCCGCACTTGGGATGGGCGCCCAGCATCCACTACGGACTACGAGAAATAGATTTATCGGTAAGTAAAATCTTATTTTCTCTGACGTCCTAGTGGATGCTGGGACTCCGTCAGGACCATGGGGATTATACCAAAACTCCCAAACGGGCGGGAGAGTGCGGATGACTCTGCAGCACCGAATGAGAGAACTCCAGGTCCTCTTTAGCCAGGGTATCAAATTTGTAGAATTTTACAAACGTGTTCTCCCCCGACCACGTAGCTGCTCGGCAGAGTTGTAATGCCGAGACCCCTCGGGCAGCCGCCCAGGATGAGCCCACCTTCCTTGTGGAATGGGCCTTGACAGATTTAGGCTGTGGCAGGCCTGCCACAGAATGTGCAAGTTGAATTGTGCTACAAATCCAACGAGCAATCGTCTGCTTAGAAGCAGGAGCACCCAGCTTGTTGGGTGCATACAGTATAAACAGCGAGTCAGATTTTCTGACTCCAGCCGTCCTTGAAATATATATTTTCAATGCCCGGACAACGTCCAGCAACTTGGAATCCTCCAAATCGCTAGTAGCCGCAGGCACCACAATAGGCTGGTTCAGGTGAAACGCTGACACCACCTTAGGCAGAAACTGAGGACGCGTCCGCAGTTCTGCCCTGTCCGAATGGAAAATCAGATATGGGCTTTTATACGATAAAGCCGCCAATTCTGATACTCTCCTGGCTGAAGCCAGGGCCAGTAGCATGGTTACTTTCCACGTAAGATATTTCAAATCCACCGATTTGAGTGGCTCAAACCAATGGGATTTGAAAAAATCCAAAACTACATTAAGGTCCCACGGAGCCACTGGGGACACAACCGGGGGCTGTATATGTAGTACTCCTTTTACAAAAGTCTGGACTTCAGGAACTGAAGCCAATTCTTTCTGGAAGAAAATCGACAGGGCCGAAATTTGAACCTTAATGGACCCCAATTTGAGGCCCATAGACAATCCTGTTTGCAGGAAATGTAGGAATCGACCCAGTTGAAATTCCTCCGTGGGGGCCTTCCTGGCCTCACACCACGCAACATATTTTCTCCAAATGCGGTGATAATGTTGTGCAGTCACCTCCTTCCTGGCTTTTACCAGTGTAGGAATGACCTCTTCCGGAAATGCCTTTTTCCCTTAGAATTCGGCGTTCAACCGCCATGCCGTCAAATGCAGCCGCGGTAAGTCTTGGAATAGACACGGTCCCTGGTGAAGCAGGTCCCGTCTTAGAGGTAGAGGCCACGGATCTTCCGTGAGCATCTCCTGAAGTTCCGGGTACCAAGTTCTTCTTGGCCAATCCGGAGCCACGAGTATCGTTCTTACTCCCCTTTGCCGTATAATTCTCAGTACTTTTGGTATGAGAGGCAGAGGAGGAAACACATACACTGACTGGAACACCCACGGTGTTACCAGAGCGTCCACAGCTATTGCCTGAGGGTCTCTTGACCTGGCGCAATACCTGTCCAGTTTTTTGTTGAGGCGAGACGCCATCATATCCACCTTTGGTTTTTCCCAACGGTTCACAATCATGTGGAAGACTTCTGGATGAAGTCCCCACTCTCCCGGGTGTAGATCGCGTCTGCTGAGGAAGTCTGCTTCCCAGTTGTCCACTCCCGGAATGAACACTGCTGACAGTGCTATCACATGATCTTCCGCCCAGCGAAGAATCCTTGCAGCTTCTGCCATTGCTCTCCTGCTTCTTGTGCCGCCCTGTCTTTTTACGTGGGCGACTGCCGTGATGTTGTCCGACTGGATCAACACCGGCTGACCCTGAAGCAGGGGTTTTGCCAGGCTTAGAGCATTGTAAATCGCTCTTAGCTCCAGTATATTTATGTGAAGAGACATCTCCAGGCTTGACCATACTCCCTGGAAGTTTCTTCCCTGTGTGACCGCTCCCCAGCCTCTCAGACTGGCATCCGTGGTCACCAGGACCCAGTCCTGTATGCCGAATCTGCGGCCCTCTAACAGATGAGCACTCTGCAACCACCACAGAAGAGACACCCTTGTCCGTGGCGATAAGGTTATCCGCTGATGCATCTGCAGATGCGATCCGGACCATTTGTCCAGCAGATCCCACTGAAAAGTTCGTGCGTGGAATCTGCCGAATGGAATCGCTTCGTAAGAAGCCACCATCTTTCCCAGGACTCTTGTGCATTGATGCACAGACACTTTTCCTGGTTTTAGGAGGTTCCTGACAAGTTCGGATAACTCCCTGGCTTTCTCCTCCGGAAGAAACACCTTTTTCTGAACCGTGTCCAGAATCATTCCCAGGAACAGCAGACGTGTCGTCGGGTTCAATTGAGATTTTGGAAAATTCAGAATCCACCCGTGCTGTTGCAGCACTACTTGGGTTAGTGCTACTACGTCTTCCAGCTGTTCTCTGGACCTTGCCCTTATCAGGAGATCGTCCAAGTAAGGGATAATTAATACGCCTTTTCTTCGCAGAAGAAACATCATCTCGGCCATTACCTTGGTAAAGACCCGAGGTGCCGTGGACAATCCAAACGGCAGTGTCTGAAACTGATAATGACAGTTTTGCACCACGAACCTGATTTGTATGTACAGGTTCAAAGATTTCAGATTTAGAATAGGTCTTACCGAGCCGTCCGGCTTCGGTACCACAAATAGCGTGGAGTAATACCCCTTTCCCTGTTGTAGGAGGGGTACCTTGACTATCACCTGCTGAGAAAACAGCTTGTGAATGGCTTCCATTACCGTCGCCCTGTCTGAGGGAGACGTTGGCAAAGCAGACTTTAGGAACCGGCGAGGGGGAGACTTCTCGAATTCCAACCTGTAACCCTGAGATACTACCTGCAGGATCCAGGGGTCCACCTGTGAGCAAGCCCACTGCGCGCTGAAATTCTTGAGTCGACCCCCCACCGCTCCTGAGTCCGCTTGTAAACCCCCAGCGTCATGCTGAGGGCTTTGCAGAACCCGGGGAGGGCTTCTGTTCCTGGGAAGGAGCTGCTTGGTGCCCTCTCTTACCCTTTCCTCTGCCTCTGGGCAGATATGACTGTCCTTTTGCCCGCTTGTTCTTATAGGACCGAAAGGACTGCGGCTGAAAAGACGGTGTCTTTTTCTGTTGGGAGGGGGTCTGAGGTAAAAAGGTGGATTTCCCGGCAGTTGCCGTGGCCACCAGATCCGATAGACCCACGCCAAATAATTCCTCCCCTTTATACGGCAATACTTCCATATGCCGTTTGGAATCCGCATCACCTGACCACTGTCGCGTCCATAAACTTCTTCTGGCAGATATGGACATCGCACTTACTCTCGATGCCAGAGTGCAAATATCCCTCTGAGCATCTCGCATATAAAGAAAAGCATCCTTTAATTGCTCTAAAGTCAATAAAATACTGTCCCTATCCAGGGTATCAATATTTTCAGTCAGGGAATCCGACCAGACCACCCCAGCACTGCACATCCAGGCTGAGGCGATGGCTGGTCGCAGTATAACACCAGTATGTGTGTATATACTTTTTAGGGTAGTTTCCAGCCTCCTATCAGCTGGATCCTTGAGGGCGGCCGTATCAGGAGACGGTAACGCCACTTGTTTTGATAAGCGTGTGAGCGCCTTATCCACCCTAGGGGGTGTTTCCCAGCGCGCCCTAACCTCTGGCGGGAAAGGGTATAATGCCAATAACTTTTTTGAAATTAGCACTTTTCTATCTGGGTTAACCCACGCTTCATCACATACATCATTCAATTCCTCTGATTCAGGAAAAACTACAGGTAGTTTTTTCACACCCCACATAATACCCCTTTTTGTGGTACTTGCAGTATCAGAGATATGTAAAGCCTCCTTCATTGCCGTGATCATATAACGTGTGGCCCTACTGGAAAATATGTTTGTTTCTTCACCGTCGACACTAGATTCAGTGTCCGTGTCTGGGTCTGTGTCGACCGACTGAGGTAAAGGGCGTTTTACAGCCCCTGACGGTGTCTGAGACGCCTGGGCAGGTACTAACTGGTTTGCTGGCCGTCTCATGTCGTCAACTGATTTTTGTAATGTGCTGACATTATCACGTAATTCCATAAACAAAGCCATCCATTCCGGTGTCGACTCTCTGGGGGGTGACATCACCATTACCGGCAATTGCTCTGCCTCCACACCAACATCGTCCTCATACATGTCGACACACACGTACCGACACACAGCAGACACACAGGGAATGCTCTATTGAAGACAGGACCCCACTAGCCCTTTGGGGAGACAGAGGGAGAGTTTGCCAGCACACACCCAAGCGCTATAATATATATGGGAACAACCCTATATAAGTGTTGTATCCTTATAGCAGCTTAAATATAGTAATATCGCCAAAAAAAGTGCCCCCCCTCTCTGTTTTACCCTGTTTCTGTAGTGCAGTGCAGGGGAGAGTCCTGGGAGCCTTCCTCACAGCGGAGCTGAGCAGGAAAATGGCGCTGTGTGCTGAGGAGAATAGGCCCCGCCCCCTATTTCGGCGGGCTCTTCTCCCGGAGTTTGTGAGATCTGGCAGGGGTTAAATACATCCATATAGCCTCAAGGGCTATATGTGATGTATTTTTAGCCATAAGAAAGGTATTATACATTGCTGCCCAGGGCGCCCCCCCCCAGCGCCCTGCACCCTCAGTGACCGCTGTGTGAAGTGTGCTGACAACAATGGCGCACAGCTGCAGTGCTGTGCGCTACCTCATAAAGACTGAAAAGTCTTCTGCCGCCTGTTTCTGGACCTCTTCAATCTTCGGCATCTGCAAGGGGGGTCGGCGGCGCGGCTCCGGGACCGGACTCCATGGCTGGGCCTGTGTTCGATCCCTCTGGAGCTAATTGGTGTCCAGTAGCCTAAGAAGCCAATCCATCCTGCACGCAGGTGAGTTCACTTCTCTCCCCTAAGTCCCTCGATGCAGTGAGCCTGTTGCCAGCAGGACTCACTGAAAATAAAAAACCTAAAAACTTTTTCTAAGCAGCTCTTTAGGAGAGCCACCTAGATTGCACCCTGCTCGGACGGGCACAAAAACCTAACTGAGGCTTGGAGGAGGGTCATAGGGGGAGGAGCCAGTGCACACCACCTGATCCTAAAGCTTTATTTTTGTGCCCTGTCTCCTGCGGAGCCGCTAATCCCCATGGTCCTGACGGAGTCCCAGCATCCACTAGGACGTCAGAGAAAATAAGACCATTTAAAGAACTAGAAAGTGACAAATACCATCTTTTAAGAATTATTAGCAGGTTGAAGAGTACTTCTCGTACCAGTATTCAGCGACAACTCTGCCCAGTACTTACCCAGTACTAATTGTAAATATTTATAAAGGCATAAGAGGTAATCTAAAATATGGCTTGTAATTGTGAAAAAGGAAGCACACCATTAGATGACCCCTCCTGCAGTGAAAGCACCCAATGTTTACTCTAATTAGTGAATCCAAGATTAGGGATCATATTAGTGTTATGCACACCAGTGCCAGCAGGAATGTACTGGTGTCTGAACGGTGAGGGATGCAAAACAAATGAACTCACAGACAGACTGGGGAATATGACATTACATACACAGAAGGTGATAGGGTAACAAAATAAACACAAAGTGAACAGAGAAGCCCAAAGGCTAAGAAACTGGGTGTCTCCCTAGTATTAGGAATGCTCAGATGGAAAGAAGCGAGATGTAGTGATTTAATACGTAGATAATCCGAAATGCTGTTGCTAAGGGCAACAGCAAAACCCTAAAGGGTTACCAACGGGTGTGGCAGTAAACTCCTTGGTCAGAGATGGAATAATAGACACAAGGAGAGTCTCCACAATCCTAGTCCTCACTTGCAGTGCACTAGTTCAGCTTACTGCTACTAAACTGACACCTGAACACCTTGCACAGTGAGAAAGGATTTTGGCAGGCAAGTCTGAGAATACAGCCGCAAACTTGCTAGGTTCACAGAGTAGCAAAAGAACTCCAGCAGGTTAAACGACTGACTCCAGTCTTACTGCTAGGTCTGGATTGGCAGAGTGTAATACCAAATCCCAAGGCCTATTTGCAGTAAGCAACAAACAAATACAAAGTTTACACAGTACTAGCTAGCTTTCAGGAACTGACTAACCAACAAAGATTCAGCAGCATCTGCCTAACCTGAAAAGAGGGTTTATATAGCAAGTGCTGTCCACGCCCCACTCAGACCTCACAGACTGTGAGCACAAAAACCAGCACCGGATCCCCTGCCGTGCAAAGAGCCTGTAACCATTGCACAGCAAAAGACCCGAACCGGAGTATCAGCTACGCTCAGGTTACTCCGCTAGCACTTGTCTCCCGGTTGCCATGACGATGTGGCAGCACAGAGCAGGAGACCCTAACAGTACCCCCCCTCTGACGAGGGGTCAAAGAACCCCTACCACCGGGTTTATCGGCGAACTGCGAGAAGAAAGAGCGTAACAGTCTGGGGGCATGAAGATCACAACTGCGCACCCACGACCGCTCCTCCGGGCCATACCCCTTCCAGTGCACCAAAAATGACAGCCGAACCATCTTGGAGTCAAGAATCCTTTCAACAACAAACTCCCTCTGGCCATGTATCAGAAGAGGGGAAGGTCTTCCACTGGAAGAAGGATTACTAATCGCCCGTTTTAAAAGGGAACAAAGAAATGTTTTATTGATACCCAAAGAACGTGGTAGATCTAACTGAAATGCCACCGGATTGATAACCCTAGTGATCTTATAAGGACCGATGAACCGGGGGCCTAACTTATGAGATGGCTGTCTCAACTTCAAAATCTTGGTAGACAACCAGACGAAGTCTCCAAATTTGAAGCTGCAGGGTCTTTTCCGCTTATCAAAAACCCTTTTGGTCACTAATGACACAGACACAAGGGCTTTCTTCACTTTCCTCCAAATACCTCTAAGGACTGAAACCACAGAGGAACCACCAGGCGTGGAGTCCAGGGGGTCAAAAGAATTGGCCTTAGGATGATGCCCATACACACAAAGGAAGGGAGAGATCCCTGTAGCAGAGTGAGCCGCGTTGTTATAGGCAAACTCCGCCATGGACAGATGAGCAACCCAGTCAGTATGACACTTGGAGACATAACACCTGAGGAACTGCTCCAAGGACTGGTTCACCCTTTCAGTCTGCCCATTAGACTGCGGATGGTAGCCTGACGACAAGCTGACAGAAATCTGGAGATCGGAACAAAATGCCCTCCAGAATTTGGCCACAAACTGGGATCCGCGGTCAGAGACCACATCAAGTAGCAACCCGTGGAGGCGCACAACATGCAGCATAAATAATTCAGACAGGCGTCTGGCTGATGGCAGCCCAACCAATGGAACGAAGTGCGCCATCTTCGAAAACCTGTCAACGACAACCCAGATGGTTGTCATCCCCGAGGATTTGGGCAAGTCCACCACAAAATCCATTGAAATGTGGGTCCATGGCTTAGATGGAATAGAGAGTGGATGTAATGGGCCAACAGGAACCCCTCTAGGAGTCTTATTTCGGGCACAGATGTCACATGCCCGAACCCACTGATCCACATCCCTAGCCACCGAGGGCCACCACACCGCCCTAGATAGCAACTCCCGAGTTCTGGCAATTCCCGGGTGACCTGCCGACTTCTTGGCATGGAATTCCAGGAACACTCGCTGTCTTAACCTAGGAGGCACAAACAAAAGACCTACCAGAAGGTGGAGCCTGCTCCTGTGCTCTAAGGACTAATGACAAGAGGTCCTGGGTAATGCCCACTTTAATACATGATGGGGATACAATGGGCAATGGCTCCTCGGTGGTCTCCTGGATTGGAGCAAAACTCCACGAGAGCGCATCAGCCTTGATGTTTTTTGACCCAGGGCGATATGTTATCAAAAAATTAAAGCGAGCAAAAAACAAAGCCCATCGTGCCTGCCTGGCATTGAGGCGCTTCGCTGACTCTAAATATGCCAAATTCTTATGGTCGGTGAGAATTGAGACCACAAACTTAGCCCCCTCAAGCCAGTGTCTCCACTCCTCGAGTGCATCCTTAATAGCCAACAATTCCTGGTTACCCACGTCATAATTCATCTCGGCAGGCGAAAATTTACGGGAAAAGTAAGCACAGGGATGAAGGCGATTATCAGACACCCCCATCTGAGAGAGCACTGCCCCAATACCCATCTCAG
Organism: Pseudophryne corroboree; assembly: GCF_028390025.1. Taxonomy (NCBI): domain Eukaryota; kingdom Metazoa; phylum Chordata; class Amphibia; order Anura; family Myobatrachidae; genus Pseudophryne; species Pseudophryne corroboree. Next base: position 1,019,984,014 of record NC_086444.1, read on the forward strand.
AGGCATCCACCTCCACCACAAAAGGACGCTCTGGATCTGGGTGTCGCAGCACCTTGGCCGAGACAAATGCCCTTTTGAGACGGGCAAAAGCCGCTTTGGCCTCACAAGACCAGTGAGCAACATCCGCCCCTTTCTTAGTGAGTGCCACCAAGGGCGCCACTATAGACGAAAATCCAGCGATAAATCGTCTATAAAAATTTGCAAAGCCCAGAAAACGCTGAAGCGCCTTCAAACTAGTGGGCTGCACCCAATCCAGGACTGCCTGTACCTTGGAACCCTCCATTTGGAAACCTTCTGGGGAGATAATATATCCTAGAAATGCGATTTGCTGAACTTCAAATTCGCACTTCTCCAGCTTCGCCCCAAGCCGGTGGTCTCTGAGTTTCTGGAGGACTAAGCGTACATGCTTCCGATGTTCCTCCAGGGAATGGGAGAAGATTAGGATGTCATCTAAGTATACAAATAAGAATCTATCCAAATATTCCCTGAGCACATCGTTCATGAAGTCCTGGAAGACTGCCGGGGCATTACAGAGCCCAAAAGGCATCACCAAATATTCATAATGCCCTGAGTGGGTGTTAAAGGCAGTCTTCCATTCATCCCCCTCTCTTATTCGGATTAGATTGTACGCACCGCGTAGGTCAATCTTAGAAAAAATGGTGGCAGTACGAAGCTGGTCAAACAAGACCGAAATGAGAGGCAGTGGGTATGAGTTTTTAATCGCGATACGGTTCAATTCCCTGAAGTTGATGCAGGGTCGCAACGAACCGTCCTTTTTACCCACGAAGAAGAACCCCGACCCAACTGGAGACTGTGAAGGTCTGATAAATCCCTTAGCCAAGTTCTCCTGAATGTACTCTGCCATAGCCTGAGTCTCAGGACGTGACAGGGAGTACAACCTGCTCTTAGGAAGCTTAGCATTCGGTAACAAATGAATGGCACAGTCATAGGGGTGATGGGGAGGTAGTACCTCTGCAACTCTTTTGGAGAACACGTCCGCAAAATCTGCATAACTTCCTGGCAATCCTGGCAAATTTAGCTGCGAAAGCCTGACTGGAAGGCTCAAGCAACTCCTGAAACAATCAGTACCCCAACTAAGAATCTCCCCAGAGACCCAGTCAAATTGAGGATTGTGGGCCCTTAACCAGGGTAACCCCAACACCAATGGGGCAAAAGTACAGACAGTCACATAAAAGGACAATTTTTCAGAGTGTGTGGCTCCAAAAAACAAGGAAATCTGGCTAGTGCAAGAGGCAATTTTACCCTGGGATAATGGTTCCCCGTTTAACCCACAAATCTCAATTTCCGATGCCAAGGGTACTAAGGGAACAGAGTGTTTCAGGGCGAATTGGCGGTCCATAAAAACCCCGTCGGCCCCACTGTCCACAAAGGCCTCAGTCTTGACAGTTTGACCGAGGATCTTCAAGGTCACCGGAATGATAAGTCTTCTTGGGAAATTCTGACTTCTGGCCTGACAGGATATTTCCCATCACCCTCAGGCCCTGAAGTTTTCCGGCTTTTCTGGGCATGATACTACCACATGACCTTTATTCCCACAGTACAAACATAACCCCTGCTGTCTCCTCCGCGTCTTCTCACGCGAGGAGAGGCGGGTAGCCCCAATCTGCATAGGCTCCTCGGAAAATTCCTCAGAGTCTGAGGTTCCCTTGGGAAAGAAGGAAACCTCGGTCTCCCTTTCAAGCCTGCGCTCTCTCAGCCGTCTATCCACCCGAATGGATAACTGCATGAGCTGATCCAAGCTATCATGCAAGGGATATTGTACCAGTTGGTCTTTTAACTGGTTAGAAAGACCTTTTCGGTACTGGTGTCTCAGGGCTGGGTCATTCCACTGGGTATCATGGGCCAACTTTCGAAACTCCGTACAATAAACCTCAACTGGCCTTCGCCCTTGCTTAAGGATCGAAATCTGAGCCTCGGCTGAGGCCGTCTTGTCAGGGTCATCATACAACATGCCCAGTGCCGTAAAAAAAGCATCAACACTTTTAAGCGACGGACAGTCAGGCTGCAACCCATATGCCCAGACCTGTGGGTCTCCTTGTAGCAAGGAAATCACTATGCCCACCCGCTGAATCTCTGACCCAGAAGACTGAGGCCTAAGCTTGAAATATAGCTTGCAGCTCTCCTTGAAACAAAAGAACTGCGAGCGATCTCCAGAAAAACGATCCGGGAGATTTACTTTCGGCTCTTTAACCCCTGAAGGTACTGCTGCTGCGGGAGCTCCGCCAGCGGCCTGTGAGGTGTGCATTTTAATGGACAAATCATTAAATTGTTGAGTCAGGACCTGCACCTGATCGACCACCTGTTGCAAAGTATTTTGAGGGGTATGCTCCATATTCCCACAAAATTTCAACAGGAGTATTGGGCTGCTGAATATGTTATGCACACCAGTGCCAGCAGGAATGTACTGGTGTCTGAACGGTGAGGGATGCAAAACAAATGAACTCACAGACAGACTGGGGAATATGACATTACATACACAGAAGGTGATAGGGTAACAAAATAAACACAAAGTGAACAGAGAAGCCCAAAGGCTAAGAAACTGGGTGTCTCCCTAGTATTAGGAAGGCTCAGATGGAAAGAAGCGAGATGTAGTGATTTAATACGTAGAGAACCCGAAATGCTGTTGCTAAGGGCAACAGCAAAACCCTTAATGGTTACCAACGGGTGTGGCAGTAAACTCCTTGGTCAGAGATGGAATAATAGACACAAGGAGAGTCTCCACAATCCTAGTCCTCACTTGCAGTGCACTGGTTCAGCTTACTGCCACTAAACTGACACCTGAACACCTTGCACAGTGAGAAAGGATTTTGGCAGGCAAGTCTGAGAATACAGCCGCAAACTTGCTAGGTTCACAGAGTAGCAAAAGAACCCCAGCAGGTTAAACGACTGACTCCAGTCTTACTGCTAGGTCTGGATTGGCAGAGTGTAATACCAAATCCCAAGGCCTATTTGCAGTAAGCAACAAACAAATACAAAGTTTACACAGTACTAGCTAGCTTTCAGGAACTGACTAACCAACAAAGATTCAGCAGCATCTGCCTAACCTGAGAAGAGGGTTTATATAGCAGGTGCTGTCCACGCCCCACTCAGACCTCACAGACTGTGAGCACAAAAACCAGCACCGGATCCCCTGCCGTGCACAGAGCCTGTAACCACTGCACAGCAAAAGACCCGAACCGGAGTATCAGCTACGCTCAGGTTACTCCGCTAGCACTTGTCTCCCGGTTGCCATGACGACGTGGCAGCACAGAGCAGGAAACCCTAACAATTAGCTATCCCATCCAATGTAAAGGCAAACTAAAGACATCAATGTGTTGAACTTTATGCCATGCTGTAAGTGTAGCAAAAACCACAGTGGAGTGGAGTGACTCTTGACAAATACCAGGTAATGGTTAGAGATGAGCGGGTTCGGTTTCTCTGAAACCGAACCCGCACGAACTTCATGTTTTTTTCACGGGTCCGAGCAGACTCGGATCCTCCCGCCTTGCTCGGTTAACCCGAGCGCGCCCGAACGTCATCATGACGCTGTCGGATTCTCGCGAGACTCGGATTCTATATAAGGAGCCGCGCGTCGCCGCCATTTTCACACGTGCATTGAGATTGATAGGGAGAGGACGTGGCTGGCGTCCTCTCCATTAGAAATTAGATTAGAAGAGAGAGAGAGATTGTGCAGAGTCAGACAGAGTTTACCATAGTGACCAGTGCAGTTGTTGTTAGTTAACTTTTATTTATTTTAATATAATATATCCGTTCTCTGCTATATCCGTTCTCTGCCTGAAAAAAAACGATACACAGCAGCAGCCAGTCACACAGTGTGACTCAGTCTGTGTGCACTCAGCTCAGCCCAGTGTGCTGCACATCAATGTATAAAAGGCAAAGCTTATAATAATTGTGGGGGAGACTGGGGAGCACTGCAGGTTGTTATAGCAGGAGCCCCCAGGAGTACATAATATTATATTAATTTAAAATTAAACAGTGCACACTTTTGCTGCAGGAGTGCCACTGCCAGTGTGACTAGTGGTGACCAGTGCCTGACCACCAGTATAGTAGTATATTGTTGTATGTATTGTATACTATCTCTTTATCAACCAGTCTATATTAGCAGCAGACACAGTACAGTGCGGTAGTTCACGGCTGTGGCTACCTCTGTGTCGGCAGTCGGAACTCGGCAGGCAGTCCGTCCATCCATAATTGTATTACAATATATACCACCTAACCGTGGTATTTTTTTTTCTTTCTTTATACCGTCGTCATAGTGTCATACTAGTTGTTACGAGTATACTACTATCTCTTTATCAACCAGTGTACAGTGCGGTAGTTCACGGCTGTGGCTACCTCTGTGTCGGCAGTCGGCAGGCAGTCCGTCCATCCATAATTGTATTATTATTATAATATATACCACCTAACCGTGGTTTTTTTTTCATTCTTTATACCGTCATAGTGTCATACTAGTTGTTACGAGTATACTACTATCTCTTTATCAACCAGTGTACAGTGCGGTAGTTCACGGCTGTGGCTACCTCTGTGTCGGCAGTCGGCAGGCAGTCCGTCCATCCATAATTGTATTATTATTATAATATATACCACCTAACCGTGGTTTTTTTTTCATTTTTATACCGTCGTCATAGTGTCATACTAGTTGTTACGAGTATACTACTATCTCTTTATCAACCAGTGTACAGTGCGGTAGTTCACGGCTGTGGCTACCTCTGTGTCGGCAGTCGGCAGGCAGTCCGTCCATCCATAATTGTATTATTATTATAATATATACCACCTAACCGTGGTTTTTTTTTCATTCTTTATACCGTCGTCATAGTGTCATACTAGTTGTTACGAGTATACTACTATCTCTTTATCAACCAGTGTACAGTGCGGTAGTTCACGGCTGTGGCTACCTCTGTGTCGGCAGTCGGCAGGCAGTCCGTCCATCCATAATTGTATTATTATTATAATATATACCACCTAACTGTGGTATTTTTTTTTCTTTCTTTATACCGTCGTCATAGTGTCATACTAGTTGTTACGAGTATACTACTATCTCTTTATCAACCAGTGTACAGTGCGGTAGTTCACGGCTGTGGCTACCTCTGTGTCGGCAGTCGGCAGGCAGTCCGTCCATCCATAATTGTATTATTATTATAATATATACCACCTAACCGTGGTTTTTTTTTTCATTCTTTATACCGTCGTCATAGTGTCATACTAGTTGTTACGAGTATACTACTATCTCTTTATCAACCAGTGTACAGTGCGGTAGTTCACGGCTGTGGCTACCTCTGTGTCGGCAGTCGGCAGGCAGTCCGTCCATCCATAATTGTATTATTATTATAATATATACCACCTAACCGTGGTTTTTTTTTCATTCTTTATACCGTCGTCATAGTGTCATACTAGTTGTTACGAGTATACTACTATCTCTTTATCAACCAGTGTACAGTGCGGTAGTTCACGGCTGTGGCTACCTCTGTGTCGGCAGTCGGCAGGCAGTCCGTCCATCCATAATTGTATTATTATTATAATATATACCACCTAACCGTGGTTTTTTTTTCATTCTTTATACCGTCGTCATAGTGTCATACTAGTTGTTACGAGTATACTACTATCTCTTTATCAACCAGTGTACAGTGCGGTAGTTCACGGCTGTGGCTAACTCTGTGTCGGCAGTCGGCAGGCAGTCCGTCCATCCATAATTGTATTATTATTATTATAATATATACCACCTAACTGTGGTATTTTTTTTTCTTTCTTTATACCGTCGTCATAGTGTCATACTAGTTGTTACGAGTATACTACTATCTCTTTATCAACCAGTGTACAGTGCGGTAGTTCACGGCTGTGGCTACCTCTGTGTCGGCAGTCGGCAGGCAGTCCGTCCATCCATAATTGTATTATTATTATAATATATACCACCTAACCGTGTTTTTTTTTTCATTCTTTATACCGTCGTCATAGTGTCATACTAGTTGTTACGAGTATACTACTATCTCTTTATCAACCAGTGTACAGTGCGGTAGTTCACGGCTGTGGCTACCTCTGTGTCGGCAGTCGGCAGGCAGTCCGTCCATCCATAATTGTATTATTATTATAATATATACCACCTAACCGTGGTTTTTTTATACCACCTAACCGTGGCAGTCCGTCCATAATTGTATACTAGTATCCAATCCATCCATCTCCATTGTTTACCTGAGGTGCCTTTTAGTTCTGCCTATAAAATATGGAGAACAAAAAAGTTGAGGTTCCAAAATTAGGGAAAGATCAAGATCCACTTCCACCTCGTGCTGAAGCTGCTGCCACTAGTCATGGCCGAGACGATGAAATGCCAGCAACGTCGTCTGCCAAGGCCGATGCCCAATGTCATAGTACAGAGCATGTCAAATCCAAAACACCAAATATCAGAAAAAAAAGGACTCCAAAACCTAAAATAAAATTGTCGGAGGAGAAGCGTAAACTTGCCAATATGCCATTTACCACACGGAGTGGCAAGGAACGGCTGAGGCCCTGGCCTATGTTCATGGCTAGTGGTTCAGCTTCACATGAGGATGGAAGCACTCAGCCTCTCGCTAGAAAACTGAAAAGACTCAAGCTGGCAAAAGCACCGCAAAGAACTGTGCGTTCTTTGAAATCCCAAATCCACAAGGAGAGTCCAATTGTGTCGTTTGCGATGCCTGACCTTCCCAACACTGGACGTGAAGAGCATGCGCCTTCCACTATTTGCATGCCCCCTGCAAGTGCTGGAAGGAGCACCCGCAGTCCAGTTCCTGATAGTCAGATTGAAGATGTCAGTGTTGAAGTACACCAGGATGAGGAGGATATGGGTGTTGCTGGCGCTGGGGAGGAAATTGACCAGGAGGATTCTGATGGTGAGGTGGTTTGTTTAAGTCAGGCACCCGGGGAGACACCTGTTGTCCGTGGGAGGAATATGGCCGTTGACATGCCAGGTGAAAATACCAAAAAAATCAGCTCTTCGGTGTGGAGGTATTTCACCAGAAATGCGGACAACAGGTGTCAAGCCGTGTGTTCCCTTTGTCAAGCTGTAATAAGTAGGGGTAAGGACGTTAACCACCTCGGAACATCCTCCCTTATACGTCACCTGCAGCGCATTCATAATAAGTCAGTGACAAGTTCAAAAACTTTGGGTGACAGCGGAAGCAGTCCACTGACCAGTAAATCCCTTCCTCTTGTAACCAAGCTCACGCAAACCACCCCACCAACTCCCTCAGTGTCAATTTCCTCCTTCCCCAGGAATGCCAATAGTCCTGCAGGCCATGTCACTGGCAAGTCTGACGAGTCCTCTCCTGCCTGGGATTCCTCCGATGCATCCTTGCGTGTAACGCCTACTGCTGCTGGCGCTGCTGTTGTTGCCGCTGGGAGTCGATGGTCATCCCAGAGGGGAAGTCGTAAGCCCACTTGTACTACTTCCAGTAAGCAATTGACTGTTCAACAGTCCTTTGCGAGGAAGATGAAATATCACAGCAGTCATCCTACTGCAAAGCGGATAACTGAGTCCTTGACAACTATGTTGGTGTTAGACGTGCGTCCGGTATCCGCCGTTAGTTCACAGGGAACTAGACAATTTATTGAGGCAGTGTGCCCCCGTTACCAAATACCATCTAGGTTCCACTTCTCTAGGCAGGCGATACCGAGAATGTACACGGACGTCAGAAAAAGACTCACCAGTGTCCTAAAAAATGCAGTTGTACCCAATGTCCACTTAACCACGGACATGTGGACAAGTGGAGCAGGGCAGGGTCAGGACTATATGACTGTGACAGCCCACTGGGTAGATGTATGGACTCCCGCCGCAAGAACAGCAGCGGCGGCACCAGTAGCAGCATCTCGCAAACGCCAACTCTTTCCTAGGCAGGCTACGCTTTGTATCACCGGTTTCCAGAATACGCACACAGCTGAAAACCTCTTACGGCAACTGAGGAAGATCATCGCGGAATGGCTTACCCCAATTGGACTCTCCTGTGGATTTGTGGCATCGGACAACGCCAGCAATATTGTGTGTGCATTAAATATGGGCAAATTCCAGCACGTCCCATGTTTTGCACATACCTTGAATTTGGTGGTGCAGAATTTTTTAAAAAACGACAGGGGCGTGCAAGAGATGCTGTCGGTGGCCAGAAAAATTGCGGGACACTTTCGGCGTACAGGCACCACGTACAGAAGACTGGAGCACCACCAAAAACTACTGAACCTGCCCTGCCATCATCTGAAGCAAGAAGTGGTAACGAGGTGGAATTCAACCCTCTATATGCTTCAGAGGTTGGAGGAGCAGCAAAAGGCCATTCAAGCCTATACAATTGAGCACGATATAGGAGATGGAATGCACCTGTCTCAAGTGCAGTGGAGAATGATTTCAACGTTGTGCAAGGTTCTGATGCCCTTTGAACTTGCCACACGTGAAGTCAGTTCAGACACTGCCAGCCTGAGTCAGGTCATTCCCCTCATCAGGCTTTTGCAGAAGAAGCTGGAGGCATTGAAGAAGGAGCTAACACGGAGCGATTCCGCTAGGCATGTGGGACTTGTGGATGCAGCCCTTAATTCGCTTAACAAGGATTCACGGGTGGTCAATCTGTTGAAATCAGAGCACTACATTTTGGCCACCGTGCTCGATCCTAGATTTAAAGCCTACCTTGGATCTCTCTTTCCGGCAGACACAGGTCTGCTGGGGTTGAAAGACCTGCTGGTGACAAAATTGTCAAGTCAAGCGGAACGCGACCTGTCAACATCTCCTCCTTCACATTCTCCCGCAACTGGGGGTGCGAGGAAAAGGCTCAGAATTCCGAGCCCACCCGCTGGCGGTGATGCAGGGCAGTCTGGAGCGACTGCTGATGCTGACATCTGGTCCGGACTGAAGGACCTGACAACGATTACGGACATGTCGTCTACTGTCACTGCATATGATTCTCTCAACATTGATAGAATGGTGGAGGATTATATGAGTGACCGCATCCAAGTAGGCACGTCACACAGTCCGTACTTATACTGGCAGGAAAAAGAGGCAATTTGGAGGCCCTTGCACAAACTGGCTTTATTCTACCTAAGTTGCCCTCCCACAAGTGTGTACTCCGAAAGAGTGTTTAGTGCCGCCGCTCACCTTGTCAGCAATCGGCGTACGAGGTTACATCCAGAAAATGTGGAGAAGATGATGTTCATTAAAATGAATTATAATCAATTCCTCCGCGGAGACATTGACCAGCAGCAATTGCCTCCACAAAGTACACAGGGAGCTGAGATGGTGGATTCCAGTGGGGACGAATTGATAATCTGTGAGGAGGGGGATGTACACGGTGATATATCGGAGGGTGAAGATGAGGTGGACATCTTGCCTCTGTAGAGCCAGTTTGTGCAAGGAGAGATTAATTGCTTCTTTTTTGGGGGGGGTCCAAACCAACCCGTCATATCAGTCACAGTCGTGTGGCAGACCCTGTCACTGAAATGATGGGTTGGTTAAAGTGTGCATGTCCTGTTTTGTTTATACAACATAAGGGTGGGTGGGAGGGCCCAAGGATAATTCCATCTTGCACCTCTTTTTTCTTTTCTTTTTCTTTGCATCATGTGCTGATTGGGGAGGGTTTTTTGGAAGGGACATCCTGCGTGACACTGCAGTGCCACTCCTAGATGGGCCCGGTGTTTGTGTTGGCCACTAGGGTCGCTAATCTTACTCACACAGCTACCTCATTGCGCCTCTTTTTTTCTTTGCGTCATGTGCTGTTTGGGGAGGGTTTTTTGGAAGGGACATCCTGCGTGACACTGCAGTGCCACTCCTAGATGGGCCCGGTGTTTGTGTCGGCCACTAGGGTCGCTAATCTTACTCACACAGTCAGCTACCTCATTGCGCCTCTTTTTTTCTTTGCGTCATGTGCTGTTTGGGGAGGGTTTTTTGGAAGGGCCATCCTGCGTGACACTGCAGTGCCACTCCTAGATGGGCCCGGTGTTTGTGTCGGCCACTAGGGTCGCTAATCTTACTCACACAGCTACCTCATTGCGCCTCTTTTTTTCTTTGCGTCATGTGCTGTTTGGGGAGGGTTTTTTGGAAGGGACATCCTGCGTGACACTGCAGTGCCACTCCTAGATGGGCCCGGTGTTTGTGTCGGCCACTAGGGTCGCTTATCTTTCTCACACAGCTACCTCATTGCGCCTCTTTTTTTCTTTGCGTCGTGTGCTGTTTGGGGAGGGTTTTTTGGAAGGGACATCCTGCGTGACACTGCAGTGCCACTCCTAGATGGGCCCGGTGTTTGTGTCGGCCACTAGGGTCGCTTATCTTTCTCACACAGTCAGCTACCTCATTGCGCCTCTTTTTTTCTTTGCGTCATGTGCTGTTTGGGGAGGGTTTTTTGGAAGGGACATCCTGCGTGACACTGCAGTGCCACTCCTAGATGGGCCCGGTGTTTGTGTCGGCCACTAGGGTCGCTTATCTTTCTCACACAGTCAGCTACCTCATTGCGCCTCTTTTTTTCTTTGCGTCATGTGCTGTTTGGGGAGGGTTTTTTGGAAGGGACATCCTGCGTGACACTGCAGTGCCACTCCTAGATGGGCCCGGTGTTTGTGTCGGCCACTAGGGTCGCTTATCTTTCTCACACAGTCAGCTACCTCATTGCGCCTCTTTTTTTCTTTGCGTCATGTGCTGTTTGGGGAGGGTTTTTTGGAAGGGACATCCTGCGTGACACTGCAGTGCCACTCCTAGATGGGCCCGGTGTTTGTGTCGGCCACTAGGGTCGCTAATCTTACTCACACAGCTACCTCATTGCGCCTCTTTTTTTCTTTGCGTCATGTGCTGTTTGGGGAGGGTTTTTTGGAAGGGACATCCTGCGTGACACTGCAGTGCCACTCCTAGATGGGCCCGGTGTTTGTGTCGGCCACTAGGGTCGCTTATCTTACTCACACAGCGACCTCGGTGCAAATTTTAGGACTAAAAATAATATTGTGAGGTGTGATGTGTTCAGAATAGGCTGAAAATGAGTGTAAATTATGTTTTTTGAGGTTAATAATACTTTGGGATCAAAATTACCCCCAAATTCTATGATTTAAGCTGTTTTTTAGGGTTTTTTGAAAAAAACACCCGAATCCAAAACACACCCGAATCCGACAAAAAAAATTCGGTGAGGTTTTGCCAAAACGCGGTCGAACCCAAAACACGGCCGCGGAACCGAACCCAAAACCAAAACACAAAACCCGAAAAATTTCCGGCGCTCATCTCTAGTAATGGTATCCACAATGTATCAGTTAAAGAAAATGGTTGTGACATTCCTCTTTCCAATAAAACCCACAGTTTAGGGTTATCAACTACAAAACAAACATTGACTTGTCTCAAAAGGCTCACCATTTAGTATAATTCCAAACCTGGAAATGCTAAGCCCCCATCTGACCTGTGCAAGGACAAGGACAAGATGCAGGGCTATTTATTTAATGTTTCTAAGCATCAATTGAACCCAAGCCAGATGAAATAGCATTGGTGATTTTGCCATGTCCACCACTGATCATGTTACCTGTTTCATACTGGACTTACACATAACCTGGAAGAAAAACATTGCTACCTAGCAATTCCAGAATCCATTCAACTATCTATATAGTAATGTCAGAATCCAGTTATGTATCTATTGTTGCTAGCACCCAATTATCTGTTTAGATGGTGTCACAATTGATTTATCTAGTATTAGTAATTTCAGTACCCATTTAACTACCTAGTGGTTTCTGTCTACCTAGTTTCTACATCTAATTAGTGGCATTAGAACAGTTACACAGATGTGTCCTTTCCTACTATTGGTTCAGTCACACCAAAGAGTCCTTCTTGGTGTACCAGGAATCATGCAACTGAGCAGTGCTGATCATCTTTCTTAGACAAAATGTGCATCTTATTCTCATATATAAAAGAACTGGCAGCGACAAAACTACATTGCTAGTTTACACTGGTCAATTTGATGTGCGACATTTGTACATATGTGTGTGACTGAGTCTGAATCTGTGTAAAAATAGGTGCAATGCGAGTGGACACAGATTTTCCTCATACCAACGATGGGATGTAATGGCGTCCAAGATCGCTGGAGGTGTGGGATGCCAGTCGATCTGGGATTTTTTTTTTAAAGGGGCAATCATTTACAAGGCAAAACCATGCCTTGTGATTCCCCCATTAAAAATACATCTGAGATAGGCCAGTATCCCACTCGTCGGCAATCTCGGACGCCTTTACATCCCGTCGCAAGTTCCAATGTGCTTCATCTGCGACTTTGTATGCATGTAAAACCAATTACACATGCTGCCTAGCATCTTGGGTACACTATTAAACAGTGAAGAGCAGTCAAGTAAGGCAGGTGAGATAAAGATTCTTCTGTCAATCTACAGTATACTCCTGAGTTTTGACTATAAAAATGAAAAGAAAAAAAAAAAGAATTTTGTATTATCCTAATTATTTTTATAGTCAAAATTCTGGAGTATACTGATTTATGACAGGTGAGGCAGTGTCCACATATCTCTTGTCAGAACTCACCAAATATTCAGCAGTATACACTGATGCACCTATGTTATAATGCCCACATGAACCCTCAGGTTCATATACAGTATGTGTGTGTAAATCTGGCTCTGAAACTAGCCAGTGCCTCCCCAGCCATTTACCCCACTGCATGTCACTGCTGTGAGTGGCTTTTCACTATTTGAATGATGCAGATAAACATACAGCATGCTTCTCCTCATGGAGCTTCTTCATTGTGCTGTGTGTATCACATGATGTGGAGAGCAGACAACTAGCAAGTGAGGACACACCTCTAAAATGACTTATTATAGTCTTTGTAGACAAGCCTTCCCTCCCGTGGTACACTAGAAGCAAATTCTGTATCAATGACAAATCATTTGCTAGGCATCAGTTTGTAATTCTACTGTATTTCTAAAGTTATTTATGGAGTAGGTTAAATCTGTGGTGTCCTCTAGAACTAGTTTAGTTATAAAAGAGCTCTAGACTGTAGTGAATAACATTTAGATTCATACTGTTAGTATGGATTTTGAAGACACTACCTCTAATGTAATGCAGATCATGAAATAGACAACTGTGAAAATAAGGGTGATCAGTACATTTTCTCAGAGATGGAAGGCTGAGATTGTCTAGAGAATGGTGGGGTGGTTGGCATGGAATATTAGATAACTGGGGTTAAAAAGACTTCAATTTATAAATTAATTTACTACATATTTAATTATGCCACTCCAGCAGAAGTGTTGGTCCAAAGCAATGCTGGAATGTTGTCTGTGACATTAGTAGTGCCAGTCAATAAAAATAGGGTGCACATTCTACTGTCATGCCACTTATCTTACGCCTGATAATCATGGGAACTTTTTTCTGTCAAGGTTGTTCAACTATAAACTGCCACCTTGAATTCCCTTATATGATGTCTTGAGTCCACTTATTTTCTATGGAAACTTAAATAACTTGGCAGATAATGTAGGACTTTGTGCTGTTGGAACATGGATGGCTATAGCCAGAAATAGACATTATACTTTATTCCACTTACATGATCACTAGATTCACAAAAAAGATAAGTTACCTAATTGGGATTAAATTATAAAACCTACAGTATGTACTGTAATACTATTAGGAGAACTTATACAGATCATTTTTTGCAGTGAAGCACATAGTAGACTCACTCTTATAGGGATATCCTAGATTTGGTTTGCAGAGTGGTGTGGTTTAGGCAACTGTGGGCCAATGAATGTGGATAGATATAGTATTAAGAAGGTAAATATGGTTGATGAACAAGCAATAAAATGATCATTTAAAAAAAAAATCACAATAATAAATTTGTATAATATTATTTTACAAGGTAGAAGTGATTGGTTATTATTTATCAATCTTAACACATTAGAATTTATACCATCTATGATTTGTTCAATTCTCTAATAGCATTTATAACGCAATCTGTTTTATTTACAGTATCTTATATGTATCTCAAAATATAACATACAAATGGTGACTTCCCTATCTCAGCTGTATTTAACTATATCTTCAAGAGAGAAAAGAAAGATCATTCTCTTCCCTTCTGCCAAATGAGTAACTAGCACTTCTGGAATAGCCTGGTCTTATTACTGCTAAAAATCAAAGATGAAGATATCTCCCTGCAAAAGAGGAAATCTGTACCAGTTATTGCCAAACAAGACTAGTCACAATAAGACACACTCTTCCGCTTTTCTCTGTAAACATTATGTTTTTACCCTGTGACACAAAATTTAGGTGACATTTAGTTCGATCAATGTAAAGAAAATTCTGTGCCCCATCTTCTCACCTGGGAACTACTGTACAATGTGATTGGTACTGTCTGCTTCTTTTCCATAGAGCTTTATTCTTAATTTCTGTATGGAAGCAGCCACAGTAGTCTTCAAGAGCAGGGCCCACACCCTAATTCCAAACATAATAAGATGTGCTATCATGCTGAGACTAGTAGGTCATCACAGAAAAATTGAAATGCAGATGCACACTCTGAAGTACTAAGTATTGCTAATCAGCAGTAGCGGATCTTGCCACGGGCAAGCAGGACTTTTGCCCAGGGCGCCGCGTTCCGGAGGGCGCCGTCGCTGTCCGGAGGGCACCGCACCATGGCAGGATCCGCTACTGTGCCACCCGCTGTGTCCCGCTGGTCCCCTGCTGTGAAGGGAACTAGACGCTATGCATCTAGTTTCCCTTCGTGGAGAGGACCTTTGCTCTTCGGTGCGCGATGACATCATCGCGCACCGCACAGCATTGTGGGACTGACAGACGCTAGGGGTCATATTTGACCTCTAGTGTCTGTGAATGCTGTGCTATGGGAGAGACATCATGACGTCTCTCCCATAGATCCGAGGAGAGGAGCGGCGCTGGTGGAGGTCTGCAGCGGTCAGGAGCTGGGATTGTAAGTATGTTTTTGTGTGTGCAAGTGGTGCTACGCTACAGGGGGCACAAATGGGGGCACAACTCTACAGGGGGCGTAACTGACCATGCCCCCTGTATGAAGCCACACCCCTATTCTCCACCCGGGGCGCCAAAAGAACTAGAACCGGCACTGCTAATCAGAATAATGATATTAAACTCTGCAACCTAACATAAAGCAAAATTGAGGTGCTTAGCATTATTTTTGGCCAAAAATATATGGGCCCACAAACTGCAACCTGGTGACAACATCTGTTGGGTCCCTAATACTAAGATTCAAGTACAAGGCACAGGACACCCTAAGTCAGCACATGCGAACCACACCAAAGCATCACACTAGTGAGAGGTTAAAGTCTTAATAAATGTTACATAAATAAGCAGAAGCTATGTGTTAGGAGTGTTACCTTGGTGAGAAGTAAAAATTGGATGGTTAAAAGGTGTTACATACTGTAGAGAGAAAAATAATGAGGTGCTAAAAAAAAGGCTAGATTAAGTATTACAATGCGATGCCCCAAAGCAGCTACCCCAACCCACGGGGTCTGTGCCCTAAACTCATCATTAAAACTGGCAAACTGTATAAATGTATTTAGGATGGAACATCATAGTGCCTTTACCAATATGCAGTCTACAAATGCCATAGATCCATTCTAAGTATAAACAGTCTTGGGTAGGTGGGAAGGGTGCTATTCCAAGCTGAATGAGTTTCTTCCTTCAATGTACACAATATATAATATATGGGGGGGGACCTTGTCTGCAAATTCTAATGCCAAACATAATAAAAGATGCTTTCAACATACTAGAACCTGCAGCCATATCATAACCTCCATATGGGTGGTATTCAGTATGCCAGCTGTTGGGATCCCGGTGCTCAGTGTAGCGGCGCTGGAATCCCGACACCCGGCACACCGACAACTATTCCCCCTCTTGGGGGTCCATGACTCCCCTGGAGGGAGAATAAATAGCGTGGTACGGGTAGTGCGCCATCGTGAGTGCAGTGAGCCAGCAAGGGGCTCATTTGTGCTTGCCCAGCTGACGGCATGCCGTGGTCCGGATCCCGCCGGCATAACATACTACACCCCCTCCATACATAAACAATAACTAAATCCTCCTCTTTTGACTTAATCCAGAAGATATTAAGAGTTTTCTAAAGTGAAGGTGGGTACACACTGGGCAATATGTCGTCCGTTCTATTGAACGGTCGATATATCGTGGGTCCGTCGGCCAGTGTGTACAGGTGATATGTCTGTGAACTCCATCGTTCACAGACATATCGCGTCGGCCCCGCAGCACAGCCGACGGGCAATATATCACAAGCTGCAGCAGCCGGAGGTGATTGACAGCTGAACTGGGTGGGCGTGTGCACACGCCCGCCCAGTTCATGACGTCAGTCCCCTATGGATCGGGCAGTGTTTATGCACAGCACACTGCCCGATCCGTCCATAGATATATCTGCAGATCAATTGATCTGCAGATATAGCTATCAATTTGTACCCACCTTTAGTCTCTGCTCTACTCAGAAAACCTAACAAAGCAAAAACAGAAAAAGATATTATTTTTCTATAATAAATTAAGCATTTAAAATATGTGAAATATGTTACATTTAAAAATATTTTCTACTAGTGAATTTAAACTGGTAATGTAACCTAGAAATGCATAATTATACAGTTGCTTTGCATTACATAATAGATAATAATGTGTTATCTGATATTATGTAAACAACTTGGTAAAACCAAAATCAGAGAACAGTAATATAACCATGTTATTTATAGGACACAGATCATTTGTCTTTCTGTTTCTCTAACAACATATACAATAAAATAATATTTCTTAATAGAAAAATTCCTCTATATGGTGTAGTAAATGAAAATGGTTTGTTTGGACCAACTGGTCCAATTTAGGATGGTTTACTGCATCAAAAAGAACTTATGACTTTGTTGTGATGGAATTATGTTCAATTTCCTGCAGTGATTCACAGCAGTAATAGAGCATGTTTGAAAGTAATAGGGTTGGTTGCTGTGCTATTTCTTGTTATATAGAGGATGGTAAATAATGAGACCATGCTCTGCTATTATAAAATAAAGCATAAAGCATTAATAACTTGGAAAACGTACCTCATCTACTTTCTTGTGTGCAAATATTTACATAGGTTTGTGAACATTTTTGTTGGGACTTTCATGAAAATTAACGTCCATCTCCTCTTTTGTAACATTGCCAAGGAAACTTTCATGCTGAGAGTGTGGATGTATTGACATTCTGTGCAGATAGCTCTAACTGGGTGTTGTACGATTCTCCCACAAATATTACATGAACACTTTACTTATTTATAATGCATTTCTATTGTATTATAAATGCCC